>NC_088867.1:1069531-1410642 GCF_032884065.1 Artemia franciscana | reverse complement strand
CCTACAGACAATCAGATCAAGCTCCACAATTCCGAGAACCTCTACGTAGCCACCCCACCCCCTGGTCAAGAAGTCGAATCCGAAAGCGAAGATGAAGAAGATCGTTGAATATGAACCGCATTTTTTCCTTCTTTTTTAATGTATCTGTAATAAAATTGTGATGATGATGTAAGACACTATGTTTTTCAAATGCCACCAACCACTTCGAGCAGAAAGACGACTTGCGAAAAAAGACGAAAAACATGAACCAAATTGTGAACCAAGATCCTTCCCCTGGATATAAAAAATAGCCTTTTTACTTATTTTCTATGCTATTTTACCTTTTTCTTTGCCTCCTTTGTTTATACCCCGCTTTTGTTCCCTTAGCGGGTTAAAAATAAATTATTAGGCTATTATTATCAGATTATATTTTATTCAGAACCTTTATTAAGATAAGACAGAATTCGACTTGTCTTAAGTGATCAACTTTTTCTTGAAACCTGGGAAAATATAGAAGCGTAGCATAAATCTGTCCAAAAATGCATAATTTTGGGCTCAAGGAAGCATAATCCTCTCCGTCCGATTTGGCAACACTGCTCAGAGGACTATGATATCATTACTTAAAATATATACGACTTTGTTAATTTCGACTTTATGCACACCCAATTACTAAGTAATACTTTTAAAATTCGAGAGAGAGAGAGAGAGAGAGAGAGAGAGAGAGAGAGAGAGAGAGAGAGAGAGAGAGAGAGAGAGAGAGAGAGAGAGAGAGAGAGAACGAGTGAGGGAAAAAGAGCGAGGAAGAAAAAAAAGAAATTGTTGGCAGAGAAATATAGAAAGAGTGGATGACGAAAGGGATAATAGAAATAATAAAATACAAAGAAACAAAAAAAAATACTTACTTTTTCTGATTTTGGCCATAACTTCCAAGGAGTGGATATGTATATAATATGCAGGAGCTACTGAAGTATTCATAGTTCTGATATCTATTAATTTTATTCCCTTTTTTTTAACTTTTATGCTCGAATCTTCTTTACATTTTATAAAACAAAAGCCTTCAATTAAAAAAAAACAAAAAAAACAAAAAAAAAACAGATACAGCACGTGACCTGGCTTTGTTTTCGCATGCAATTTTTTGAATCTTTTTTAAAAAAAAAAATTAGAGGTTGAAACTATAATCGATCAGTGAAATATAATTTCGTTTCATATAAAGCACGATTATTAGTACTGTAACTAAAGAAAAATCTGTAATTAAAGAAAAATCCAGAATTTCACTAATCCTGAAAGTCCACTTTTTTAGAAAAAAAAAACACTCAAAATTACAAATTTCATAGTCTAGGATGGAATTTTTTACAGCTCTTATTACTATGACAATACTCAAATGTAAAACGAAAATACTAAAAGGAGAAAATAATCAACAGCTATTTGAATATTATGCAACTGAATAGTTTTCTTTTTTCAGCAATGAAACTTGCTGCTTGAATCGACATTAACATTTTACAATAAAAAATTGCGATGGCCGGGAGTCGAACCCGGGTCAACTGCTTGGAAGGCAGCTATGCTAACCGCTATACCACCATCGCTTAATATTGTATATTGTTTAATTACAAATAGAAATTCATAAGGACTCAATCTAATTCTTTTTTAAAATGAAACGGTCATTCCTGATCAAAATCATGTTCTAGCTAGAATAGGCTATGTATATCCATCAGTTGGCTCATTTTCTTTTTTTTTATTTGGTAATTGTCTATTAAAGAGAACATCGTCGAAAAATGAAGTCATAATGAAATACTTTAGTTTATACAATGCTTTAACAGGGGCGCCGTTTCAAGGGTAGAACGGGGGGCAATTGCCCCTGTGAAGAAAAAAGAGTCCTTACCGGTTATATAATAGACACTCGGGAAGTGAGGTTCGATTAATGCTAATGAAATGAAACAAAATATGACGAATATATAATAGCTTAGAAATAAGTTTGACCTATATGTTTGCATACTAGGGGTGGGGATGCTGGTAAAATATAGCATATATTAAATGCGTAAAATAACAATTGCTGTATTTAATATATGCTATGCTTTACCCCCACCCCTCCAAATGTGCAAATATATAGCACAAACTAATGAAATAAAACAAAACATAAAACCTTTACTGCCGCCCGCCACATGTACTCTACTAAGTATGGTTGCAAGTGATGGCGGGATGTACCTCAATACCGTTTATTACGCCACTTTATGCAACCCCACATTCTCTCTACTTTTTGGGTAGAGGCATTGGTTTCTGGGTCGACTAAATTATTTTTGTGGTTCACTTTCAAGTGAGTGAAACCTGCTTGTTCCTGCTCAGTTGTGTTGTATCCCTTCCAACAACCTGAAATGATTCTTGATCCTGGCTCTATGTGAAGTTTAATTTGTTGAAGTAAAGTTTCTGCTCCTCGGTCGGGGACCTCCACTAAAAAACTTGTTGAAATTTTATAGTGTCAATTATATAACCGATAAGTACCGAAAAAAGTTATTATATAGCCTATGCCTCTTGAATATCAGGATATGGACCTTAGCACTATAGTGTAGTGTGAGCAAGGGGTGGATCTAAAGCAAAATCTTGGGGAGGAGTGTGACAAGGGTGCCAATGAGCAAAATCTTTGGGAGGGGCAATGTGACAAGGGTGCCAACAATTGACAAATTTATTTTTAAAAAAAAAGTAAAAACAGGAAACAAGCAAGGAATGAGGGCTTCAGAAAAAAATCTTCGAGGGCCCGGGCAGCCCTTCATTTTGTTGCTGTTTGTTTTCGCCGTCAATTTCAGTTTTTTTACGGCAGGAAATGGTAATGGTTTAACCGACGGGGTTTTTACTGGAAAGTGAGCGTTTCAATTTAAAGGTAGATTACGATCCAAAGATGCTTACGATGTACGACTATTCACTGGCTCAGTTTCTACAATATTTTCTCGAAAAAATAAAAAGCAAAATTCGAACATTTAAAAAAAGGAGATTTTTTTTTGCCGGGTCCGAAAGCACTTGAGGCCGTTTCTGTTAGTAATTAAATAAAAAAAACTAATTTTTTTAGCTGAAAGTAAGGAGCGACATTAAAACTTAAAACGAACAGAAATTACTCCGTATATGAAATGAGTTGTCCCCTCCGCAATCCCTCGCTCTTTACGCTAAAGCTTTAAATTGTTTTAAAAAGTAGAATTGTGGCAAAGAGTCAAACTTTAGCGTAAAGAGCGAGGGATTGCGGAGGGGACAACTCATTTCATATACGGAGTAATTTCTGTTCGTTTTAAGTTTTAATGTCGCTCCTTACTTTCAGCTAAAAAAATTAGTTTTTTTTATTTAATTTCTGAACGTTTTTGAATTAATGCATTAAAACTTTTGGCTCTCGGCACATAATTATTAAAATGAAATTTGTATATTAATTATTTTTTTGGCTAAATGGCTTTCTATTAGTTTTGATCAGACGATTTTGAGAAATAAGGGATGGAGAAGGAGGCTTAGTTGCCCTCCAATTTTTCGGTTACTTAAAAAGGCAACTAGAACTTTTAATTTTTAACGAACGTTTTTATTAGTAAAAAATATACGTAACTTAAGAATAAACTTACGTAACAAACTTTCATAACCTTATATTTTTATTATGTATACGAGGGGATTTGTACCCTCATTAATACCTCGCTCTTTACACTAAATCGTAAGTTTTGTCCCAATTCTTTAAAAATGACCCCTGAATCAGAAAGGCCGTAGAATAAATAGTTGAAATTACAAAAAAATACTTAAACATAAAGAGCAAGGTATTTATCTCCTCCTAAATACCTCGCTCTTTATGCTAAAGTATTTTTAGAACCCCTCATATGCGTAATAATCTCTGTTCGTTTTAAGTTTCAATGCTACTTCTTCCTTTCATTTGAAAAAACGTTTTCATGTTTATTTTTCATTGTTTTCTTATAGTAATGCTAGGGAATCCTGCGCCCTTGTCATTGAATTTTTCTTCCCCCATGACAGATTCCTCCAAGGAAAGATCCTCCAACATAGCCCCCTCTCCTAAACCCCACCCCCAAACAAAATAAAATCCCCCTGAAAACGTTTGTACACTTCCCAATAACCATTACTATATGTAAACAATGGTCAAAGATTGTAACTTGCAGCCCCTCCCCCAGGGATTTCGGGGGAGGAAATCATCCCCAAAGACATAGTTATTATGGTTTTCGACTATGCTGAACATAATGGCTATCTCAAAATTTTGATCCGTTGACTTTGGGAAAAAAATGAGCGTGGGAGGGGGCCTAGATGCCTTCCAATTTTTTTGGTCACTTAAAAAGGGCACTAGAACTTTTCATTTCCGTTAGAATTAGCCATCTTGCGACATTCTAGGACCACTTGGTCGATACGATGACCCCTGGGAAAAAAAAAAAAAAAAAAAAGAAAAAAAAACAAACAAACAAACAAATAAACACGCACCCGTGATTTGTCTTCTGGCAAAAAATACAAAATTCCACATTTTTGTAGATAGGAGCTTGAAACTTCTATAGTATGGTTCTCTGATACGCTGAATCTGATGGTGTCATTTTCGTTAAGATCCTACGACTTTTAGGGGGTGTTTCCCCCTATTTTCCTAAATAAGGCAAATTTTCTCAGGCTCGTAACTTTTGATGGGTAAGACTAAACTTGATGAAACTTATATATTTAAAATCAGCATTAAAATGCGATTCTTTTGATGTAGCTATTGATATCAAAATTCAATTTTTTAGAGTTTTGGTTACTATTGAGCCGGGTCGCTCCTTACTACAGTTCGTTACCACGAACTGTTTGATTTTAGTTGAGTTTCTGATTTCACTTTGTGTGTTTAGGACCGGTTCCAAATCGACGAGTGGTATCACATTTTCCTTTTAAACTTTAATCATTCTCTCATTGCTAAAGAAATTGGATGTTTTCTTTTCTTAATAGAGATAATAGTCGGCTGGCCCACGGTAAAAGAATCAACTTTTGAAATACAAAAAATTAATTTCTCTTATTAACGCTGAAGTGATGGTGAATACATTCTCCATCATATTATTTTTTGTAGAAGAATTTTGTCTTCATATGAACCATTTAGAAAATTTTAAGGGGCTTGCAACTTCTTTTCGAGGCAAGCCAGCCTTCTCTCAAGAGGCTTGCATACCACTGGAAGAAAAAATAGATGATGGTGAACCGTTTGTTGTAAGGAGCGACCTCGGTTAACAGTGTAGCAATCGATATTCTAAAAAAAGAGCTTCATATAAATCAATACACCAAGAGAGTTACATTTTATGCTTATTAAATTAAAAAAAGTTTTTTTCAACTGAAAGTAAGGAGCAAAATTAAAACTTAAAACGAATAGAAATCGTTCCATATATGAGGGAACCTGCCCCTTCATCAACATTAATTCTTAAAGTTAGAATTTTTCTGTTTGTCACAATTCTTTAAAATTACTTTTTATTTAAATTTAACGGTCATTATGTTTAAGCAGTTTTTCTTAGAAAATTTGCAAGAATTCAAACTGTAGCGTAAAGTGCGCGATTTGACAAAGGGGGAAGCACCCCTCACATGCGGAGTGATTTTTATTCATTTTTAATTTTAACGTTACTTCTTACTTTCATATGAAAAAAAAATTACTTAATTTATGAACATTTTTCAGATCATACAAAGAAAGCCTCTTCTCTCCTTTCCCCCCTCTGTGTCCAATTGCCCCCAGATACATCATAAATTAATGCAACAAAAGAATCGAATTTGTTTACTGATTCTTAACAAACAAAAATTTATTAAGCTAAAAGCTATCCATCAAGAGTTCCGGGCCAGGAAAACTTGCTTGATTTAAAAAAAAAGGGGGAAACCCTAAAAAGGCGAATTATCTTGATAGAAATCCTTATATCAAATTCAGCATATCGTAGAACCTGATCTTTTTTTCTTTTTTTTCTACAATAATGTGGAATTGCTTATTTTCCAGAAGAAATATCAAGGATGCGTGTTTATTTGTTATTTTTTTCCGGAGGTGACCATACCAAAAAGATTGTGCCATGGGAAAGTGGCGCTTTCTGCCATTTTTTGGTACCAAGCTACGATATTGCGCAAAAGATGGCTAAATTGCTATTGATTGAAAATTCTGAAATAGCCTACTGATTTAAATGCTATAGATACTATTGAAATACTATATAGTGAGCTTCCCAGTTTCAGACAAAGTAATACCGGTAAATGTAAACATCAAATTTTGTTTTACAAATATTTTATTTTATAATTATACATTAAATAAAAAACATGTTCTTCAACTGAAAGTAAGGAGCAACATTAAACTCAAAACGAACAGAAATTATTCCGTGTATGAACATTTGCCACCTCCTTTTTTTCTTTGTCACTCTTTTTTTTAGAATAAATTTGTCAATTTGGTCAATGATTGTCACATTGGGACCCCAAGATTTTGCTCATTGGCACCCTTGTCATATTAGACGTCCCCAAAGATTTGCTCTAAATCCAACACTGCTGAACCTGACTGCAAACAAGGTGGTTTGGTTTCTATTTTCACTAAGCATATCCAGCTTGCAGGTCCAATTAGGCCTCTCTAAATAAGCCCTATTATGGGATGTCTTATCTCCAATTTATTATTTTTTTTTATTATTCACTTTGATTATTTTTTTTAGTTATCCAGCTTTGAGAAACATATTTCCTTTGATTAGCCATTGCTTTTAATAAATCGATAAAAAAAACTGATATAATAATGGACTATAAATTGATAAAAAAAAACTGATATAACAATTGATAATAAAATAAAAAAAAAACTGATTAATAACTGTTCAAAAGCATAACACGGATCAGGTGAATTTATTTTTACGTGCCGGTAAGGAGCAGGCTCATATTCGGGGTTTCTCTCCAGAATATGATGATTATGATAATCTTCCTGTATGATAATCTCTTCGGCAAGCTATTCCATGTGGCGACTGATCTCCGGGCGAAACTCCTTTTCTTATATTCTTGGCGGGGAGTACCCTTCTCAAGGTAGACCTAACGAGCTGTACTTCGGCGAGTTGATTGCAAGGATTCATCATCAGTCCATATTCCTACTGAAAACTTTCCTAAATTTTCCTCTTTGCACAACTTCATCATTTCATTCCTCAAATTTTCATATTCTTTACATTCAACAACACAGTGGAAAATACTTTCTATCTCACAACAACCATCACACTGAGGACTATCAGCTTTGCCTATGATAAACAACCTATGCTTAATCAAACAGTTCGTGGTAACGAACTGTAGTAAGGAGCGACCCGGCTAAATAGTAACCGAAACTCTAAAAAATGGAATTTTGATACCAATAGTTACATCAAAAGAATCGCATTTTAATGCTGATTTTAAATATATAAGTTTCATCAAGATCAGTTATACCCATCAAAAGTTACGAGCCTGAGAAAATTTGCCTCGTTTTAGAAAATAGGGGGAAACACCCCCTATAAGTCATACAATCTTAACAAAAATCACACCATCAGATTCAGCGTATCAGAGAACCTTATTGTAGAAGTTCCAAGCTGTTTTTCCTCCTCAACGCCCCGATCTTTACGCTAAAGTTTCTTACTGTTTTAAAAAGTAGAGTTAAGAGAAAGAGTCAAACTTTAGCGTAAAGAGCGGGGCGTTGAGGAGGAAAAGCCCCTTTCATATACAGAGTAATATCTGTTCGTTTTAAGTTTTAATGTTGCTCCTTACTTTAATTTAAAAAAACTTTTTTTTATTTAATACGTACATGGGTCAACCGAAAACGGAACATTAAGCAACCATATTTTCTATTGATTCCACTATAATTTTTCATATCAAAGCCAGGCTTCTTTTTCTAGGTATGAGCTCTATTATTACTATTATCCCTCATTTCCTTGAAATGTTTGTGGTAAATCCTTCAAACCGTCTTTTTAATCTTTTTATATGGTTCTGTAGGACCATAAAGGTGTAAGGGCTATATTTCGTGCTGCCTTTTTGGCATATTTATCAAGGGCGCCGGCAGAAAATTTTTCAGGAGGGCCAAACGCCAAAATATCAGTGGTAGTTGGGTGACAAGAAATTTATTCCTGGAAATTTTTTGGTAGGAATAATTTTATTTTTAAATACTTTTAGGGAAAAAACTCTCAAATAAAAAGAGCAATTAAATTGCAAGCAAAATGAAATAAAATACAGTAAATTTTAAACCACAAAGATTCCTGACAAAGGGATCAATTTATTTCATTAATAAAATATTTAATTATTATACATTTAATCTTAAAAGAAAATCGAACTCAAACCAAAATCACAGGAAATTTTATTACTTCCCTAGATTATAACAGATGTAGACTTGTCTTTATAACCCCCTTCAACTTCTCCCCCCTCCAAACCAAAAAATCCCCGTGAAAACGTCTGTACACTTCTCAATAATCATTACTATATGTGAACACTATTCGAAGTTTGTAACTTGTAGCCCCTCCCACGAGGACTGTTGGGGAGTAAGTCGGCCCCAAAGACATAATTAATAGGTTTTTGACTATTGTGAATACAATGGCTGTCTCAGAATTTTGATTCAGTGACTTGGGGGAAAATGAGCGTGGGAGGGGGCCTAGGTGCCCTTCAATTTTTTAGCCACGTAAAAAGGACAATAGAACTTTTAATTTCCATTAGAATGAGCCTTCTCACGACGTTCTAGAACCACTGAGTGGATACGATCACCCCTGGAACCCAATGCTTCCTGTTTGAGTTCAAACAAAGACTATAGAACAATAGAACAAATTTCATATCACCTAATTTCATGCTTCCTACCCCTGGGATATGGGTTTCCGAAACTCCTAAAAAGTCCAGTTCAAATCTTCTGAATCCGTCAGTCAAAATTTCGATGCGATAGTCATTTTCTAACGTCTTAACATTCCAAGTTCCGATTTTATGTTCTCTTAATCATTGAAATTATTTGGCCTCAAGAAAACAATGATCCCAGATACCAGTGCAAGACGGGGATAACATATCTTCTCTAATCTAAACCGAAGCGCTTAAGCCGGCTTAGAACTGGACAGCAAGAAGTCCCTGGGACCTCCAGTATGAATGGAAGCTTTTTGCAATCCTGGCCCCATCTTGGTCAAAACATGGTTTTTTTTCACTTGGCGATGCTCGCTCACTCACTTGGCAATACCTCGCTCTTTACGCTAAAGTTTTTAATTGTTTTAAAAAGTAGAGTTGTGGCAAAGGGTCAAACTTTAGCGTAAAGAGCGAGGGATTGCGGAGGGAACAACCCATTTCATATACGGAGTAATTTCTGTTCGTTTTAAGTTTTAAAGTCGCTCCTTACTTAAAGTTAAAAAACTAGTTATTTTATTAAATTTCTGAACGTTTTTGAATTAATGCATGTTTGATTTTGGCTCTCCGTACATAAATTATTAAAATGAAATTTGCGAAATAATTCTTTTTTTGGCTAAATGGCTTTCTCTTAGTTTTGATCAGACGATTTTGAGAAATAAGGGGTGGGGAAGGAGTCCTAGTTCACCTCCAATTTTTCGGTTACTTAAAAAGGCAACTAGAACTTTTAATTTTTAACGAACGTTTTAACGTAACTTAAGAATTAACTTACGTAACAAACATTTATATTATTATATTTTTGATTAAATATATGAGGGGGTTTATCCCCTCGTTAATACCTCGCTCTTCACACTAAATCTTAAGTTTTGTCCCAATTCTTTAAGAATTACCCCTGAATCAGAAAGGCCGTAGAATAAATATTTGAAATTACTAAAAATACTTTAGCATAAAGAGCGAAGTATTCATCTCCTCCTAGATACCTCGCTCTTTATGCTAAAGTATTTTTAGAACCCCTTATATGCGTAATAATCTCTGTTCGTTTTAAGTATTAATGCTACTCCTTACTTTCAATTGAAAAAACTTTTTCATGTTTATATTTTTTTTTTTTTTTAATAGTAATTCTAGAAAATTCTACGCCCTTTTCATTGAATTTCTCTTCCCCCATGAAATATTCCTCCAAGGAAAGATCCTTCCACATAGCCCCCTCCCCTCAACCCCACACCCAAACCAAAAAAAAAACCGAAAATGTCGGTACACTTCCCAATAACCATTACTGTATTTAAACATTGGTCAAATTTTGTAACTTGCAGCCCCTCCCCCAGGGACTTTGGGGGCATGAGTCATCCCCAAAGACATAGTTATTATGGTTTTCGATTGGAAAACACTCGACTGCAACACTCTAGGACCACTTGGTCGATACGATGACCCCTGGGAAAAAAAAAAACAAAAAAAAAACAAACAAACAAATAAACACGCACCCGTGATCTGTCTTCTGGCGAAAAATACGAAATTCCACATTTTGTAGATTGGACCTTGAAATTTTGCTATAGGGTTCTCTGATACGCTGAATGCAATGGTGTGATTTTCGTTAAGATCCTATGACTTTTAGGGGGTGATTCCCCGTATTTTTCCAAAATAAGGCAAATTTTCTCAGGCTCGTAACTTTTGATGACAAAGACCAAATTTGATGAAACTTATATAATTAAAATCAGCATAAAAATTCGATTCTTTTTATATATCTCTTAGCATCGAAGTTCCGTTTTTTAGAGTTTCGTTTACTATTGAGCCGGGTCGCTCCTTACTACAGTTCGTTACCACGAATTGTTTGATAAAATTCATCAAGTTTAGTATTACCCATCAAAAGTTACGAGCCCAAGAAAATTTGCCTGATTTTAAAGGGATCTTATGAAAATCACATAATCAGATACAGCGTACCCAAGAACCCTACTGTAGAAGTTTCAAGCTCCTTCATACAAAATGTGGAATTTTGCCATTTTTACCGTAAGACAGATCACGGATGCGTGTTTATTTGTTGTTTTTGTTCCCCAGGTGTGATCGCACTAAAAAATAGTCCTCAAAGATCGGAAGAGGGCGCATTCGAACGTAAATTGAAAGCTCTAGTGCCCTTTCTAAGTGATGAAGAAGATTGGAAGGCAACTGGCCCCCTGTCACGCCCATTTATTTCTCGAAGTTATCTGATAAACATTTTTAGATAGCCATTTTTCTCAGTATAGTTGAAAGATCAAATAACCATGTCTTAAGGGGTAAAATGACGCCCCCCTCCCACAGTCCGTGGGGAGAGGCCAGTAAGTTATGAAGTTCGCCCATTGTTTACCCATAGTATTTTTTACTGGGAAATATACAGACATTTTCGGGGGGGGGGATATTTTTTACTTCGGATGAGTTTCCCCATTGGGGGAATCTTACTTGGCGAGAAAAATTTCGAGGGGGGGGGGATGAAAACTAAAAAAAAATTACACTGGGGTTTTGACTGAATTCCTATACGAAATTGTTGTTAAGTGTCTTATCTTTGCCAACTCAACTTTGCATTTGGAGATGTTCCGGGGGAACTACCCAGAGGCTATTTTCCGCCTGTTTCGATTTCTGGAAAAAGATTTCTACGGAAGGGGGCATTTCCGGAGTGATCGAGAAACCGATTAGAAATTAAAGTCTTTTTCAAATGAAAGTATGTTAAGGATAATTTTTCATGCTGAATCGTCCGCAAGAAATTTTACAGATAAGGGGGATTTCCAGCGATGATGGAGTGTCTAGAGAGAGAGCTTGAGGGGGGGCTTTACGTTGAATGAAATTTTCACAGAGGAGTTTCCCGTAAGAGGAGAGGGGGGAATATTTCATGGACGCTGAGCCAGATTTACCAGCATTTAAAAAAACTAACAGAAATTAAATTTTAAAACAAGGTTTTCTAACTGAAAGTAAGAAGCAAAAACTCAAAACGAACAGAAATTATTCCTTATATGAAGAATTGCCCCCTCCTCAATACCTTGCTCTTCATGCTAAAGCTTGTCCCAAATTCAAGAACGGCTACAGAAACACAGGGTCCGTTTAATTAGAGTAGGGAGCTTTTTTAAAAGTACTAACAGCTATAGCGTAAGAACAAGGTATTGAGGAGGGGGTAACCCTTCATATACGGAATAATTTCTGTTCGTTTTGAGTTTTAATTTTGTTCCTTACTTTCATTTAAAAATTTTTTTTTTTATTTAATACATTAAAAGAATTTCCTTTTAATGGTGATTTGACACATAAAATTCATCAAGTTTGAGGTAAAAGCCTAAGAAAATTTGCCTGATTTTCAAAAAAGGAAGAACACACCCCAAGGGGGCAAATTATCTTGATAAAAATAACAAAAAAAATTCAACACACTGGAATACCTTGTTGTAGCGGTTTCAATCTCCCATCTACGAAAAAGAAAAATTTACAATCTTTCAGGAAAAAAGATATAGATGCGGTTGTCCATTCGTCACTTTATTTATTTATTTCGTTTTCTCCAGGGGTTATCATATCGAAACAATGGTCCTGGAAAACCAGGAGACTGCAAACTGGAACACTAATTAAAAGTTCTTGTGGCCCTTTTGGGCATTCAACAAAATTCTGAGCCATAGCAAAGCGGTATTGTCTGTCATTTTGTGGCACCAAGCAACAATTTTGACTCAGAGGGCAAAGTTGTGATAAATTGAAAATTCTGAATGGCCAATTAATTCAAAATTATCGAAAATTAGATATGAGACTCCCCGATTTCAGAGGCAAAAATACCGCACGGCAGCGTATTCCTCTAATTAAAAGAAATCCAGTTTCATGGTTTGCAACTAAATTCCTAGTAGATCACCAAATCCATACCCTAATCCCTTGCCACTTAGGGTTTGGAGAAGTGTAGGCACATGGTTCTGCAACCAATCAAAATTGTATATTCAGAGGGATTATTTATTATTATATTTACTTATTCATATTATTTACTTATTCTTACTATTTGTAATGTATAGATGAAAGAAATCATATTACTATAGAGAATAGAGAAATCATATTACTATGATTTCTCTATAGAGAAATCGTATTACTATTACACATTACTTTTCTGAGATATTTTTCTAGTTGTTAGGTTACTTTCCAACTTTTTCTTGTTTATTGCTATTCCACACCTCTATGTCCAAAGTTTTTTTTCTGTTTATCAGGGGGGTGGGAAGATGTTTAGTGGAATAAGTTGGTCATACGAACATTTTGCTTAGGTTTTAAAAACCTTGAAGTCTTCTTTAAAAAAATAGTCACTCTTTCAAAACGGTCGAGGTTGCCCACTTTCAAAAATCGTGTACATTATTTTGTGAAGCATGGATTTCTCGAAATCGTTTGTAAAATGATCAGAAACTAAATAGAAAACAATGAGTTTTTTTTTCAACTGAAAGTAAGGAGCGACATCAAAACTTAAAGCGAACAGATCCGTATATGAGGGGGCTGCCCCACCCCGGAAAAAATTAAAAAGACCATTGCACTGCTGCTTCTACATTAAATTTAAATTAAAAACGAACAAATATTATTTTTTTTTAAAAAGTTTTTCTGAGGGAAGTAAAGAGTGAAGTTGAAACTTAAAACGATCAAAAATTATTGCTTCACAGTCTATCGATTCACATATATCAATAAAACAAGTAAAAAGAAGTAACTAATTAAATTTTGCCTACGTCTGTAGGATTTTAGAAAACTACCGCTGTACTGAAAACACAAAACAATATAGGAGTTTTTGTTCATTACACACATCGATTAAGTACACTTTTTACACTATAAAAATAAAGTATTTTAAGTTTTTTTTTTTCGTTTGATTTGGTATCACTTCTGCAACATGGCTAAGTCCAATGATTGGCTCTAATTTGGTTCTGGAAAGGACATTTCATGATTAGTTTTTAGACAAGTTCGAAGTGGAGCCATCTTGATAGTAGTAGGACTATAGACTAGCTTTAGAATTTTTATCTCATCTTGAAATTCTCTGTTGTTTAGAGATAAATTACCGGATTACCATATTATGTAATCTGATCGAGTTCATATTATGTCTTATTTGATCTTCATTTCGACTAATACTAAAGTATATTTCTTACAATTCAGAATTGTATATTACTCACTAATGGTATTATAGCTGGTGAGACTAAAATGTTACTTGATAAATGAACCCATTATTTCTTTATGCTATTCAATGACTTTGCGGCTATTAAATTTCTCTTTATTTTTATGATTTTGTATAAAAATAGTTTTAATTGTATATTGAAAGGTAGTGCTTTCACAGCTGGTGTAAGACTAAGAAAAGCTTCATAGATTAGTTTGTTGTTGTCAGGCTGTGCACTCACTTTTGACTCCTAAATCAATATTCCTGTTTCTATACTTTGCTTTTGTGTTTTCAGTAAAGTGTTAGTTTTCTATAATTCCACAAATATACGGAAATGTAATTAGTTGGTTTATCTGTACAAGTTTTATTGATATATGCTAAATAAACTGTGAAATAATAATTTTTGTCGATTTTAAGTTTCAACTTCGCTCTTTACTTCCCACAGAAAAACTTTTTTTTTAATCAATATAAAATTAAACAGGTAATATAGGCACGTATTTTAGAGCTTCATTTAATCAAGTTGATTCTCTTGATCCTTGATCAAATTATTCGCAGTAATACATAATTTCACATCAGCTCTTATGGAGGAGGGGTGATTACGTTGGCATGGGAGGAGGTTGATTACTTCCTCAAAGTTTTTATTTTTTATATCCAAACTTTTTAACTTTCTGAGAGTATTCAGGTAATTATATAAGAGCTGGATGGGAGGGGGGTATAGTTTAACTCCTATTATCTCTTCATGTCGATTAGAACTGAATGTAGGTTATGCGGGATTCGTAAGGGGTGATTGTTCCCTTATTAGCGGCGAAAAATGTTTTCCATGTAATATATACAAAGATTACATTCATTTTCTAGCCAGCACACAAGGTGGACAAATGGATCAGCATCTTGAGTGTTGTCACAAGTTTTCCCAGGAGGAGGGGGGGGGACAAAACGAACTTGTTTTGTCAATATTTAAATGAAGATATTTGTTTAATTTTGAATTAATATGATTCATTCAGGCATTAAGCAAAGGGCTAAATGCTTCTATTAAAAGATTCAGGTAAAGTTACCCTCGGACTACGAAGCGGTGTAACAGTAAATGAAACGAAATAAAACTATAACAATAGATTTTTTTTAATTAAGACGATAAAAAAGGGATGTAGCCTATATCCCTTTAATAGACCACTGTTTTAACTTTTGCTGTATTTTAATCTTGTTAAAGTAAAATCTGTACAATACTAGTTCTAATTTTCTCACATTCTTCCTTTTTTCTTCGATTATTATTATTATTTTTTATTCGAGAAAGTTTAAAGCTGTTGGAAGTCTTAAAAATTTTGCACCTATAAGGGTGGTCTTACATCCACCCTTTTGGGGGTGACAAGGATTGGAGTGAGCAACGATTTGGGGGGTGAGCAACCATTGGTTGGTTACTTCTAAATATACCGAACTAGTGTCAATAATAAAAACAAATTTTTCTAGGACCAATAAATTTCGCTTTATTATTTGCATTAAGACCAAGGAGTTTATTGCTATCTTACCACTGCCTTACCATCTATCTTTTAAATTAAAGCCTTAATAAAAGGTAGGGATTCATTTTTTGAATTTCAATTGTATTAAAAGAAATAAAAATATAATTAGAAATAAAAGAAACACAAAGATGCCATTCGTAAGACTTAATTTCTGCAAACAAGAGGAGACTCAAACAATCATTAAACCTAACCTAACGGTACTAAAAATACTTTCATGTGAAAAAAAAGACCAAAAATAGGAGAAAACAGAGAAAATTTCTAATACTAATCCAATACTTAAAAACAAAGGAAAAATTGATACTTAAAAAAAAACTTAATCCTCCACATATCTCACGAACCTTTCACATGAGAGGCATTATCAAACATCCAAGGGCATAACGATTGGAATGCTGATATTCCAAACTTGCGAAACTAAACCCGACTGCCAATAGTTTCTTGCTCACTCAATTTTCTGAGATATTAATCCGAGAGGATTTTAGGGTGATAAAAACTATAACAAATTATTTCCAATCATTACTAGTAGATCAGTAACAGAAATCATCCCACATTTACAGATATTTATATTTGCAAAAAGAGAATACATCGGCTAGCTCAGACTTAGAACGTGTAAGTAACTTACTCCAAACTGTAAGAGGGCAAATAAGAAAAATAATTAGAAAGCCGTATAGAATTATTTAAGAAGTTGATCAATTCTTGCTTGCAAGGCTTCCATATTTCCTTTAATAGCATCAAAATTTTCTGAAAATCCGTTCTTCACTTCTTTTAGAAGGTGACGATAAGATTCTAAACCTGAGACAACCTCTTGTTGTCGAAGATCAAGTTCTGTCAGATTTTGACTAAACTGAACAGCTGAAAAGAAACAAGAAAGGCCTTAATGGATGTGTTGACCACCCCCCCCTCCCGTTCAAAGAAAAGAAAAGAACGATAAAAAAGATAATTTAAAATGAGCTAAAAGCATAAGCCTTACAGTTATAGGGTCAGGCTTTGTGTATAAGGTGTCCATTTTGAAATATGAGATGTCAATAGATAAAAAGAGGTAAAATAAAACAGAGGGAAAGGGAGATAAGAGGGGAAAACAGATAAGAGGGAAACTTTCTTTTTAAAATTCACCTTCCCCCCTTTTTCCTTTTTACCCAAAGAAACTTCCTTTTCACTATTCGTCGGTCAAGAGGAAAAACATATAAGCATAAGTTTATAGGGCCAATAAATGGAATTCAGGATAACTTGAAACTTCGAAATCGCAA
This sequence comes from Artemia franciscana, assembly GCF_032884065.1. Lineage (NCBI taxonomy): Eukaryota > Metazoa > Arthropoda > Branchiopoda > Anostraca > Artemiidae > Artemia > Artemia franciscana. The sequence goes on along the minus strand of NC_088867.1, from coordinate 1,394,011 downwards.
ACCCCATAACTTGTTAAATATTACCAAACTGGAATAATTTATTTATTTATTTGTTTATAACCCATCATACAATACAAAAGTACACAGAGACGGAATACACAAAGAAAACGACAAAAAAGGAATAAGAGAAAGAGAAAAAATAGAGACATCAGAACAATTAATACAGAAAATCTATAAAACACTGAACAACTTTTACTTATTTATAACTTTAAATATCACTGTATAAACAAGGGGTACCACGGATGAAAACTGATTTTGCGATTGTTAGATACAATACTTTTTATAGAGCTATTGCTGGGTCGGCTATTTTATAATTGCAGATTAATACTGAATTTCGCATCCAAAATGTTTAGCAAGTTTGAAATATACTGAACGGAGTTTGCGCTTATCTGTATTTTAGAGAATCTTCCAAAATGGTGTTGTGTATAGAAAATGTGGTTGTGCTGTCGAATTACACAGTTTAGCGAGGATTACTCGGTTGAAACGTTTTTTTTATTTTGGACAACTGAAGCATAAGACCCATCACATATTTCTATAGGTGGGAAATCAGAAGCAAACGAGTTTGCTTCTGATTTGGGCCAAATGGCAGACCATTTGATCTACTGATATTGATAAACAAGTTGTTCAACTGGCTTTCCTTGTATAGACTTACTATAGATTAGGCATATATAAATCTAGATTACAAGAAAATTTGAGCTGGTTTCATGAAAACGAACTTTTTGAAAATATTACTAAAATATCTAAACATCTAAACTTCAATTTAAATTAGAATTATTTCTATTAAGAAAAAACGGAAAAGAACAAGTTAAAAGAACCATTATTTTAGTCAAAATTTTTCGCCCAATAAAAATTTTACTTCATTGTCAAGGACACAAATTTACCCTTAAAGGGGAATGAAGGGAAACCTTGAATTTCAAATAGCATTCCCTATAAAATGTAACATATTTAGAGCTTGTTAGAAAAAAAAAAACAAAAAAAGATTAGTATGAATACCTTCTTCGAAAAATGACTTGATTTACTGAGTTAACTTGAGTTAACCTTGAAGGTTGTCCTCTAGCCTCTTAAGAATGTAACGGCGTATATGTAACTTCTTATGCCTCGCGACCCTCTTCTAGACGAAGAAACGGCAAGGCGCAAAGCTATCCTTCCATCTTTTTAAGGGACGACCATGAGGGCGAGAACTGTAAATTTGGCCATTGAAGACAAATTTGGGAGACAGGACTAAACCACTGAATATTATCGATTCCCTGAGGTTTCTGAAGCTGAATCTGGAGATTGTTTATTAAATCTTAAGGCACCCGCAGAATTCAATATCAGAAATTCGTTCAAGATACGGGACACTGACGATTCGGCAGAGACATTTAGTTTCAAATGCTGCAAGTCGATAGCACCTTCATCCACCTTTCGTGTCAAAATTTCACATAAGTAGACTGCGATAAAGATGATAAGGTGAACACACAGCTCAACAACCATCAATTCATCCACCATCAAATCAACCACCACAACTTGACCACCTAACAACTCAACTACTATTTAATCCGACCACCTTAAATTCAACCACCAAACAACTCATCAACCACCCAACTCACATAATTCAATCACCTTAAACCCAACCAGAGAATAGGTCAGCCAATACATAACTCAGCTACCAAATATCTCAACTTTCACTTATTCAATAATTGAACAGTTGAGTAAGAAAAAATAGTGGGGATGCATCCATCTGTGATAATCAAAACCTAGTGTTTCTGGATTTTGAATTTCGGTTTTGGGTTTTGCTAGGAATAAGAGATGAAACGCTGGAATAGATGATGGAAAGAAATAAGCATGAAAAGGTGATGCTCGGTAACAAGAAGATAGACCAAGTGGGCAGCTTCACTTACCCAGGTAGTATTATTAGTAAAGACGGTGGGTGCAGTGAAGATGTTAAAAGTAGAATAGCCAAGGTCCAGAGTATTATTTTCACAGTTAAAAACGTTTGGAAGAATAGGAAGATAATTCTGTGAACTAGGATTACAATATTGGAAGCTAAAGTGATGACAGTGGTCAAGTATGGTTCTGAAGTATGGGCACTCCGAAAAGCGGAGAAAGAATTGCTTGATGTTTTACAAAGAAATTGCCTACGCACTGTGTTGAGTACCCGACAGACTGACCATATCTCAAACACTAGGCTGTAAGAAGTCTGGTTCGGTCCCATTTTCTAGAGCTATAATGAGAGAAAGGTTGAGATGGCTAGGGCATGCTCTGCGGATGAAGGATGGCAGATGAATAAAGATTGTCCTTTTGGACAATCTTTAGATGTCGTAAAGAAATTTAAGGGAAATGGGAATTTTTGGGCGGGTGTAAATAAGGAGGTTTTGAATAAATTGGGATAGGAGGAGCGTGCGTAGCTGTGTTGGCCTCAGGCGGCTTGGTCTACAGTGAGTGGTTAAAAGTAGTAGTAGTAGACCCCTATTAAAGTATACAAACGGAGATGGACAAATTTGAGCTTAATAATAGAGCTAACTATCTATTTGCTTGAAGCAGGAGAACGGACGACAGGCATACAAATTACCAAAAAATAACAAAAACATAAGGTTTTCTGACCTCATTTTTTTATGAAGGTCAAGAATCTACCGATTGCATAACGAGAAATGCCTGCTTGGCGACGTGGCTTCAGGTACACATTGAATAAAATTAAAAAGTTGTTTTGAGAGCTGAGGGACACGAGCATTATCTAATTACATAGGTAGATTATATTTTCTATGAATTTCTAATGCAAAATAAGATTATCTTGTTCATGAAGTGAATTTAGTGACGCTAGTCCCTCACTAATTTTCAGGAAGCGATTCACAAAGAGCTTTTGATTTCATCAGTAGCTTATATAACCTTAACAAATTTGCAATGTTCTGTCAACTAAAGTAGTAACCACTCCTCTTTTCGAATGATTAGAATTATTTAATTTTTAATTAATTTTTAAATATTTATATTAAAATAATTAATATTTAAATTCGAATAATTCGAAGAATTATTCGAATAATTTAAGTATGGGTCACCCAGTGTGTTGGTTTTCTATAGACTCCAAACTCGAAGCATATATCATTTCGGTTAACCAGGACATCTAAGAAAGGAAGACGCCTACATGCCTACATGCCAGCTTCAGACAAGCTTAGGCAGGCAATCTCCATCCCTCAAAAGAGAACGGACAGCTACCCTTCACTCACCAGCCATTAGAGCCCAGTAACATTTTATTGTCAGAACTAAGACATATCGTCTGTTAGTTAAAAGAATCTAAACTAAAAAAAATAAGCTAAACTAGAAAACAATGTCAGAACCTTAAAAAATAAGGTTACCTTGTTCATGAAGTGAATTTAGTGACGCTAATCTCTCAATAATGTCAGGAAGCGATTCACAGAGAGCTTCTGATTTCTTCAGTAGCTCATATAACACAGAAATCTGAAAAAAAAAGATAGATGCAATCCTATTTCTAACGCAAAATAGCGATAAAACAAATATAAGAGAAGTTGTACAATTGTAAAAGATAAGAGGCAACTGTAATACATAACTGCAAAAGTAATTTTAAAAGATAGTAATTACAAGGAGTATACTGGGTTTACACTTATTGAAATGAATCTTGCATGAAGATGTATCAAAAGGACAAAGGAAAAGGAACTTAGCTCTAAACTGTAATTCGTTTCGTACAAACAAAACATAATGAAATTAAACATAATTAATTATAAATGTAAATTACTTGTATATCCTTGACTACTTAGTTTCAATACCGAGGAATTTCCCATTTTTTAAACCCATGTGGAGCAGATAACTTCGAAGACAACACTGCCTTTCCATGACGAAAATATAGCAGTTCAAAATAGGGATGAAACCTTTTTAATCGACACTGAAACAAATATAAAATTTTAACTGAATATTTCGGAAATATACAGTGTCCATTATCAGCAGTAAAAGAACTTTTTACTGCTGATGATGGACACTGTATATGTTTCCGAAATATTCAGTTAAAATTTTATATTTTTTTCACTGTCCATCAAAAGGTTTTATCCCTATTTTGGACTGTTATATTTTCGCCATGTGAAGCAGTAGTGTGGAACATGTAACCGAGCAAATGATCCTCCAGAATGCTCCCAGGGTGGCGAAGATCCTCCAGAATTTCCAAAGATACATAAATTACATGGTAAATATTAAAATAACGGTAAGCTTTTTTTTTGTGAAAAAAATTGATAGAAAATAAAAACCTAAAACAAAATGTAATATCTATCGTTTGTGTCTAGAAAGCATTTCAATTATCATGAAAATTTGTAAATTTCGTTGGTCTTAGGGATTTTTGCGGTAGTTAATTCTTTTAACTACCAGAAAGTGTTTGCCAGCGCGAAACATGCAAGTTGTATATTTTTGCTTCTGTTTTTGGTTTTCTGTCTATTGTTGCAAAAATTCTTGACTAAAAAGTTTGAAGGAGTTTAATAAATAAACAATATAAATATTACTTTCCCTTTCTTAATAAAAAAGAAATCCTAATTACACAAAACCTGGATTAATTGTATAAGAATAAAATGGATTCACTAATTACTATGAATTTATTATTATTTATTATAACTCATTAATATATATTTAAAATTTTAGGTTAGTGTCAAACCGTTAGTGCAAAAAACTACCTATATAGCCAAGTGAGAGAGCAATAAGTGTTGGGCGGATCACAACAGTCTTAACCGAAGCAGTTATACAAATTACTAGTTTCTACGTTTACAAGGCAAAAATGAAATAATTACTACATAATAAAAAGACATAATTATTAGATCTCTAAACTATACTGAACAAAATGGTTATCCCAAAATTTTGATCAGATAATTTTTTGAAAAAATGGGGTGTGGAGGGTTGCCCGTCAGTCTTCTTAGTCACTTAAAAAGGACACTAGAACTTTTGATTTTCATTCGAATTCACCCTCTCACGATCTTCAATTACCATTATTTCGATACTATCACCATTGGAAAAAAAAATAAACACGCATCCGTGATCTGTCTTCTGGCAAAAATAGCAAAATTCGACATTTTGCAGATAGGAGCTTGAAACTTTCAAAATAGAGTTCTCTGGTACGCTGGATTTTATTCCTTTAATTTTAGGGGATGTTTCCCCCCTATTTCAAAATCAAGCAAATTTTCAAAGGGTCGTAACTTTTGAAAGGTAACACTAAACCTGATATTTGTATATATATGGAATCAGCATAATAATCTGATTCTTTTGATGTATCTATTGATTATGTAACTAAACCTGATTATGTATATATATGGAATCAGCATAATAATCTGATTCTTTTGATGTATCTATTGATATCAAACTTCATTTTTTAGAATTTCGGTTACTATTGAGCCGAGTCAGTCCTTACTGTTTCTTTATCAAGAACTGTTTGAAAAACTGGATTCACTAATTGTCAAGGACGCAATAATTAAATAATACCTATTAAAAATTTTAGGTTAGTGTCCCCCTTCCAAAAAGATCTTGACAAAAATGAAACAATTCTTGCCATAAGGAATTAGTGAGCATGTGTAGAATTTATCATAGAACTTACTTCTTCTTGATATCACAGAAAGAATAAATTGAAGATAAACAAAGACATTATACATGGCTGGGTCCAAAGGCCAACACGCCCAATCACCCTCTTGGGCAAAGATGAACAAAACACTTGTATTTAAAGTGAATAAAAATAGTCTCTTTTTTTAGCGTTGTCCCCATCCCAGCCCAGCATAAATTTTCAAACTATTTAAAAGGGAGGCATCGGATGATTTGTAAGTTTATGATAACTCCTAGCCGAAATTTATATATGCATTTAAATAATTTATTATCTCTTATTCAAGTATGGACTCTACTAAGAGATAAAAAGTCTAGTTCGAAAAGAAATGTTAGCATTCTACTTTTAAAATCTTGCAACTAATATAACATCATGGTTACCCCTTTTTTTAGTGAAGGACAAACTCTAGCCCAAAGTAACCAAAAACTTAAAAAACACTTTTTCAAAAAGAACTGTCAACTGAGGAAGAACCACCACTTAAAGCTTATCCAGAATCGGTACTATTATTTCGGTTTATCTTAGTGATTAAATAAAAAAAAACTAATTTTTTTAGCTGAAAGTAAGGAGCGACATTAAAACTTAAAACGAACAGAAATTACTCCGTATATGAAAAGAGTTGTCCCCTCCGCAATCCCTCGCTCTTTACGCTAAAGCTTTAAATTGTTTTAAAAAGTAGAATTGTGGCAAAGAGTCAAACTTTAGCGTAAAGAGCGAGGGATTGCGGAGGGGACAACTCATTTCATATACGGAGTAATTTCTGTTCGTTTTAAGTTTTAATGTCGCTCCTTACTTTCAGCTAAAAAAATTAGTTTTTTTTATTTAATTTCTGAACGTTTTTGAATTAATGCATGAATGGTTTTGGCTCTCCGCACATAAATTATTAAAATGAAATTTGTATATTAATTCTTTTTTTGGCTAAATGGCTTTCTATTAGTTTTGATCAGACGATTTTGAGAAATAAGGGGTGGAGAAGGAGGCCTAGTTGCCCTCCAATTTTTCGGTTACTTAAAAAGGCAACTAGAACTTTTAATTTTCAACGAACGTTTTTATTAGTAAAAAATATACGTAACTTAAGAATTAACTTACGTAACAAACTTTCATAACCTTATATTTTTGATATGTATACTTGGGGATTTTTACCCTCGTTAATACCTCGCTCTTTACACTAAATCGTAAGTTTTGTCCCAATTCTTTAAGAATGACCCCTGAATCAGAAAGGCCGCAGAATAAATAGTTGAAATTACTAAAAAATACTTTAGCATAAAGAGCAAGGTATTTATCTCCTCCTAAATACCTCGCTCTTTATGCTAAAGTATTTTTAGAACCCCTCATATGCGTAATAATCTCTGTTCGTTTTAAGTTTCAATGCTACTTCTTCCTTTCATTTGAAAAAACGTTTTCATGTTTATTTTTCATTGTTTTCTTATAGCAATGCTAGAGAATCCTGCGCCCTTGTCATTGAATTTTTCTTCCCCCATGACAGATTCCTCCAAGGAAAGATCCTCCAGCATAGCCCCCTCTCCTCAGCCCCACCCCCAAACAAAATAAAATCCCCCTGAAAACGTCTGTACACTTCCCAATAACCATTACTATATGTAAACAATGGTCAAAGTTTGTAAATTGCAGCCCCTCCCCCAGGGATTGCGGGGGAGTAAATCATCCCCAAAGACATAGTTATTATGGTTTTCGACTATGCTGAACATAATGGCTATCTCAAAATTTTGATCCGTTGACTTTGGGAAAAAAATGAACGTGGGAGGGGGCCTAGATGCCCTCCAATTTTTTTGGTCACTTAAAAAGGGCACTAGAACTTTTCATTTCCGTTAGAATGAGCCATCTTGCGACATTCTAGGACCACTTGGTCGATACGATGACCCCTGGGGAAAAGAAAAAAAAACAAAAACAAATAAACAAACAAATAAACACGCACCCGTGATTTGTCTTCTGGCAAAAAATACAAAATTCCACATTTTTGTAGATAGGAGCTTGAAACTTCTACAGTATGGTTCTCTGATACGCTGAATCTGATGGTGTCATTTTCGTTAAGATCCTACGACTTTTAGGGGGTGTTTGCCCCTATTTTCCTAAATAAGGCAAATTTTCTCAGGCTCGTAACTTTTGATGGGTAAGACTAAACTTGATGAAACTTATATATTTAAAATCAGCATTAAAATGCGATTCTTTTGATGTAGCTATTGATATCAAAATTCAATTTTTTAGAGTTTTGGTTACTATTGAGCCGGGTCGCTCCTTACTACAGTTCGTTACCACGAACTGTTTGATAAAAGTTGATTCCAAAGTCGAATTCGTGGGAATTTTGAAAAATAGCCTGACACCCAACAAAACGGTCTCAAATCGAAATGAAAACTGCAACCTTAGAACAAAATAGCCGAAGACCCCTTTTAGGAAAATGACACTCCCCCACCCTGAGCAACAATGAGGATCAGTTTTTACACGGAAGGCTGTAATATGCTTTTTTCTTTTTTTTTCTTTTTTTTTCTTCTTTTTTTTATCACCTCTAGTGGAACACTGAAACATCAAAGTCTATTTATTTGAATTTTGTTAAATCGACTTTTCAGTTTGGGAACATTTAACTTAATTTAAAAAATCGACAATGCTAAAATTTTATGAGCGTCAAACTGCGCCCTGAAAACGTACATATTTCGTATTATTTAAAGTAAAATATTAAGCAATCATTTAAACATCAGTTATATGTTAATGACACTTCCCCAACCACAGATTTCCTTTGCACTGAAAAACCACAAACTTAAGATACAGTGTTGGGAAATAACCGGACGATCACCTTGATATTTATCTTCTTCCTGGATTTTGCGGTATTTTTACGATCCCTTAGAAAGAGATATCATTTTGAAATCATTTTATGAAAACACAAACCACAAGATATTTGTGACTTAATCAGGAATTTATTTTATGGAGAGGCAGAAGATTTAGGCTAAAAAGAAAAACATGAATTTAATAATATAATTTTGGGTATTTCAAAGGCGGATTTGAATGGGGTGTCCAATGAACTTGTAAATGGCAGCATTTCACTCCTCTTGGTTTTGACAAGGGGTTGTGGGATGGTTGGGAGGATAATCGGTGTAGAATAGTTGATTGAGACCAAGGTTTTAAGAAAAATAATTCGTGTATATATTATTAAGGTATTTCCATGGCGGAAGAAGCACTTTATGACGGAAGGTTACCCTGTGAAACCGAGAAGGTTTATTTTGCGGACTGGTAATTTGTAGTAGTATACCTTATTTTAATCAATTATGTTTGGCTACCCGAATTTTGAGAAAAATAAACAAAGATTTAATGTAGGTGGCATTAAAGTTAAGTAAATTCAAGTAAAAATATTAGTATTTCACCAAGTGGGAGGAGGTAGGATTAATTAAATAAAATAAAAAAAGAAGAGAAATATTTTTAACATTTTTTGAAGTGAGTGAACACAAAGTGTTTGAACAAAGTGAGAACAAGAACAAAGTTCAACTCATATTAATGAACATACTCATGTTGTAATGAATTAATTCCGCATTGCGTGCTAGATTTTTGGCAAAAACAACCATTCATACTAAAGAACAAACGCTTTCAACAATAATCGGAACTGTTTATTAGAGGTTTCACAAGAAATCACTTTTCTGTTGATTCCCATTACTCACATAATGGGAATCAAATTGTAGGTATTTATTATTATTATGGGTAATTGGGTATGCATGGGTATTATCATAAGGATATTTGATTATTATTAAGGCTCTTACATCCTTTTGTAGCTACGGTTAAAGGGATAAATACTAAAGCAAAAAAGAATGTTACTTTCATTTGTCCTTAATAATTAATAGTATTTGTGCTTTTAAAGTTTGACTCACATGATTGGACACTGAATGTAGCTTTCTTGGCAAAACAAAGCGTCAATAGTAAAGCGCGACTCTTCTTAATAATAGCCAAGATTTTAAAAACGAAAGTTTCAGCATAATCTAAGTTATTCTTTATCCTTGTTCTGAATGTACAAAATTTCTGAAGTTTAAAATTACGAATCCAAAGCTATTACTAGAAGATATTGCATGATTTTCAAAAGAAAGAAATCCCTCAAATCAATAACTGAAGACCTTAATGAGATATATAGCATCAAAGCCAAGCCCTTTAATTGATGTTACAACCGGACATCTAAAAAATATTGCTAAAGAAGTATTACCACGGATCAACGTTTATTCCTTGTCGTTTTGTTTTCGGTATTTACGCATTACAGCAACCACACTCAGGAAGTGAATATAGGTTAATCATAATGAAACATACCAAAATACGACAAAAATTTTATATTTTAGCAACAAACTATGGAAACTGCAACAGGAAAGCAGCCCCTCCCCCAGAACGCATTCTATTAAATTGCTAACCTAACCAACTCTATATACTAAATATCTAATCAAAATATACCTGCACTGTAGTTTATTTCACACAGGCTAAGCTAATTATCCCGGAGTGCACACAGAAAAACCGGTTCTACAACAGATCTAGAAAAACAATATGGTAGCTATAATGCGTAAGAGCATTTTTTCAACAAGTATAGTCAAAAACAAATAAAAAATCTTTTACTGTTTAAATTGGGATTTTTTTTATTATAGACCCTCATTTTGCAAACACATATTCTTCAAGTTCTTCATATTCATCAAGTGCAGCTTTTACCTTGTCGTTACTATTACGCACAAGAGTTCTTTATGCAGCTAAAAAAGTCTAAAATTTATTGGCTTTGGCTTATCGTTATAAGGGAACGTTCAAGACAACAAGAATTATCTTCCATATGAAATAACTGAAAAAAAAAAAAAAATCTAAGAAAAGATTGGTAATGCTATGTGCAATCTATATGAAAATTAGAACAAGAGCTAAGAGCTCATATGGCACTTGTGACGAGGTCGGAAGTGCCAAGAGCTAATATGGCATGAGCTGTGGCAAAATTCTAAGAATCAACAGATTGATTGAAAAGGAAAATCAGAACCTTATTGCCGGTCGGGATTTAAAATGAGAGCTCTGAGACACGAGGTCCCTCTAAATATCAAAATTCATTAAGATCTGATCACCCATTCGTAAGATAAAGATATCTCAATTTTCACGATTTCCGAGATTTCTGGTTTCCCCCTCCAACTCCCCCCAATGTCACCGGATCTGGTCGAGACTTAAAATAAAAGCTCTGAAGCACAGGATCCTTCTAAATATCAAATTTCATTAAGATCTGATCACCCGTTCGTAAGTTACAAACACCTCATTTTTTCTAATTTTTCCGAATACCCCCCCACAACTCCCCCAAAGAGAGCGGATCCGGTCCGGTCATGTCAGTCACTGATCTTGGACTTGCGCTTATTCTTCCCATCAAGTTTCATCCTGATCTCTCCGCTCTAAGCCTTTTCCAAGATTTCTAGCCCCCACGCCCAATCCCCCCAATGACACTGCATCCGGTCGCAATTTTGAATAAGATATCTGAGTTACCAGGACCTTTTAAATATGAAATTTCTTTAAGATCCGATCACTCCTTCGTAAGTTCAAAATACCTCATTTTTTCTAATTTTCCAGAACTATCCCTCCCCCCAACTCCCCCAAAGAGAGCGGATCCGTTCCGGTTATGTCAATCACGTATCTAGGACTTATGATTATTTTTCCCACCAAGTTTCATCCCGATCCCTCCACTCTAAGCGTTTTCCAAGATTTTAGGTTCCCCCCTCCAACTCCCCCCAATGTCACCAGATCCAGTTTGGATTTAAAATAAGAGCTCTGAGACAAATTATCCTTCTAAATATCAAATTTCATTAAGATCTGATCACTCGTTCGTAAGTTACAAACACCTCATTTTTTCTAATTTTTTCCAAATCCCCCCCCCCCCACAACTCCCCCAAAGAGAGCGGATCCAGTCCGGTCATGTCAGTCACTTATCTTGGACTTTTGCTTATTCTTCCCATCAAGTTTCATCCTGATCTATCCCTCCCCGAAAGAGAGCGGATCCGTTCCGGTTATGTCAACCACGTATCTAGGACTTGTGCTTATTTTTCCCACCAAGTTTCATCCCGATCCCTCCACTCTAAGCGTTTTCCAAGATTTAAAGTTTCCCCCTCCAACTCCCCCAATGTCACCGGATCCAGTTTGGATTTAAAATAAGAGCTCTGAGACACAGCATCCTTCTAAATATCAAATTTCATTAAGATCCGATCACCCATTCGTAAGTTAAAAATACCTTACTTTTCTAATTTTTCAGAATTAACCGTCCCCCACTGCCTCCCCCCAGAAGGTCGAATCAGGGAAACTCCTATTTCTAATATAATCGGGTCTGGTCACTCATATGCCTACCAAATTTCATCGTCCTAGCTTATCTGAAAGTGTCTAAACTAGCAAAACCGGGACTGACAGACAGGCCGACAGAATTAGCGATCGCTAGTCCTATATGTCACTTCGTAAATACCAAGTACCATAAAAACTAAATCCATTAATATGACAATTTAATATGACAATTTCAACATAAAGTTAGAATTAAAGTTATGCTTTAATATGACAATTTCAACATAAACTATACAACCATGAATCTTTGGGGGTACTTTTTATTGGTTAAATAAGTTAAATAAAATAAGTTTTTTGGAAAGAAAACAGACTACAGATTTTAATTACAATAGTGAAAAGTTACAAACTAAACAAACCGGATATTTTAGAACTACTAAGTGGAATCTGAAGGAAACTGAAGCGACAAACAAAAATCTTTAGACTAATGTCAAAAAGCAAGTCTTCAAACAACATTAAAACAAGCAGCGAAAGTGCCACGGCGCAAGACATTATGTGTCAAACCCCAAGACAAATAATGTTAAAATAATTATATCTCTTTTTTGATCAAAGTTTAATTATGCTGGACGCAGTCCAAGAAATTATTTAGTAGAAAAGTTAGAATCTTACAAGTACAGATGGTGAAAATTAGTTATCATGCATCAATGCTTGAAAAAAAACTCAACTGAAAGTAAGGAGCAACTTTAAAACTCAAAACGAACAGAAATTAATCCGTGTATTTAGGGATTGTCGCCCTCCTCAATACCTTACTCTTCACGCTAAAGTTTTAGTACCTAATAGAAAGCTTCCTAATCTAATTAAATGACCCTTGTGTTTCAGGAGTCTTTCTTAAAAAAATGGGACAAACAGTCAAACTTTAGCGTAAAGAACAAGGTATTCAGGAGGGGGACAGCCACTTTTAGAGTTTTGGCTACTACTGAGCCGTATCGCTCCTTACTTATAGTTCGTTACCATGAACCATTCGATAACCGTGCTTCTTAGTGTCAGACTCTAAGAATTTGACAATATAGTAATAAGAATATTGGTCCTTAATTGGATGTACATTTTGTTTTATTATAGACAGGACTAGAATAATTAATTTATGCCAACTGATTATTTTATACCTGAACACTTTTTTGGATCATTTGAGCAAAAATCGCCATCACTGTAGGATTGTGTTGAAAATTCAAGAATTCTAGGATTAGAAAAAAAACAGGCAAAGGTAACGGGTAATGATTCAAGAAAAAAAAAAGCCCTAAACAGAATATGCAATGCTAAACTAAAGCAAGAGTAGCCACGTGGTGGGAGAAGAATTTAAATTATACAAACAAAATGAGCTGAGACTAGTTCACCTGCAATCAATATTGTCCCTGATATCCGTTCCTTTTAAAGGGTAACTCAAAGAGTTTGGGTAACTTTAAAAGCAAAAACTGGCGCTACCGTCGACAGAAAAAAAATTATCAACATCATCTACTATTTGGCAACACTTGGCATTTTTTCAAAAGCTGTAACCATTATTCAGTCAGGAACTGAGATCAGATACTTATTACTACCTTGATTTTACATATTACACTACTTAAACAAATTATTCTTATTATCACATTGTAAAAATCCAAATCGCCAAACGCTACATGGTGTTGATAATTTTTTTTATCGACACCAGCGCCAGTTTCCACTCTTAAAGGTTACCCATAGTCTTTGGGGTGACTCCTAAAATCTGACACGTTCATATTATGGAGATTTATTTTTTATCATTTTATTGGCAGAAATACGTTCAAACTATTTGAAATAAATAAAGAGAATATGAAATATTAAAAATAAATATTTTACATCATAATAAAAAAAAAAATAGATTCATGGGACGGATGTTCTAACATTGCTTATTTGGCATATTTCGGCAAACCACAGTTAAACGATAAAGTTCTTAATGTAGCTAAACTGGTTTTTAGTAGTTGAACGGTTTTCAGAATTAGGGCAAGTCGTTGACACACCAGAAAATGTGTTCAAAATTCTTTAACTCCAGACAGAAACTAGCTAACAGAGTCAATTAAAAGTTCACGATTATGAACTTTCACTTATATAGCTGTGAATAGCTGCAATAATAATATCGAGAAAAATAATAATAAGAAGATAGTTGTAAATAATAATACGAGAAAATAAGAAAAACTGAAGTTCACAGTCACTTTGGGAGTTCATTAATTTTCTAAAAAATACAGCGCAACAATGACAATTTTTGGCTAAAAATTAATGTAGCCCAGTACAAAAATTTTTACTAGGTAAAAGCTAATGACTGTTAAGTTTTATTAGATGATAATAGCAGATCAAAGTTATTCCACAACTTTTGGGAAAACAAAGAACAATTAGTAATGACAAATAGAATTAGTACTGGATTTAAAAATCAAATTAAATAAACCTGATAGAACAGTGGAATCTAAAATAGCCGGCTGAATTTTGCAGCAAGGCTACCATTGAGAACTTAGGCCAAGATTCATTTGCAAAGAAATCCACGGTTTGTAAAAAAAACACAAGTTAATAAAGAAGAACAACTGTAAAATACTTTTTTTGGGTAGTGTTTCAGACATCTTGGTCAAAAGAACCCGAAGAGTGGCAGCCTCTTTTGCTGACTTCCCACCAGGTGACTTACAAAGATTAAAAAACAAAGTGGTCATTAGATGTTGTGCCATCTAGCATATACACCGGGATAACAAATAACACTGAAAATACCATCATTAAATTCATCATGACCCTGTTATGTTATCCCTCCTGAAGGAGAGCGTGTTGATGATTCAAGTCAATTTATATATGAAGAAAAATAAATCCTGATAAGAGAGGGGCCTCTGATGTGTTAAAAAGTTTATGTTGCTCTATTGATGTCACAGAACCGAAATACATATGTCCACCACTGATACTAAAGGCTACTTCAGTATATTTGGGCTAGACTAGTATAGGGCTAGTATATTTGTAGCCCTATACAGTATATACAGTATATTTGGGCTAGACTTTAGACTAGTATAGATACAATAAGGCTTGCTGTCTCTTGAAATAGGGACTTGTCTGAAAATAGCCAAGGTCCAGAAAATTAAAAACTCAAATCGGAAAAAGAGAAGAGAATAAGGTCACAATAACACGTCGACTTCTCCGTTTTATAACCAATCACCAGGCTGACATCGAAGCTAATTTGAAAAGGGTTAAAGATACCTAACAATCAATGATCTCGGCCCCAATTTCACCCTCAGAAATTGATCATCTTCATTAATACAAGGTCTAGTGCTCATCATAAATCAAAACCTTATGAGTGGGAATCATTAGTCCTTTGTTCTTTCTCGCTATGTCCCTATGCAAGTAAATATTATCTTTCTCATAAATTGTAAGATCCTCCAGGGTCATTGCTGGCACATAGGTCATCAAATCAAAGTTTCGGTTGCTGGGTCTTTTTTTACACGGACAAGTAGCAAACCTGTCGCCTAACCTTAGGGCATGGGGGAGATTAATTACAGTAAGTTTATCATGTCAAATTCGCTTGGTGCACAACATGATATGGAACTGGCAATTAAAATGGCTGAAGAAGTAAATGAAGCAAACTGCTGAATTTTGGTCTCATTTTTTTCACAATGTTCAATTATTCTTAACAGTTTTATCACCTGACTTCTCAGTTTTATCACCAATCCCGAGGCTGACATCGAAGCTAATTTGGAAAGGGTTCAAGATGCCTAACAATCAATGATCTCGGCGATGTGTTTTATGGATACATCTTATAAGAATTTTTATACTATAAAACCTTCTTCTAAAAACTTCCCCGTCAGCTTCTATGATATCGTCAAACCTTATTTTATTCGCTATTGGTTCTGCTTCCTAACCCTCTGATTCGTAAACCCATTCAGTAGATCCTCGAATTATCAACAAAGTGTGACTAACTTCTCCGATAGAGCTCGTCTAAATCCACTGGAGACACAACAATCGTGGTAGGCTACCATTACTTAAATAAAGTTTATCGTTGTTTTGAAATGGATAACTGTAAATACCCGGATAAGAATTCAAACTGCTTTATTTCCAATATTCAAATGTAAAAATTCATCTTTGCGAAAAATAATTGTTTTGAACGAACCTCATACCACTTTATTGAAAAGATAGAAAAGAATTAATAAAGCTGATAATATATCTAATATAGTTATTATAGTCTAAGAGCAAAGAACTGTTTTTGTTGATAACAAATAGAAAAAAGCAAGTTTTTTAAACTGAAAGTAAACAGCAACATTTAAACTTAAAACGAACAGAACCTATTACTTATAGGAAGGGAGTTTTCCCCTCCTCAACATCTTGCTCTTCACGCTAAAGTTTTTAGTACCTTTAAAAAAGCTTCTTATTGTTCTAAATAAATGACTCTTGTACTTCAAGAGCCATTCTTATAGAGTTGGGTCAAAATTCAAAGTTTATCGTAAAGATCGAAGTGTTAAGGAGGGGGCAGCCCCGTCCATATAGGCTACGTGACAGTTTCTATTGATTTTAATTTTTAATATTGCTCCTTACTTTATGTTGAAAAGACTAGTTTTTTTTATTTAATTTTTGATCTGTTTTAAATAATGCCAGGAAATCTGGCCCCACCTCCACGGAGAAATCCCCTCCCTACGGAAGAATCATCTAGACAGCTCAATCCCGGTGAAAATTTACCCCTTATAATTATCCTTAACAACTCCATGCGTAAAATTGAGACAGAAAAAAGAAAGCAAAACATATAAAAACATTTCGCATACGAATTCTGGCAAACTCCTCCAGTGTAAAATTTCCCTTGATATGTTCGTACCTCAGAAACTTTCCTCCCCATGAAAAATTCCCCCTTGGCAAAACTCCATTAGAAAATTTGCCCCCTCTCACCCAAAAAAGTATGCATACTTCCCAATAACAAATGCAATGCATAAACAATAAGCAAATTTCATAACTTGAAAACCATTCCCTTGGGAGGGGGGGGTCAATTTATATCCAAAGGTATAGTAATTGGACCTTTCAACTATAATGAACAAAATGGGTATCTCAAAAATTTTGATCGGATAATTTTGGGAAAAAAGGGCAAAGGAGGAGGCCTAGTTGCACTGCAATATTTTTAGTCACCTGAAAAAGGCACTAGAACATTTAATTCCAATTCGAATGAGCCCTCTCCCGACATTCTAGGACAACTGGGTCGATACGATCACCTCTGGGAAAAACAAACAAATAAACAAATATCTGTGATCTTTCTTCCGGGAAAATAGAAAATTCCACATTTTTGAAGATAGGAGCTTGAAACCTCTGAAATAAAATTCTCTGACAAGCTGAATCTGATGGTGTGCTTTTCATTAGAAATATTTGAATTTAAGGGCATGTTTCCCTCCTTTTTGGAAAATGGAGGCTCGTATCCTCTGATGGGTAAAACTAAAATTAATGAGTCTTGTGTATTTGGAATCAGCATAATAAGCCAATTCTTTTGATGAATATATTGATAACAAAATTCCATTCTTTTTAGAGTTGTGGTTACTATTGATCCGCGTCGCTCCTTACTTACAGTTTGAGTCATTAGGAGAAAAGCAAGACTTCCTCTGAATTTGTGGACACATCTGATACGGAAAATTCCCTATTTCACGGTCCCAAAAAAAAACTGTTATGCACATGAATGATTTTTCTCAAAATCTTTGAAGTCCTTTGGCCCATCTATGTAGATTTACCATCAAATTTCCCCTTTTTCTCCCTCTCCCTTTGAGGACATATACGAACTCATATTAAAAATACGAATTTCTTTTGTAAATTCAAACAGGAGAGGAACGACATTTAGAAGTAAAGCTAAAATAGGCAATTAATACGATACATTTAAGGTAATACCTTATAACGGTAATAATGGTAATGGTAATAACGTAATAATGGTAATGGTAATAAATTTAAGGTAATAATGGTGAAAACTAGAAACCCTTGAGACTTAAAGACCTCCCACATAAGATCAGCCCAGTTCAACTCCTAAAAGAACGTGAAAATTGTATCATGAAATGCTATCATTTTTTTTTTATAATAATCCTTGCATACTAAATAACGTGAACTTTATAAAATAGTGGTATAAGTCAAAACTTGAAAATATCTATGCGAAGAATATAAAAAAGAACACTCGGAAAAGTGAAAGCATAACTAATCCTATATGTTGGTGATCAATCGTAATCCCGCTATTTTTGTTTTCTTCTGTTTTTTTTTTCTTTTTTTTTTTAAATCCAGAATAACCTGTTTTGTTTTTGAACCATTGCGCAAGAACAAAAGGCTGGTTGAGAATGACATTAACTGTGTATAAGAAAAAGAACTTGATTGATTATTTTTTTTCCTTTTTGTTTGATGACTTTTACTTTCATTTATTTATCTTTGTTTTATGTTTAAGAGGAAATTACTTGATACTTACATCAATGTATTTGTTTTTATTATAATTAAATAAAAGGAACAAGTTTTTTTTAACTGAAAGTAAGGAGCGATATTAAAACTTAAAACGAACAGAAATCACCCCGTACATGAAAAGGCCTCACCCCTCCTCAACCGCTTTTTACGCTAAAGTTTTTTATTGTTTTGAAAAGTCGAGCTGTGAGAAACAGTGGAACTTTAGCGCAAAGAGCGGGGCTTTGAGGAGGGGGCAGTCGCTTTTGATGGGTAATACTAAACTTGATGAAACATATATGCTTAAAATAAAATTCCGATTCTTTTGATATATATATATATATATATATATTGGTATCGAAATTCCGTTTTTTAGGGTTTCGATTACTAGTGAACGGGGTCACTCCTCAATATAGTTTGTTACCACGAACTGTTTGATTATTAAGATAACAATATTATTTTAATTTATTTCGGAGGTTGGATTCCAAAATAGAGAACAGATTGTTTACTTTATTTTTGTTGCTGTCTGAATCTATTTCATACAAGATACACTAATTTGATGTTAAAAAGAAAACGCGATTAATTGTGATAAATTATTAGCACTATACAAAGTAGAACAAAGAGGGTAGGTTTATCTCAAAAGAGAAGAGGCATTTACGGACTTTCCTTATTTTAGAAAATAGGGGGAAACACCCCTTAAAGTCATAAAATCTTAACGAAAATCACACGATCAGATTTAGCGCATCAGAGAACCCTACAGTAGAAGTTTCAAGCTCCTATCTACAAAAACGTGGAATTTTGTATTTTTGCCATAAGACAGATCACGGATGCGTGTTTATTTGTTTGTTTTTGTTTTTTCCCAGGTGTGATCGTATCGACCCAGTGGTCCTAGAATGTCGCAAGAGGGCTCATTCAAACGAAAACTAATAGTTCTAGTGCCCTTTTTAAGTGACCAAAAAATTGAAGGGCACCTAGGCCCCCTCCCATGCTCAGTTTTTCTTAAAGTGTTTCTTAAAGTTTTTCTCAGTTTTTATTTTGATAGAGATCTTTAGACATATTGAACAGGCTAAAATACCTCCAGTATTTTTACTGGAGTTAAAATGCTTAACTCCAGTAGTTAAGCCAACACGAAAATCGTTGAAGCTATATAGAACATACGAATATAGAAGTTCGTTACGTAAGTTACGCATATTTATTGCTAATAAAACCGTTCGTAGATAAAATTAAAAGTTTTAATGCCCTTTTTAAGTAACTAAACAAATTGGCGGGCTGCTAGACCCCTCCCCTGCCTCTTTTTCTCAAAATTGTCCGATTAAAATTTTGAGAAAGCCAATTAGCCAAAAAAGTAAAAATAATATGCATATTTCGTATAAATTAACCATGTACGGTGAGCCAAAGTCAAAACCTGCATTAATTCAAAAACGTTCAGAAATTAAATAAAAAATAAGTTTTTTTTAACTGAAGGTAAGGACCGACATTATAACTTTAAAACGAACACAAATTATTCCGTATATGAAAGGGGCTGTTCCCTCCTGGACGCCCCGCTCCTTACGCTAAAGTTTTCATTGTTTTAAAAAGTAGAGTTGTGAGAAAGAGTCAAATTTAAGCATAAAGAGCGAGGCGTTGAGGAGGGGACAGCCCCTTTCATATACGGATTAACTTCTGTTCGTTTTAATTTATAATGTCACTCCTTACTTTCAGTTAAAATAACTTGTTTTTTATTTAATGCAAATAAAACACTAGCAATTTATTTTAAAAAAAAAACCCACAGTACGAGGAAGCTTTAGAGGGGTATCTCAAACCCGAGCATACAAATTCGTTGTTACTAAAGTGACGTAGTAGATATTTGGTAATAGCAGGTGTAGCCCCAAAAACATTAATTAATTATAGAAGTGACAAATATTACATAAGCCATTCTATTTTAACACATCTGTCTCTTAGACTTCTGAAGGAGGAAGTTCCAGCAATATTTCAACCAGTCAAGGATACTGCCGAATCTTTTTGCCTGAAGGTGCGTGTCAATAAAACGAGAAGCATGGCAAGCACTGGATTCTCCTTAGATCTGCAGCTCGATAGCCAAACAGTCGAACAGGTTGTACAGCTTATGTAACTGAGGAGAGCCATACATAATGGCGGGCCTGGGAAGTCAGGCTTAATACTGGCCTGGTCAATGCTTCTTTTAGAAAGCTAGCAAAGATCTGGAATAGCCAAGGGTTCCCTCAGCAGATAAAGTTGAGACTTCTCAATAGCAAATTCCTCTTAACAATTTGTTATGGCTCGAAAATACAGTGCTTGGACCAACAACCGGAAAAGAAAATCGTAGGGTTCAAATACATGTAGTTAAGGTAGTTCCTCAACATCCCTTAGACACTAAAAGCCATAAAAGCTGGCAAACGGCAAAGGACATCCTGCAGTTTAATAACCGAAGTCATCAAGCACAGTATGTACCGTCGGTAAATGATTTGAATGCTGGAAACTAGACTTCCCAAAATCATGATTCAGTGGCAACCTTGGGGGCTCAGAAAAAGGGAACGCCCCCCCCCCCCCCCAAAAAAAACACTAGGACACAGTTAACGAACTGATCTAAAAAAATTTGAACGCCTCACTTCAAACTAATTGGGAAGACATCTGGGCGGTTAAATCGATGAAATATGAACGGCAACTCCTCTTGGGTGCCCTAAGCGCATCTGGAGTCACAGGAGGATCTAAGGAGGATACATATTATATATATATATATATATATATATATATATATATATATATATATATATATATATATATATATATATATATATATATATATATATATATATATATATATATATATGTTTGAAAAAAAAACTTTTTAAAAACAGCCGTAGCAGCTTCACTTCAACGAAGTTCAACCAGGACTGATAAATAAAATTATGTGAGATGATATATTCATTCAAACAAAACATAACAAAATAATCAAATACAAGTTTTCAAAGTTAGTCTTGCTTCTTTGGCAGCTAGCCTCAAAGGTCTTTTTGTAACTGGTTCAATGCTATTATAAATTGGTTTAGTAAAATATTTTGTATGATCATTTTTAATTAAATTCGAGCATACTCCCTCAAGTCCCTATTGAAAGAAATATTATTGTTTATTTTGAGACTAATTTCAATTGATTCCCGAACCATCTGTTTTATCCCCAAATCATTACTATTTACAATACATCGGCATTTACAATACATCTCTAAGACAGCTAAGCCAAAAAGAAACAGAGACTTTACTTTACTATCGTTTTAGGATAAAAAGTACGCTCTAGTCTCATTGGATTTTGTCTGTAACGTATTTCCGTAAGCCAGATATATTATCCCTTAAGCTTCGGTCAGAAAGGGAAGCCACATAGCCCCGCCTATCCCAATCCAGATTTGTTCTAGTGTGGTATTAAAGCCAGCAAAACAACCGAAAACTTTTGACGCCTACAATTTTTAGGAAGAGAAATCTCTGTATTCAAATGACCAACAAATTTAGGCTGTTCAAAAGTTAGTTACAAGGAAGTAAATCATTAATATAGATAAAACTGGGCTTAACAGTGATCCCAGAAGCCAGGGGGGTATTTCTCAAGATTGGTAGAGGATTAGCTTCGATATTTAACTGCGTGGGCTTCATTGGAAAGATATGACACAGTTATTCTAATAAAACAGGGTTTTACCTATAATTCATTTTAAGTTCTATTTACCACTGTATTCTAGTTAGTTGAATCAAAATCTATTTTTTAAGCCAGCCGCTCTAAGATCAAACAAGATTTTTCAAGTTTATTAGCTTCTTCTCCATCCCAACCTATTCAAAACCTCCCTGTTTACACCCTCGCAAGTGGTTTCCATTTCCATTAAATTTTTCTTTACGAAATCCTCCCGCCCTATTTACAGACGACCTGCTTTCCGTTTAACCTTAGATGGTTGGCCAAAAAGGACGATATTTGGCAATTTGTCAGCCCTTATCCATGGAACGAGTCCTAGCCAGCTCAGCCTTTCGCTCGTTATAGCCCTAGAATGCGGGGATTGCGAAAAACACCCTGGGCCTTGGCTATTCTTCTTTTAACACCTTCGCTGCACCACTATCTTTACTGTTGATACACCCTAGGTAAGTGAGACTGTCCACATGATAAATCTATCATCCCACCAGAGCAAGGGGTCCCAACCCTAAATCCATTCCTCCATGGCCCGACCCCTCCCCCTAAAAAACGTACTAACGATATTAAATTCCCAAAATTATGGGAAATCAGATTATTAGCGCCTTCGCTGCACACACCATCTTTACTAACAATACAACCTAGGTAAGTGATCTTCTCCTTACCTAACATCAACTCTTGACCTTCACTTATTCTTAGTTTTAGCGACTTAGTCTTCTTAACATTAATTTTCAAACCTATTTTTGCACCATGAACTCTAAAAACATACAAAAATGCTTTCACTTTACTAATGTTTCATCTAGGATGCTCGAATCATCAACATAATCTAAGTCTTGGAGAATTTTATTTCCCCAATAGATTCCACGTTCTCCCATTACCTTTGCTGTACTCCTTAGGGGACGATACGCGTAAGTCAGGGATCCAATTAGGGGATGATGGAGGGACAGGGGAAGATTTATATTTTAGAAAATCCTCTCTTTATTTTCATTACAAAAACAATAGACAAAAAAATGCTCCCCCTTCTCTCGATTTTGAAGAATACTTTTCTCGTACATTAATAAAGAGAAAAAAAGCAATACCCACCCCTCCATCCTATTCTGTTCAACTACGTTAATTGAAGCAAGAATGATGCAATTAGCTAAGTTCAGCGCAGTAGCACAAGCAATAGAAAAAGCAGAAGACACATAAAAACTTTTTAACAAAACAATTTAAAGAAAATTTTTCCGTTTGATCAACATATCAAAGTATTTAAAGGAGTCGGAGGAGGGGGGGAAAATTTGTCTTAAATATGAGTATTTGCCTTAAAAAGCCGCAATGCAGTTGCGCAAGCTCCTCTTCTTTCCCTATACTATTCAAAGTATCCCTCTTTACAACCTCCAAAAATTTTCACTTTCCTAAATCCTATCTTACGGCTTCTTCCCAGTCCATTCGAAATTTTCTCAGGCTCGTAACTTACGATGGGTAAGACTAAACTTATTGAAACTTATATTTATAATCCATCATCTGGAATTAGGCCTAAGTATTGGCGGCATTAAATGAGCTACCTTATTTAGTTTATCCGCATCTTCAACCTGGGCGCTCTTCTCAGCCAACTGAGACAATCTCTGAGCTACAAGTCCCAGTCGTGTCTCCACTTTGTCCACGTGAGATATTTCAAACAAGTGGGCTTGGTTTGCTAAATGAGCAGCAATACCAACTAAGCCTTTCTTTCCATGCTGTGCTGTGAGACGAGCCTGCAGAATTGAAATGAAATAAATATTGTAATCATAAAATGTAATGTTGAAACGATATTTGGATGTATAGCAGTAGTTTTTTAATTCCATATAAAGAATATTTATTGTCTTGGAGTAAAAAGCTTTCCAAATAAAACTATTAAAATCATTCTGATGAAATTATCGACAGCTCCAGTGTGTCAAGATAAAAGGTTGAAACACTTAGAAATACCATCGCATATTTATTTATATTATAAATAATTTACAAGATAAATTAAACAAAGTATATAAATTGAGAGAAATAGTTTTTAATCTCCAAAATAAAAATGAGGTTCCCAACAAAACAAAAACTACTAGGGTGTCAAAATAGGAGGATGCTGAACCACTTGAAAATAGCTTCTAATTCAGCTTTATATATAGATTGTCCTTAAAGATGAGTCCCAGCTATATTACAGAATTTACCTTAATGAAAATACCAAAAGCTATCATGTGTCCAGGAGAAATCGAGTTAAGCACCGACAGAAATAATTTATCATGCCTATTTGAAAAATCAATGTTCCTTCGAAATAAATCCTTTTCATGTTGGAAGAGACCATGGCAGGGGCTTTTATCCACAAAAATAGAACAAAAACCACACCATTAAATTAGTGATCCACGATCTTCTTTGGTCTACTTCCGTATTTCCAGAAAAATATTACTCAGCGCCCCCTCCAATTTTTCTAAACTTTAATAGCAATTAAATAGAAAGATACAAACAAAAATGTGCTAAGTTTTTCGTAAAATGTCGTAGAGAAAGATATAAATTAGAAACGTTTAGGTTTGAGATGAAACTATTTATTCAACACAGACTAGAAATAATAAAAAGGTTAAAACATTCGAAATCATCTCAATGAGATGAAAATGATACAGGGTTGTCAATTTAGTAATCTTCCAGTCTATTTTTGTCACTAATAAGCAACAGTGATGAAATATGGCTCTGAAGCGTGAGCGCTCCGAAAAATGGAGAAGGATTTTCCAGAGAAATTGCCTATGAATTGTTTTGGATACACATTTGACTGACGGTATCTCTAACAGTAAGCTGTAAAAAAAAAGTGTGGAAATACCATCGCATATTTATTTATATTATAAATAATTTACAAGATAAATTAAACAAAATTGTATAAATTGAGAGAAATAGTTTTTAATCTCTAAAATAAAAATGAGTTTCCCAACAAAACAAAAGTTACTTGGTGTCAAAGTAAGGGGTAGTTGAACACTTGAAAATAGCTTCGAATTCGGATTTATATTTAGACTCTCCTTAGAGATGAGTTCTTGCTATTTGTAGAATTTACCTTAATGAAAATACCAAAAGCTATCATGTTTCCAAGAGAAATCGAGTTAAGCACCAACAGAGATAGTTTATCATCCCTATTTAAAAAGCAATGTTCCTTGGAAATAAGTCCGTTTCATTTTGGAAGAGACCATGGCAGGAGCTTTATCCACAAAAAGAGAACAAAAAAAAAACACACCGTGAATCAGTGATTCACGAACTTCTTTGGTCTACCGCCGTCTTTCCAGAAAAATATTACTCAGCACCCCCTCCAATTTTTCTCTAAACTTTAATAGCAATTAAATAGAAAGATACAAGCGAAAATTTGCTACGTTTTTCGTAAAATGTCGTAAATATGTAAATTAGAAACATTAAGGTTTGAAATGAAACTATCTATTCAACTCAGACTAGAAGTAACAAAAAGGTTAAAACATTCAAAATCATCTCAATGAGATGAACAATGATACGAGGTTTTCAATTTAGTAATATTCGAGTCTATTTTTATCACTAATAAGCTAGAGTGATGACGGTGATGAAGTACGGTTCTGAAGCGTGGGAGCTCCGAAAAATGAAAAAGGATTTTCCAGAGAAATACCCAATGGATTGTTTTGGATACATGTCTGATTGACTGTATCTCTAACAGTAAACTGTAAAAAAAAAAGTGTGGTTCAATCCTGCTTTCTAGGTCTATAAAGAGCAAAGGCCTGAGATTGCTCGAACACACGTGAAGAATAACAGTCTGCTAAAGATCGTCCTTGTTGGTCAACCATATAGGGCCAAATGAAAAGCAGATCGTCCACGAATGGGGTGGGAAGATGTCACAAGAAAATGTTTAAGGTAAATGGGAATTTCTTGGGAGGGAATAACGAGGGAGGCTTTGAATAATTTGGGATGGAGGAGCCTGCGTAGCTGTGTTGGCCTCAGGCTGCAT
Source organism: Artemia franciscana (assembly GCF_032884065.1). Classification (NCBI taxonomy): domain Eukaryota; kingdom Metazoa; phylum Arthropoda; class Branchiopoda; order Anostraca; family Artemiidae; genus Artemia; species Artemia franciscana. The sequence goes on along the minus strand of NC_088867.1, from coordinate 1,368,175 downwards.
GGTGCTGCAATAAGTTGTTAGTAGTAGTAGTAATCTTAGATCACCCTTAGACCAGACTTTCAATTGGTTTCTTTTTTTGTAAATAAATTGGTTACCATACTGAATCCACGTTCCACTAAATTTTATGAAGGAAATGCAATTAACAAGTTTTAAATTACAGTCCACATTTCCGGATAAGTAGTAGGCATCTCCTTTTGCAGCTAAAACAGTTGTTAGCTCCTATTGAAATAATTTTTTTTAAGTGACCATATTTTCTTAGACTAATTCCCTTTTTTTAAAAATCAGTTTATCCCCTTAAAGCTGAGGATCAATTTGAGCCTCGGGAGAGACTGAGTCTGCTCCAACAAATTTCCACAAAATATATAAATCCAGACACCAGGAGAGGTGGAAGACGCCTGGTCCTGCTGCAAGTACAAAATAAGTTATAGTGAAGATCGCATTCACTGGCAGATCCGGGGGGCCAGGGGAACCCCCAAGATTTTTTCTGGCACCTTCATTCCTTTTTTTCGGTTTTTCTCTATTTTTTTAAGTAAATGTGTCAATTTGGTCAATTAATGGCACCCTTGTCACATTGGGCCCTCCCCAAGGTTTTATTTATTGGCGCCCTTGTCAAATTACCCCCCCCACACCCACCCAAGATTTTGTTCTAGATCCTACCCTGATCGGTTCCATTCAACTTTTGAAACAAGTCGATCAAGTAAGCATATCACTTTTGAATTGAATTAAATTGCTTCGCAAAGCCTCATGATTATCTTTCAGTAACTCAGAGCTAAACACGCACCCATTGACAACCAAAGAACTTCTGTATTAAGCAAGAAGCAATTAAGTTTTTTATTATTTTCTTTAGAAGGCAGTTAAAACAACCTGCCATTCACTAATTTGCTTCACATTTTGACAGCTCTAATTAAGTTTTGTGCTGAATTATGTGGGCGTTCACCTGCATTTTTGGCACTAGACACTGACGATAGATGATACAGATGAAACTTGAATTTTCTTTTGGGGAAAACCTGAGTGTTGGGGATTTACCTGAAAACCTGAGGATAGTGAAAGTATATTTACGGTTTACTCCAAACACTGATGGTCATACTGCCAGGAGGCAGTACTGATACTGTCTTTCCAAGGTTTGACCTTGCAATCGACCAATCACGTCAGTGAGAGTTGCCCGTAGTAATACTCACAGCGCCCACGTGTTTTGGAACAGAAGTTCAGTGACACCCAATGAATTTCAGCAGTGCTTAATCGCAAAAATCTCAATTCAAGACGGGAGCATGCAGGGACCGAGCCAACATCTAGCAAGTTATCAAAAGAAAAATTAAATGCCATGAGGGGACAAAAATGAGGGAACCAAGTTGATAAGATCTTGGCCAAAAGACGTAGTCCAACAGATATTTTGCTTTTAGATCAACCACTTCTCCTCTCGGGGGTGTTCACTCCATTACTTTTTAACACTATACTGACATATCCGTACCACCTACACTTACAAACAAACAACATCAACATACAAACAATTTTTTGATTTGTGCGGTTAACACTTAAGAGATTCAATTTTGGTGCATTCTACTACCACCTATTCAGATACAACATCTGCTTAGCCGTTCTACAGGGTGTCCTTCCGGCATGGAGTAGCCCTGCCAAGGTGACACCAAAATTATAAAAATTCAAAAAGATATGTTTTGCGGAAATCTTCCTGTTTTAAAAAGAACAAGATCCAATTAAATTTAGAAGCAAGTCTAGTTATCTTTAGAAAACACCAAATTTCAATTTTTCTAATCTTTCAAAATTAAATTCTAAAAAAAGAAAAATAATAATTCTTAATCAATAAAATTTCAGTAAAACAATTGGTTTGCTCCTCATTTCCATTTGATTTTTGACAGTAAGACAGTTTTGTTAATTATAGCTAAAAAATCCACAATTTTATTCGAAAACAATCTTTAAGCCTTCTTTTCGATTTCCTGAATAACTGAAAAATCGAAACCAGGTTGTTGCTTTGACATACAATTACCAAAAAGTCAGGATCTGCTCAAAGGATCTCACCCTTATTCAGTGTACTTAGCTTTTCCCATATCCAAATACGATTAAATGCGATTACCTGAACATCAATTACCAAAGGATTTAAATTTTTTGCAGTTTAAACACAACTATCAATGGATCAGGATCTACTCCAAGAAGTGTCTCAAGCTTATGACTTACTTAAGAATTAACACTTAACACTTAAGACTACACTTAAGACTTAACTGTCTTAAGTCTTTGATTTAGCTTCATCATTTTGTCATATCCAAATATAACTAAATGCGTTTACCCAAGGGTTATACATTTTTAGCAAATTTAGCAAAAAACCATTTAAATACAAATAGAAAGGCCTCAGGATCTGCTCCAAGAATTATCTCAACCTTGTGATTTTGCTCCATCGTTTTCATCATATCCAAAAATATATAAATACAATTAAACACAATCACAAGCATCAATTAACAGTCATAATTAGTAAAACATGGAAATATACTTTAAATACAGTTACCAAAGCATCAGGGTCTGCTCCAAGAAGTGTCTCAAGCTTGTTCAATCTCTGGTTTAGCTCCATCATTTTGCTCATGTTTAAGGAGTCAGTTTTCTCAGGCGATACGAAAAGTTCGTAAACGGCTTGCTGCTCCTTCCCAGGCTCAGACTTCGACGATGCAATGGACTGAATCTTAGATAACAATTCTCTAAAAAAAAAAGGAATCATAATAGAACTAAGAGAAAAGGGGAAATAAAAAGAAATGAGGAAAATAAAAAGAAAAAGTGGAAAAAAATAAATTTCGTTTTCTCTGTCAGTCTAGTCGTTGCAGTTTTCCCCCCTTTTTCTTCAAGTGTTTCATCTTTTTGTGTCATGATTTGACCGGTTTTCAATAATTAAACAAAAACGGAAAATACAAGAAAAAATAATATAGGATACAAGAGGAGACAACAGATAAAATATGGATGTAAAAGTTAACAGGAAAAATCAAAGTTAAAGAAGTATCACCATCATGACTCACCGAAATTTCGTAGACTAATGCCAGTAAGACTCATTTACCTGATTCACGCTAAAATCTTGAGCTTTTGTAATGGGTCTTTCATGATTTTCATTTAATTGCGTTTTTATTTAATTTTTGTCTAAAATGTCTGTTGAATGTACAGCAAAAATATTAGTCTTACCTTTGATTCTATATAATGTCTTTGCTAAAAGTCATAACTCAACACCATTTCATATTTTTTTAATTAAACAACTAATAAGACCAGAAACTCCAATCAGTTTTCAAGCAAAAAAAAAATTAGATTTCAAATGACTTCTAATATCATCAACTAAGCATTGACGTTTTTTCCTTTTTTACATATTCAATTCAGGACTGTTATACAGCTGGCACAAGTAGTATTTCAGGCACGGTACTAGCATCCGGTATTTTAGTTTCAATCTTTCTGAGTATTAATGCACCACCCATACTCTCATCATGGTTGCAGTGTCGGATAGAACCTAGTAAAGAGCGAGCTCCAGTCCATTGCAAAAAATGCGTTTTGAAATACAATTATCAAGCCAACAAGTTATGCATATTTCAGAGCGAATAGGCGAAAAGTTTTTTTGGTTGAGCCTCACATTGTTACAAAGAATTGATGAACCAGTTTTCTTTGGATTTTATTCTCTAGATGAAGGTGTCTTCCTTTAGTTCTGTCTACATATTTTATAATTTTAAGCCAATCAGCAAAAAATTATTTTTCAGGACCATTTTCTGATGCCAAAACCGATGCAATCAATTTGTATTTTTTTTTTTCTGAGGTCTACCTGGCCCGTCTCATTTGTGTTTGAACTTAAAAACAGCCAGAATTAATTTGTTATTTTTTTTTTCTGTATTAGGGTCCACATAGACCTGGGACTTATGGATATAATTTTCAAACTAGCCGGATGCACGAAGTTTAAAAACATGAGTTAACGGTCGCAAATCTGTGAGTCTTTTGGTCTTGGGAAATAAAAATCATTAAGGCAAGTTCATGTGATCAGTGCAGATTTTATTATTATTCTCCAGAGATCCAGCCTGAAAGGAGAAATCCTTTGCCCATTTTTTGGTCAATCAGAACTGTTTTTCCAAAACTGTTTCTGTGCATTAGAAACACTTTGGTCCAGGACTTCCAAGCACAAGTTTCAAGCTGACCGGAAGAAACAGTTTATGGGCCACTTTTAGGAGTTTATTTTGGAAGCTCATGTTCCCAGAAGTTTTGTTTGTATATTGGGATTTTCTTGGCCTTTGGAATCAAGCCTTTCAAGCCGTATTTGGCCTTTGGAATCAAGCCGTTCAAGCCGTTTTTGGCCTTTGGAATCAAGCCATTTTTGGTCTTTAGAATCACGCCTTTCAAGCCGTATTTGGCCTTTGAAATCAAGCTGTTCAAACCGTTTTTGGCCTTTAGAATCAAGCCGTATTTGGCCTTTGGAATCAAGCCGTTCAAGCCGTATTTGACCTTTGAAATCAAGCCTTTCAAGTCGTATTTGGCCTTTGGAATCAAGCCGTTTAGGCCGTTTTTGGCCTTTGGCATCAACCTGTTCAGACCGTTTTCGGCCTTTGGAATCTAGCCGTTCAAGCCGTTTTTGCCTTTGGAATCAAGACGTCAGGACGTTCAGAGACAAATAGATCTCGGCCCTTTTTTCGGCTCAACCATTCTTGAGCGTATTGGGATTCTATAACAAGCCGAACGGGGCAATAAATATGTTCGGCTATTTTTTTAAAGTAATTAAAAACGAATTAATTAAAAAAGTAAAAACGAAGCAAAAATCTTTAAAGCAGAAGAGCCGCCTGACAAAGTTCACTCAGTGTTGTCAAGAAGGAGAGTCAAAACGTCCTTCCCTTTTGCTGGAAATATTGATAGCATTTCAACGTTATCATTCAAAGAATTTCTGTGTAAGTATCCAATTTGAGTATGATAATCCTAATGTTATCCGCATAAATTTACGAGATCAAATAGACCAACAAGCACTTTTACGAAACTATAAAAATTATAAACAGTTGAAAATATTTTCATAATTAAAAATAATTATAAAAAGTTAAAAATATTTCAATTATAAAAAACATTTTGTAGAATTTTTACAAAATTATAATAAAGATCATAAAAAGCTAGACTTATAAAAGTGCACAATGACTATTTGGCTCAATACTCGTTCTTGGTTATTTGCCTATTTTGTCTATTTTTACACAAAAACTAGTTTCAAAATTTTGAAAACAGGGCTGATAGAGGTTCAAGGAGTAAAATAAAGGATCTTTAAAGACTTTTTGTCGGAAAAAAGACCTTTAGGGACCTCCCTGACACCGAAAAAGGGACCTGGTCCAGCTATTGTTTACCGTTGGAATGAAACAATCCACATCATACTCGCTATTAACAGCGATCTTTCGAAAATATGAAAACACGACGGTCAGCAACGATCGCTTGTAGCGCCATAATCTCCTGGAGAGGCATGAGAAATATCAAGATGATTCGACCGCTTAGCTTTCCAGCAGAAATTTCCCAAGGTTTCTTATTTGTTTTTTTTTCTTAAATTTGAACTATGAAGGAAAAGAAATTGAAAAAATACATAAATAATAGCTTAATGATGAGAAAATTATCACAAAACCGTGAAATTTCAAATCACTTATTTGTTTTTGTTTTCTTTTACTTTGCTTCCTGTAGACTTCTTCAGAAATGCAATTACCGGCAACTGCTTTTTTTTCTCTTCCATAAGAAAAACTTCGAGACTGCAAATTACTGTTGAGTTAAAAGTGAATAACATTGACCACTCCTAGTATGTTAGTTAAATATTCTTTTAAGTTGTTTTTAAATTTTTGGTTACTATGGGACAAGGATCGTTCTTCACTAGGTTGCAGCTAACGCTGCAACAATGATATAAGGATTAGGTACGGACGGCTTGGACATCAATGGCTACTTTCGTGAATGTATTTTTTCAATAAGGGAAATATAAGAACAAAAGCAAACCCCCAGTGATACATATCTAAACAACAAAAACAAAAAGAAGCCCGGCAGCATAAGTGAATCCACAGGCAAAGCGCGGCAAACCTTTTCGTCCATCATTAATAGGCTATCTTGGTTATCCTCTGTGAATTCTGTATCCTTGATTTCTGGCATGAATGAAGAGAGGAGAAAAGCGTCTCATTCATATGCTTGCTAGGTTATCCTAGCAAGCTGCGTAGATTTGAAGCCCAACTGTGATTTGGTGATTTATAAAGAAACCAGAAAGAAAATCAACCAATGAAATTGCATGAAAACTCTTTTTGCACTCTTTTGTCAGACTATAGCCTCCAATCGAGTATTTAAAGTCTCTGTGACTGATTTTAGCTTTGTAATGTCTATTAGTATAAGCTGTGCCTCATCCATCATCATTGAAGTGTGTCTTCCCCCAAATGGACCTCAAATGTTTACATCCTTAAGTGACTTCCCAACATCTAATTTCTTATCAAGAATGTGTCGGCATTCCCCTTGGTTTTTCTCTCCTTCTTGTGTTCTATTTGCAAAGCTTGCTTCAAAAACGAATCGACAGAATTTGTGGACAAGACATTGTATTTGTGACCGATTCCCATTTTAAGTTCAAGATTGGTCCTCTTAATGTCACATATACTGCCTTTCTTATGTATATTACTACCTTGCATAAGTCAAATGTGGTTGATTGTGTTCTGACATAAGTTATTCTGCCTTCTTATTTACCCGAAAATGATATATGGGGTTTTTATACCTAATCAATTAAAGTCATGTCGAAAGTTGTAAACAAAGTAAAGGACGAAAAAGATTATGTTTTGTGTGCAATATGTTTTTTTTATAGAAATGTGTGTAGTCTAATATGCCTTTTTTTCTTCTTTTTTTTTTGACCCCAGAACTAAGGACTTGTATCATATATATTTTTAGTTTTCATTAAACTTTTTAACTTTTTATACTTCTTCCGGCAGTCTTTGGAACCCTAAAGGTCACGAACACACCTAAAACACTCCTTGGCAGAAGTACTGAGATGGCTCAATCTTGCAAAAAGACACTTTTAGGGACCTTCTCTAATTTAAGGGACATTAAGGACCAAGTAGGATTCCTGTGAAAACTATAAGTAAAAAAAGATAGTGACAGCCTAGTTAAAAACAAAAAAAAATAGAGATAAAGTGTAAAACAGCTTATAAATACCAAACAAACGAAAAGTGAATTTCTACCTCTGAGCCTCCGAAGAAGTGTTAAACGATGCCCCAGTCACTTCCTCAGTTTTTAGGGAAACTAACTGCTTAATCAGTTCTTCTACTTGCCCAGCTAAGACTGGCAATGGGACACCGTCGATCTGATCCTCCTAAAATACATATTTTTATCAATTGAAGAACTTATTATTCAAGTTATACAACATAGATTCAGGTCAAACAATTATTGATCAAACTGAATAGTGCAGTACTGCTGTAAACTAAACAAAATTCCTTTTTTAGTTATCTTTAAATAATTAAATAATAATTAAATTATTAAATGAAACTAAATAATTTCAATTGACCAAAGTTATCTTTAAACTTTGGTCAACTGAAATAGAAGATAATAAGAGGAGACTTTAGGAAGACTCTCGCGATATATTTTTTAGATTTCCTTTCTTAGAATTTTTGGTTTTTAAGTCTGCCAGGTACATATTGTGATTAGTTTCCATATTTAAAAACAGTGGTCCTATTTGTTCAAATAATGACCTGTGCCTATTTGTTCAATACATAGACACCACTAACCATACACCGAAATTTGCTTCGCAAATTAAAAACCTGTAGGGTATCCAAATTCTTATCAATACGAGATAATTTTAAAAAAAAGACGAGATAATTAAAAAAAAAAGATTTTTCCTCAAAAGAAGTCTTTCAAAGAAATGTCAAGGACTACATTAAACTTAAGACGAGCAAAAACAAACTCAAACAGTACTTCGAGTGTAAAACGAACATAGATCACTTCCAGTAAATTAGTAAAACACATTTTACTTTAATGTACAAAAATTTTTATTCCCCACTGTTTTTGTCTGTTATAGCATCGATAAAGAAAAAGAAATAACCATAATAACCAAGATTGTTGAAAAAACTAATGGAATATAGATTGACAGTTTAAAATATATTTATATTCATTCCAGAGAGTCTCAGCAGTTTTAGATCTATTAACATTACAAAAGAGACAACGTTAAAAAATGTATTTTGTTTTCAGTAAACCAAACGACCTTCCAGTCTTCAAAAGGCATAGAGGGCGTTAGTCCTACTTCTGTTTGTGGTAGTTTCTGTGCCTTTTAAGTTTGGCTTCATTATTTTTTTTTAATTATTATTGTTTATGTAAGTTTTGGGATTTAACTGTTTATTGATAATGATTTATGTTTGTTATAAACTTGAATCACAATTTCACTTTATTTCTGTCTGTCTTCTAGCGGTACTCTTCACTACTCTTTGAAAAACTTCTACTGTGAAGATTTATTTTTTTCATTTTTTTTCATTAATTTCAGTTCGTTTTAATGGACATAGATTTTTGTTTATATTGATTAATAAAAAAAATTATTTGTAGTATTTTTCGGTTCAAGAATCAAAATTTCGGATCATATTTATATTTACAGCGAAATTTTACAACAAGTTTCAATAATAAATGCACAATAGAAATTTGGATTGATGGTTGCGAGGAATATTAATCATATAAATAAACTGCAAATCTGTATAATCTTTGGGCTTGTATAGGCCTGAATCCATTCTGATCACCAGCAAATTACAACCTTGAGGATAGACCAATATTAAGCAACCACCCCTCTCAACATTCCCTGGAATTTTCAGCCTAAGATATTACAGATACACCCTTTTGAGAACCTGGATGCACATTGTTTCTGTTAATTTAACTCAATATGCCCTCAACATTGCAACCTTGAGGCTAGACCAAAATTAAGCAACCACCCCTCTTAACATTCCCTGTAAATTTCAACCTGAGATATCGCAGACACGCCCTTTTGTCAACCTTGGTTGCAGATAGTGTCTTTGGATTTAGTTCCAAATTACCAAACCGCATGCTCGCAAAGTTTCAACATAATACCCTTAGCTGTTCCTGGGATATTGCACAGAAGCATATATATATATATATATATATATATATATATATATATATATATATATATATATATATATATATATATATATATATATATATATATATATATATAGTGTTTATTACTAGTTTTATACACACCCCGCCCATAACTTCCCATGAAAATTTCATCTTAATATCGTATCCCGTTTCTGAGGTATTGCATCTATTCCATTTTGACATCCTTTGTGCACTTAAATTGTTTTGATTTAGTTCAACAATTTTAGCAGTAGTAGTACCAGAAGCAGCAGTGGTAGCAGCAAAGTTATAATCGGAGTTGCAATCGCAGTAATAGTGACCGCAGTCGCAAATAGTCACAGTTGTAAGTAGTCTCAGTCACAAATAGTTGCAGCTGCAATTGGTCGGAGTCACAACTAGTCGTACTTGGAAGTAGTCACAGTAGAAAGTATTCGCAGTAGTAGTAGTATGCACATGGGATCTTTTGGTTAGTTCGAAATCCCCTTTAACATGCCCTGAAAGTTTCAATTTGATACCCTAAGTCGTTCCCAAAATACGACTAATACGTCCTTTTGACAACCTGAATGCGCATGATGTTTTGATTTAGTTCAGCATCCCTCTCAACATTTCCTGAACGTTTAGCCTTAAAACCGGTAGTCTCAGTAGTAGTAGCAGCTTTAGTAGTACCAGTATGCACATAGTGTCTCTCGTTTAGTTCAACATCCCCTTTGAATCCCCTCATCCCCAACATCCCCTGAAAGTTTCAGATTATTACATTAAGCCATTCCTGACATATTACTAATTCGCCCTTTTGATAACCTAACTGTCCAGTGTACTTTGATTTGAATTTTTCACCCTAATACTTTCTCCTTAGAAGTAGTAGTAATAACACTAGCAGTTGCAGTAGTAGTAATAAAAACATAGTATTTACATAGTATCTTTGGTTTTTTCAACATCTCCCACGTCATCCGCAGACAGTTTCAACTTAATACCCAAAGCCGTTCCCGAGACGTTACTGAGACGTCCTTTGTTAACATGCATACACACAGTGTGTTTTAATTTAGTTCAACATCCTCCAGCAATACCTCCAGTTCTGCGTTAATACCCTTAGCATTTTTAGAGACCCAGGATCTAACGTGATCCCCCTTTCTCATTAAAAAAAAAACTTAATATGTCAACTAAGGGCAACTTGCATAGCTTACAGCTATTGCCCCAAGGACTGTGGGGGGTCATGTCATCCCCGTAGGCATTGGTATTGGACCTTTCAACTATTTTGAACAAAATGGCCATCTTGACATTTTGATGTGATGTCTTTGGAAGGTGTACAGCAGAAAGGGGCAGAGGACAGGGACTAATTGCCCTCCAATCACTGCTACTTATAAAAGGCGCTAGAAGTTACAATTTCCAATCAGACGACTCCTTCCATATGAAGTGGTCTGTGGAAAAAAATATTTAAAAAAGACATTATTACATTGAAGCCTTATCGCTTTTGACTTCGGCAGCGCTACTGCATTGCCTATAACAGCTTACCAGGCACCAAAATTTACTTCGCGAGTTAAAACTTGTCATCTGCCTATTTGTTGAGAAAGTAACTAATGCCAATTTATCTTCTAGATGGCCGAACATATATTAATATTTGCTTTGCAAGTTCAAAAAGAAAGAAAAAAACGCTGTGACCTCCATTTGGGGGAAAAGTCGTTACAAGACGCTAAATTTGAAAGCCTTTTATACAGATAGTTTGCCACAAATTGAAGTGTGCTTCGCAACTTAGAAACTTGTCACGGGTTTACTTTTTGGAAGAGCGGTAATTAGATTCTAAATTTCAGACGAAGCTCATAATTCTCCCAATTTTTTTTCTATGAAAGTAAAACTACTTCGGAACAAAGTATCAATTATTACAAGCTCTTATCCCAGGACCATCAAAAGACACCCTTTGTTTTCTTCTGAGGGGGGAGGAGAACTGACGGGAACAGAAAAAGTAAAAAAAATTTGGGGTACTAATACAATCCGTAGTTTAGGAGGTTGAAACTTCCATGGTCCTTCTAATCTTTCTGTTTGTTTTGAAACAATGTTTTCGAAATAAAACACCTATACCTAAAAGACGGTAAAAAGTATGGCTGTTATCAAAAGAGACCACAGTTTTTCTCTTCAAATTATTTGCCTTCCGAAAAAGTTCTTGTCATGTGAAGAGATCAACATTGCAAACACCTGAAAAAATTGTTGAAGTAAGTTGGCAGAGCAAACTCAAACAATAGTAGCAAACTTCGAATCGGCCATTAGGCGCTTTAAAACCATTTGGCATCCTATTTTCTGTCAAATTTTTATATTTTATAAATATGTAGGTTCTATAGAATTCAATGGTTTGAAAATGTTTATTCGAAGGCAAAGCGCTTTCTTCTTGTTTTCAATACCTAAAGTAGGTGTTCGTTGTTAATATTGATATCCACTCATTCATGGCCTAAAATGACAACAAAGATTTGACATCACCTTTGCAGAAGAGAGGTCTTCCAGGAGTTCTTTCGTTTCGCACTGAAGTCGACGAAATTTCTGAAGAGGAGTTTCAGGCTCACCCTGAGCTTGAAGTTCCCATAGTTCATTTTGGGCTATGTAGCCACTCTTCTTTCTTTTGGCAATGTTGTCAGAGAAATCAACTTTAGAGCCATCTAGCCATCTACCACGAAATTTGGAAATGGATTCATTTGTGCTAATATGGAGCTGCTCAATCGAATCGCTTGTGTCCTAAAATTAAGAAAAGTTATTTTTAAACAGAGGGGAAATAAATAGAATATCCAAAAGCATATGAACTAGAAATACAAAAAAGGTGTTAGTTGCAACATTAAAATAAGTAGAGATGATGGCCGTCAGCATGAAGAGAGAAAATATAACGTCGATGGGGCTAACTGACGGTTGTAAAAAGAGGGTGGTGGCATCACGAATTGAAATCCTGGGGTGAAACTGAAATCATAATAGCTTTTTTATCTTTCTAAAGATAATCACCACGTTTTTTTTGTATCTAGTTTCATGGCACACCATAATCTGACAATACGTCAAGAAACTAAGTAAATGTTCTTTTGGGATGGCCTCTTACGGTGGTTGATTTCATATGGTAACAATACTTCGAAAAAGTCCCGTTTAGGTACTCCTGGTGACGAGTTCAACCAGGTGAGCTTATGTAAATCAAAGCTTTTGTATATAACATCTCTACCTTTTTTTTAGTTTGCCTATTCAAAATTTTAATGAACAAATATTGGAGCTACCTCAGCTCTCAATCAATATTTTATCTTATTCTTCTTTTTCCAGCAACGGAACCACCTGGTGGAGCTCAAGGTATCATTGCCGACACATCCAGTGTTGTCAATTATGTCTCCAGTAAATAAATTTGACATTCAAAAGATTTTTCTTCAATACGTGTTCCTTGACGACAGGGAAAACTAAAATGAAGTAAAACTCACTTAAAGTAAATTACTAGCTTACGTGAAATATGCCAGAAAACATTCCGCCAAAAAAAAAAACAGGAAAAACAATGTTTTTGGCGGAATGTTTTTTTTCAAAAATTTCACACTTGAAAGGTTTTGCCCCACTGTGAATTCTTGAATAATCAATAGGTAGGATTTTTCGGAAGATGTTTTAACATATATATCACATTTGAAACGATTTTTTTCAGTATGTTCTTTAATGAGCAAGCAGACGGTTTTTTTAAAGAAGGTTTTCTTACTTATTTCATATTTGAAAGGTTTTGCTTCTATACAAGTCTTTTGACAATGAGATAAATTGAGACTTGAAGTAAAATGTTTCTTACGTACATAACACTCGATAGGTTTTTCTCCATTACAAGTTCTTTGATGATGAGATAAAGTGTCACTTGAAGTGAAGCGTTTCTTAAATTATAAAGCATATGAAAGGTTTGAGTTCTTTGGTGATAAGACAAGCTGGATAGGTTTTATATGTTTTATTATGTTTTATATGTTTTATATATTTTATGTTTTATATGTCTTATTGTGTTTATTATGTTTTATATATTTTATGTTTTATATGTTTTATTATGTTTATTATGTTTTATATATTTTATGATTTATATGTTTTATTATGTTTATTATGCCTATATGTATTTTACGTTTTATTATGTTTATTATGTTTTATATGTTTTCGATATGTTTTATCAAAAACTTAGCATTGGAAAGGTTTTTCAAAGAGTTTAAACTGTAAAAGTTGAGCGTTACGAGCAAGGAGTTGAGGGGAAAACCAACTTATAAAGAATGATTTCTGTCCGTTTTAGTTTAATATTGTTCCATTTGAGCAATGTTATCACTGAGTTATCAACACGTTGCAGGAATATTGAATTAAATCAAAACACGTTATGTGCATAGAGATTGTCAAAAGGGCATAACTCAGAAATTACTGAATATATCCATTTGTAACTTTCAGGAAATATAAGGGAGATGACCGAAAAGGCAACATTTGTTAGCTACCACTACTATTGCATCTCAATTTAAAATACTGAGAGAAAATTTGAACTAAATCAATAATTGCTACGGGCATGTACATTGTCAAAAGAGCGTACATCCAGAGACTGTTTAAAGGGCAAGATCATCTTACCAAAAGGCAATATAAATCACTGCTACATTTACTACTGCTTCTTTGACTACTACTTCTATTGCAACTACTTGTAAGGCTGAGAGCATATAGATGAAAATTTCAAGACGTAAATGAACAAACAGGTTATCAAAAGGAGGTATCAGCAATACAATAGCAATAGGTAATTGTATTAAGACTGCCTGTCCATGGACCATTCTTTGCGGTTGATTATGTATGGCTATGCTGCTTGACCTATGTAATTGGATGGATGAGTAGGGTTAAATCCTCGTTCGAGTACTTATCTATATTAATTACTAAAGTAAGAAAACAGTCTTTCTTTTTTGTTTTTCCATATTTTTTAATTATTATTATTATTATATTTTAAATATTATTTTTTATATTTTTTATAGTTTATATTTGTTATGTTTAGTTTTATGGTGTGTGTATGTAAATGTTATTTTTTACTTTTTAATAGTTTATATTTGTTATGTTTAGTTTTATGGTGTGTGTTTGTTTCTGTGTTTCACTTTGTTTCTTTTTTCTTTTCTTTTTTTGTTTGTTTCTTTTTTCACTATTAGCATACAAAAGAAAGCAAAGGCAAAAATAAAGGCCTACTGCTGCACTAACATCATAATACATATCTTGTCTATGTGCCAGAAGTGCAAACTATGTAAAAAAAAATGTGTTAATAGACAGTGAAATCGAAAGCAAAATAAAAAGGGCATTGGCAGACAATATCACCAAGGAATATAAAGACGGTCCTTGGTATCACCAAGGAATATAGATCCAGTCAATGAACCCAATAATACCAATGATAAAATGTATGATGCAATTGTAGCTGAAACCATGTTAAAACTCGCGTATACTATCCCCTAACTGGAATAAGTCCCATGTCAAGGGAAAACATAAAGAAGTATGTTATGGAATGGGTTTGAAGCATTCATTTTCATTTTTATGATGATATTTTACATGTCGTTTTTTCAATAAAAATATTTTATGCAGTACTTTGTTATGTTTCTATTATTTTTTGGGTATTCTAGCAAGTCAAACGTTTTTACATTTTACAATAGCCTGAGAGAAATGAATCAGATTCTTTTTAGAGTTAGAGACATGTGAAGTGGGAATTTATCAAGATAAAGTCATGCACCGACGCTACTATCAGCTTACAAGTGGTATACTAGAGTCTGAAATAAGTGAATCAGGTTTTTACCAGAGAGATGAATCCAATAATTTTTAGAGTTAGCAATATATGAAGTGAGAATTTATCAAGATTCAGTCAGACACAGACACTACTACCGGCTCACAAGCGGTATACTAGAATCTGAAATAAGTGAATTAACTTCATACAAAAAGTCTGAGAGGGATGAATCCGATTCTTTTAGAGTTAGAGACATATAAAGTGGGAACTTATTGAGATTCAGTCAAGCACAGATACTAGTATCCACTCACTAGTGGCATACTAGAGTCTGAAATGGGTGATTAGGGTTTTCCCCAAAGTCTGAGAAAGATGGATCAGATTCTTTTTAGAGTTAGAGACATATGAAGTGGGAATATATCAATATTCAGTCAGGCAAAGACCCTACTATCAGTTCACAAGTGGTATACCAGATTCTAAAATAAGTGAATTAGGTTTTTACCACAGTATGAGAGAGGGATGAATCGGATTCTTTCACTATTACTATCATTACTATCAGGTCACAAGTAGTATACTAGAGTCTGAAACGGGTGAATAAGGTTTTTACCAAAGTCTGACAAAGATGAATCAGATGCTTTTTAGAGTTACAGACATTTCAAAGGGGAACTTATTAAGATTCAGGCAAACACAGACACTGCTACCAACTGAGAAGTGGTATATTAGAGTCTGAAACGGGCGAATTAGGTTTTTTACAACAGTCTGAAAGAAATGAATCGAACTTTTTTAGAGTTAGAGACATATGAAGTGGGAATTTTCAAGATTCAGTCATACACAGACATTACAACGAGCTCAGAAGTGGTATACTAGAGACTGAAAGAGGTGAATTAGTTATTTTTTAACAAAGTCTGAGAGAGATGAATCGGATTCTTTTTTGATTCAGAGACACAAGATTCAGTCATACACAGACACTACTGACAACTCACAAGTGGTATACTCTAGTCGGAAATAGGTGGATTAGGTTATTACCAAGGCTTGAGAGAGATGAATCGGATTCTTTTTAGAGTTAGAGACATATGAAGTGCAAAATTGTCAAAATTCAGTCAGACACAGACACTACTATTGGCTTACAAGTGGTATACTAGAGTCTGAAATAAGTGAATTAGGTTTATACAAAAGTCTGAGAGAGATGAATCTGATTCTTTTAGAGTTAGAGAAATATGAAGTTGGAACTTCTTAAGATTTGGTCAAACACAGACACTAGTATCCGCTCACAAGTGGCTTACTAGAGTCTGAAATAGGTGAAATAGGCTCTTTCATAATGGGTGAAATGTGTGAATAGTAGATAGTTACAATAAGAGTAGTCACAGTGTGAGTATTAAATGTGCAAAGACACGGGATCTTTGGAACGGAACTCTTATTTTGTAAAGTGTATCATTATGGACATTCTTGCACATTTT
Organism: Artemia franciscana; assembly: GCF_032884065.1. Classification (NCBI taxonomy): domain Eukaryota; kingdom Metazoa; phylum Arthropoda; class Branchiopoda; order Anostraca; family Artemiidae; genus Artemia; species Artemia franciscana. The sequence goes on along the minus strand of NC_088867.1, from coordinate 1,351,951 downwards.
GGAACTAAGCTTGTTCCCCTTTATTTTGCATATGTAATTTGAAGGACAATTTACAGAAGAAGGGGGGGGAGAGAATATCAGTTTTTTTAATAATAGCTTTCCATACCTTAGAGTGATAACTGAGTGCTATACTTACTACACCAAATTCATAATCCTGATCAGCTTCAGGTAGATCACTAGTTTCATAGACATCAGGTTGGTCATGTGCCTATAATAAAACATTGATATTATTAAACAATAATATTTTTAGCAGTTTGTTAATAATATCAATTTTTTCACAGAAAATTTTTTTTTAGCAAAAATTGTGTGTGTGTTTCAAAAACAATAACACTCTAAAATACATAGAAAGTAAACACTAAGGTTTATGTCTGTTCATACAAAAGAATTGTCACTAAAAATGTAATGAATCAACATTTAAAAATCTGAGCATTAAAAACTAGAATGTACTAAGGGTAAAAAGAAGAGTGGCTGTTAAATACAAAAAAAATGATGAACACATGTCCTATCTTAGAGCGGATGGGTCTGGGGATTTTTTCTGAGAAGAAAGGGAGCACGTTTAGAGGTTTCTTGGGAAGCTTTCAAAGTAATCGCAGAGGAGAAAATTGTGAAAAACAAATAAAATGATATCCAAACATAATACCAAACTTTAAAACCAAGACGAATTAGGAAAAAAAAGAGAGAGAAAGAGACAGATAGAGTGAGAGAGAACATGAGAGTTGAGAGAGAGAGAAAGAATGAGAGAGTGAGTGAGAGAGGGAGTCAGAGAGAGAGAGAGAAAGAGAAAGGGAGAGAGAGGGGCGAGAGAGAGAGACGGGCAGATACATACAGCATGAAACAGAGAGAGTTAGGGATACATGCAGTATGAAACAGAGAGAGAGAGAGATAGAGAGAGAGAGAGAAGGAGGAAGAGAAAGATAGACAGACAAAGTGAAAGAGGGGAAGGAGAGTCTTGCTAGCATTTGTCTTGTAGATTTAACAGATATAAAGTAAAGAAACACTTCAAATTCCCAGAACAAACAAATTCGTAAAAATTTTGAAATACAGTGCGGTAGGTACAATATTTTGGTTTTGTTTGTTCATTATCAAACAACTTCTATAGTCGCCAATCCCTTGGAATTTTTAAATTCCATATCCCAGAGAGGGTTCTCAATTCTAGATAATGTATGACACAATCCATAAAGTTGGCCTTAAATATGCTATTTCAGCTTAAAATTAACTTTATTCTGTATTTTTTGACCCAAAAATAATATTATGATAAATGCTTTATTAATTTTTACTAAAATATAAAACTTACTATTGGCTTCCTAATATTTTTATATTAAGATTAACTTGATGAACCTGGACCAAGTGAGAATCGTCAGAATTGAGATTTTTGAGTAGTTGAGCCAATTTTGCCCATCCTTGAAACAATACCACTGTGTAATTCAACTTACTGTATATAAAAAAAAATGTGCACATTTTTTTATTCAAAAAAGGCTAATACTTGTACTTCAAGACTGGATCGCCGAATTTGCATGTAGCAGTAGTTGCAACTAGCAATACTTTGTCAGTATAGCTCTCTTTCAACAATTCATCAATAAAGTTTGGGGAAAATGTTTATCATTAATTTTCTCAGCCTTGTAGCCTTTGATGGGTAATATTAAACTTAATAATGCTTATATATTTAAGATCAGCACAATCAGCCAATCCTGATGATATACCAGCAAACTGTTTGACAGTTGGTTACATGTAACTCTCCATGGTAAGAGATGGGAATAAATGTTACTTAGCCTCAAACGTAGGCTACACAAGAAACCAGTAATTTGTGTATCAGCCAGCAAAAGTCTCACCGCTATTAGTCAATAGTAGCCCCAAATCATGAAGCCTGTTCCCCAGAGGTGGGGTAACTTATAAAGGTGGAAACTGGGGATAAAGTAAAAAAAATCACCAACATCATTCAGCATTTGGCAATAATAGTTTAATTGGCAAAAACGTTTAAGTTATGTCCAATTTAGCGAAACTTAGCTAACTAACAAGTCTACTTTTTTCCCTTTTGGCGTTTTATTTGCTAGAAAGTGAACTAGCTGAAGTAAGAAAGTTCACCAGGCTTTTGCAAATACAATGGAAATCTTGGAAAAAACAATTCTAAGTTCCTATAATGTGAGCTGTACAAAAAATTAGGAATAGACCATCAGAAGGGGAGTCCTGAAACAGTCAAAACAATGAAGTAGGCTAAAACCAACTAGGCTATCAAGAAATCAACTATTTTTTGAAATTTTACATATTTTGTTTTCTTTAAAAAGAAGAAAAGTAAACTCCAGTACTAAAAATAGACCCTTTGAGCAAGCAACTTTAACAAACAGCAGCATTATTCAATCTGCAGCATCCCTAAATGAATCATCATATTTTGAGAGTTTGCTTTTACCATGGAGGCTAGCTTGAGCTGTCAAGTTCAAATTTCTTGCCAGAAATTCTTTGAAGATATCTAAGAACAAACAATTCTTAATGGCAGTTTTGTAGCCAACTTTCTAGTTAATTAAGAATTCACTTATAAAAAAGGAACCTTCAAAGTTTAATAAGAATCACCCAAAAAACTTCAAAATCTACTTATTAGTTAACCAATAAAATGAACTGCACAAGGCTCTGACCTTATTCTCATAAAAAAACAGCTACAAAGGTTGGGGGAAACGCCAAACGCGAGATGGCAGTGATATTTTATCAGCACTAGCATCAGTTTCTACTCTTAAAAATTACCCCTACTCTTTTGCCTGTACAAAAACTGATGTTGTGAAACTCAAGAATGACAGTTTGATGATAGAAGATGAACATTACATTGTGAGTAATTTGGACAGAGAAGGTTTGTATGAAACTCTGAAATACTTTTAAAAACACAGAATGTTGATGTGAATATAGTAAGTTTTCCATTTGTAGCTGTTGCCACAAATAATATGTCCAGAGTATTACTTTTTATAAGCCTTGTCTGAGATTTCCAATAGTGAGCTCTGTCCTAGTGAAAACATGTCAAGTGAGTCCACTAGTACTTACATTGAATAAATTTAAATTTATTGTGCAAAATTCTTGGACCTATAGCAAAATATTTTGTTTTTTAGATGAGCCTACAGAAAATCCTGAAGAGGTTTCCCAACTTTCTAACTAGAAAAAAACACACCCACTGAAAAGAAATGCATTGTTTGCTGCAACAAAAGTTTAGCTAAATACCATAACATGGGATAGTTTTGAATAACTTTGGTCCTCCAATCATACAGATTGAAAATGCTTAATGTTTTTGGCTTAGATTAGGCACAGCATCCTTGCTTTCTGATAAAGCATCAAGATGGGGTGGCAAAAACAAAATCTTTCTAATATACTCCAATCAAAGAGATCAGAAGTCTTAGAGGTTCCAGCTTAAGCAAGTTGCAATGTTTTTGTCTTCCTGCTAAAATGTTATTATAGAAAAAATAATTTGGATAGATTATGGGGGTCAGCTTATGCCTTCAAATATACAATACAATAACAAAGCAATACCAAACCAAGAAGTCACATGCTGGTACAAAATAGATCAACTTGGGTCATTGATTTTTCTCTGCATTTGCTTTTTCTTTCCTTTTAGTTTAATTTACTCTACTTGTATTGTTTGAAATAGTTACCATTATTAAATTGCTAGCCATCAAAGCTGCCATGACAATGACTGGTGGGCTGTATAGTGACAGGCAATAGTTGGGACACAAATCATTTTAATTTATTTTCCTGTGAATGAACACTCAAGATAGGTCACTTATGTGATAGGTTGCCAGGGAAGTGAGCATAAAAGGGAAAAGAACTTTGATTCACTTGAAATTGGTAGAATATATACCAAAAGTCAACAAGACTTTTTCTAAGACATTTAAGACTACTTTCCTTTAGAAAAAAAAATATTGGCAGGCTTCAAAGTTTTAAAAGTGAAAAATCCAAATTTTTCAAACTTTGAAGCCTATAACGTAATGGCCAGCAGTCTAAATTTTTTGTAAATTGTCTTGCTTTAGGCATCAGAATATAAAATTCAAACTGTATGGTACTTTTTGGCAGAAGGTGTGCATGACTCAAAATTTGGGCATGTTTAAACATTAGCTTCGGATTTGTGATCATCAAAACTTGGAGACTCTTAGGCATTAACAGGTTCAAGGGCCCCATTTTCAGGCCTACAAATTTTAATTTCTTGCATGATTAGTATCCAACTATTAATTATGACCTGCTAAATAATCCTTGGATGAAACATTAGTAAAAGGAGATATAATACTCATATATGCACAAACCTGTCAGGGTATGTGGATAGGGTGTGTGCCCAATGATATACCCAGAGCCTCCACTTGGAGATTGCAATATATTACATGAATCTGATTTAAGCAAGATTAATTGCTGAAATTGGTTTGAAATTTGATTCCAATTTTTGTGTTTTGATTTTAGACATTCATATTTTAGTCTGAATCATTTTAAATTAACATCTTACCACTTAACCAATATGCATTATTACCTATCTGTTCAGCAACAGGCTCTATTTCATGTGAGATGCAGCAACCTTATATCTACAAATTCAATGGAGGGATATGGAAGAGTATGTTGCAAAAAGCCTAACTTTAAGCCCTAAAAATCCCATGGGGTTGCACTTCCTTTTTTATGAGCCTTAATCTTCAGTTTTCACTGGATATTTTGAGCTAATGTCAGTTTTGAAGCTTATTCTTTTTTATTTTTCATCCATGCTTGATTAAATCTAGCTATGACATTAACAGTTTATTCTATAAAGATAATCCAATCAAGAGAAGGGACTCATTGCTTAAACAATAGACCACAAGATTGTTACAAATTTATAAAGAACTAAGTAAATCTTTTTCTAGGTTTGATGGTCCAATTCTGAATGAATGACCTCTGGTGTAGCTACTTAGAGATTTGGATCTTTAAATGCCAGCAGTAAGTGTTGAATTATACCACTGGGGCAGGGGTATAGCTCTTGCTCCTTGACTATCTGGATTCTTCTTGGGCCCCCCCCCCCCCATGACAATTCTGGAGCTATGCCCCTGTTCTGGAGCATAGCATTTATAAGTAGATGGTCTAGTTTAACTTTTATTTTGGAAAATTTTGAAGGTAAGGAATGATGGACAGCTTCCAAATATCATGGGTATTTGGCAAGTTGAGACCAAGAAAAACTTTTTTTGTGTGTTGTGCTGAAAATGACCCTTCAACACAGGGCCAAAATATTCTCTGAATTGAATTCCACTGTCTTGAGAAAATTTTCCTATTGACTCTAAGTTGTGTTTGTTTGATATGGAAAAGCACTGTGGTTTTTGTTGCTATTTAAGAAAAGTAAAGAGCTCCTTTAATCCAAAAATGAGCAGAAATAAAGTCAAATAACATGCAAAGCATAAAACTACCAAAAATCATTATCAATAAATAAATGAAACCCAAAATGAACAGTATTTACAATGAATAACCAAGTCAAACTCAAAACAAGCAAAAGTTAACATGGATAAGGCTGAAAACCCACATGTCTTGTCAAGAATATAATTTGCACTTTACTGACAAAAACAAACAAATGACCATAGATTGTCAATTTAATATACATATACTAATATTTATTCCTTAAAGTCTTGATAATATTTTATTTACTAAAGTGGAAACATTTGAATGTATTTAATTTTCAGTAAAGCACAAATTATTGAGGTTGTGATAGCATCACATCACCAATTCATTCAAATTGCTGATATCATGTAACTTTTCAACTTTAATCCTGAGAAACTTATTTCTGTACTTTCTATGATTACTGGCACTATTTGAAAACAAATCTACCAGCAGCAGAAGAGATTAAAGACATTTCAATTATATTTGTACTTCTGAAATGTACTTTTAGTTTTTCTAAAATGAGTCTGATCTGTCAAAATCAAATGAATTATGAATTTTCAAAGCAATCTCAAATACATAGCCTACAGAGTTTCTTCAAATTATTCCAATACTAAATGTGGGTAGCCAGAATCGCTATGATAATAAAACAAAAAAAAAAAATGGCAAATGTATCCAAAGACAACCTTGTTTTGAGTGAAAATCCAGGGATAACTTTGCAAATGGTATGAACCTCTATTTTACTAGAATAGACTCATTTAATTTCATTAAAACCCTTTATACCAATGCTTAATCCAAACAATCCAGAATTTTGATAATGGAAAGAATTTAAGTTTGGGCACTAGTTAATCTTATGTTGGGACAAGGTACTAGATCCCTTGACAGTTGACACATACAAACACAGTAATGCTAGATTAAAAGAAATTAGACTAGAATATCTTAATTAATAGTCTCTAGTTATAGACATTACAGCCAGATACATAATTCTCAGATTATTAGTTTTCATAGAAAGAGGTAGTCAGTGAAAATATTTAAGTCAAAAGTCAAAGATTTACCAAATCAATCTGTGTTTTCTGTGCATGACCAGAACTCAGACTGAAAGTGGGCCAATACAGTTTGGATGTCACATAGATGAATTATAGTGAGGTTAACACCAAAACATTTTCTCTTTCTTTCAATTGAGAAGATATTTATAAATTAAAAACTTAACCTTTCAGTCAATATTGGTATTACCATAACAATTGTTTTGGGTTATGAAACTATTATTAATAGATGCATTTTGACTTTTTGAACATCTTTTCTCTCTTGCAAAACTACCGCAAACTCACCATTATGGAGTTATTATAGCCTATATTTGCACATTAGGGGGGGGGGGGTAAAGCATATCATATATTAATGCAGCAATGATTAGTTTACATATTTGATATATGCTATGCTTTACCCCTACCCTCCTAATGTGCAAATATATAGCCCAAATTTGTTTCTAAACTATTATAGAATTGTGATTTCAAATATCTGATCAACAAAACGGACATGATTGTAATACTATGTGAAGATACAAGAATATTTGGGCAGGAATCACTCCATAGCAGTGAGTGTGCTGTAGTTTTGCAAGAGAGAAAAGATGTTCAAAAAGTCAAAATGCATATATTAACAATAGCTTCATGACCCCAAACAATTGTTCAGGTAATGCCAACCTTGACCAAACTTTCCACTTAGCTATCTTAAAATTAAGTAAAAACTCTGCTTACTTGCCATGAACTAGGCCCTATGCTACACTAGAAAACTATGAGCACTATAAATAGGCCTTAAAAAGCATAGATGGTCTGTCATCATACTTCACCACATCCTGCTTCTAAGCCTGAATCTAAATTATTACCAAATTTTATTAGGCTAAAAAACAAATAGTGCATAGGCCTGCAACCCACTGTTAGCCTACACTACACTAGTAGATTTGGGATTTTATGGGTATACACACAATTCCAGGTAATCCTGAGTATTTAGGATCCATAGTTTAAATTGAAGATGATTATCTCGGCTACAGGGAAACTCCTTTCGAATATTGGCCATTAATTAGGCAGCGTTGCCAAAGAAACTATAATTAACAGAAAACGGACTAATAACAAATAGATTTATGTCTTTTATCTCCGGTCAAACTCACAAAGTAAAAATTGGTCTGATTATTTTTTATCTGACCGTATTTTTCATATTTGCTCTCTAAGTTTTTTAAGACAATACTAAGAAGTAACCAGTATCCAGTTTCGTCAATTCACCAGACTGTTTCAAAAAGAAGGAAAACATTTTTAAAGATCTCTAAGGAAGTCTTCGAAACATCTGAAGACAAGTATTTTTGTGGTTTTTACCATATAATAATAATAATAATAATTTATTTATCACCCACTTCACAAAACAGAGGTTAAGTGGAGTAAAATACAAAAGAAAAAAGGCAAAAGTAATACAAAAGAAACAAATTTATCCCATACAGGAAAAAGGCGGATAATGCAAAGAAAACATCCTAGCCTATAAAGCGCTTCAATAGCTAACTTCGCAGATAATTTTTCGAAAGTACCAGTGATATCTGTTGCACAATACTTTTTAAACAGTTTTGCATTCCGGTAAGAACGAGGTAGATATAAAAGAGAAATTTGCAGTACCGGTAATAATTTATGCGAATACGTTTTAGATCACCAGTCAACAGAAGTGGCCTAATACCAGAACAGAAGAGCACAGAATGATCACAAAAATTTGAGTAAAGCCGAGTTAGCGCTCTTCCCCTATAGTGTCCACGATTTGCTACAATCTTTAAAGTACCGAGCCTCAGCTTATCACTAAAATCTTTGACAGCGCGAGACCGGAGAGCATTCATAGAATCTCAAATTGTTATACCAAGCCAACGAAACGATTTAACACGAGAAATACTAAAACCATCACAGAATAGTGATTCTGAACAGTTATTACCGTTGAAAACAAGAAACTCACACTTTTCAATATTTAGGTACAGGCCGATATCACGGAAAGCAGAAGTAACTGACTTCACCGAACGAGCAAGACCAGACTCAGTTTGACTAATTAGAAGAAGGTCATCCGCATAAGCCAGATATGAGATATCAAATGATCCTGGTAGGCACGTAGTCGATATTTTCGATAATACATTTTCAATACAAGCGTTAAAAATATACGGCGAAAGAACTCCCCCTTGTCTTACACCGCAACGAACAGGGATATGACCAAAATAAGAATTATCTAATGACTTAAGGAGAAGGTAAGAATGTGAGTACCAAAAACGTAACACGTGAATTACCGACGGATTTACTCCTCTCTGGCATAATGTTGTCCGTGCTTGAGTATGACAAATGCTGTCAAACGCTTTAGACAAGTCTAGGGTTGCCAAATGAAGTACGCGACGAGTGCGATGGGCATCTTTTAATAAAGAAGTCAAAGCACGGTGAGCATGCTGACAGCCTAGCCCAGATCTAAAACCAAATTGATCATCATCATTTAGGGCAAGCTTAATGATATAGGGTAGTAGGAGGTGTTCAAAAAGCTTGCTAAGAGTGCAAGCTACCGTTATGGGCCTATAAGAACTACAAGAAACCGGATCTTTTCCTTTTTTTAAAAGTGACGTAACGCTACCGCATAAGCCCGAGTCGGGCACACACGAACTACTCAAACACATTTGAAAAAACAGTTGGAGATAAGATACCAATTCAAAAGAATTCGGAACAAGATTCAAAACACTAATCCCATCAAGATCCAAAGATTTTGATTTTAACCCTTAATACCCTTAACAATAGCCCACTTTTCAACTGGAATCACATGTCTCTGACATAAACGTGACGGCAAATTTTTTTCAAGCAAACATGAGAAACGCTTATGCACTGCATAATTAACATTCGAAAATATTTTTGAATAATGTTCAATCCAAGATGGACGAGATATAATATCACTAGAACTTGCATCCGGAAACTTTGCAGAATTTATCACTTTTCGCCACTCACTATTACTTTCCGGAAAAGTTTCACCGGAGTAACGAACGGCACTCAGATGGCGTTTATATTTGAGTTTCGTCTTTTGTTTTAGATCAAACACAGCACCCCGAGAAGCTCGACCACAGGCAGATCAGATTCTTAACCAGAATTTGGCCTTATTCTTGACTTTTATCAGCAAAGGATCACACTTCCAAATTGGTTTTTGGGTATTCCGCCTAATTATATATAATGGGTATTCCTTGGGTATATGTGCCAGGGATAGGGGAAAATTTAAAAGAATTTTACAAACTAATGAATTAAACTCTTGTCTCTTGTTCAGGTGAATATCCCTCTCATCAAGTCTTGGAAGATTCAACTTAATACAGTTAGCCGTTGCTATGACATTACTGATATGTCCTTTTGATAACCTGTATGTTCATTTATTTCTTGAAATTTGAACCTTAATGAGAGAGATAGAGAGAGAGAGAGAAAGGTTTATTTAAACAATAGTCGTAGCTCAAATGGCTAATTTAAAGTTGAAATACCAAACTTGTCATTTTACACTATTATATATTGACGTAAAAAAAGGACGAAAGAGTTCTGGTAGCAGTTTGTCGAAGCACGCACAGGCACAAGTTTTAGCTTTTGTCTTGTACGGCTGACTGTCATGGCTTCTGGTGGTAAAATATAACGGTGAGCAGGGTTAGCAATATTTTGCCAAACGTCAGGATAAGGTCAGCCAAACGTAGGACAGGAGGCTAATAGGTCTTGAGATTCCGGGTCTCCAGATGTATGATTGGAGACGCTCTCATGGACTTTACCAACGCAGGAGAGGCGGCTAATATGCCTATAAAAGCCAACGCTCATTGGATCACCATCTGGCCTTAGTGTAGAGGTAACATATGCAGACTAACATAATCACAATATGTCTGGAAAAGTAATGATAGAGGTCCTGCTAGTTTAGCGCAGCGAAAAGAAAATATTTGTTATGCTTTAAGGATCCCTGTCTATGGTGACGAAAATTGACACGAATTGACAGAAGAAAAATTTACACGATTCGGGACAGTTTGGTTTGATAAGAGAAAATTTGACACTTATCTACAGTCGTCGTCCATATTTGATAATTCGGCAAAATCCATAGTACGAGTTTCAGTCTTTGCCTGTGGATAAAGTTTCACATTCCAAATAATCGGCAATGTAAAGGAGGAATTGTAGTATCCTTTGAAGACGGTAAAGCTTCCGTGACATTTCTCTGCCTACTCATTTCCGACGCATATTGTAGCTTGGTAGCAAGTTTCTCTTTATACTGAAACTGGAACTGCCAAATTGGATGAATCTTATGTGTATTGATGTCCTCTTCGATCTTATAAAGTAGCTATTGCTTGCGTATCTTTTTCTTTGCTTGGATTGCATTCTTGTACTAGTCGTTGAACTAATTTTTGCCGTTATTGGACACCTGAATCTAATTTGAGAGGAAATATTTTTGGACAGAGTCAATTATGGCATGTTGGTACTTTTCCGCAGCTTTCTCTGGACCTTCAAGGAACAAGACTTTCCATTGTTGAAAAAAACGAGTAGTTCTCAAACCGTCTCTATTGCCTTTTTACAGTGCCAGATTGTTCGCTTGTGTTTTCTTGGAGGCGAAATACGAAGCTTTCCACATAGAATAACTTGTGGAAGTATGAGTACCTATCATACAATGGTCAAGATTATATGTAAGGGCTAGGTCGAGACGAGATGAAATGTTCGGGCCGTGATATTTGTGGATATCGACAAGTTGTTACAGCCGTATGAGAAAGACAGATTATACAAGTCTGATCCCTCCTTGCCGGTATTTTTGCTGCAAAGCCACACGCCACAATGGAAATTAAAGTCTCCTTAAAGGATAATGGCAAACATTGCGTACTTTCCCCAAATGTATATGAGGGAGGCTTCAAGGTAGCTTGTAGGTTGAAGGGTCATACACGATACCAACAATTACAGACTTGTTTGGGATGTCTACTTTAGCCCATGGGGGTTTTTCGCCTACCGAATGTTTACATTATGCAGCAGCAATGTAAAGTCTTCAGACATTCATAGTATTTTTGGTTACAAGAAAATACATTTTACATTATTTTGCTCAAATAAAAGTAATATACTATGACTTTCATTCGTAGAAATATACTTGCATAGACGTATAAAATGTACACCTAAATATTAATTTGTAAAGTAGAGCCAACGCATTATCATTTTCGGGACAATTAGTTTGTGTCTTCTTGACTGCAAAAACTATACAACTGAATTATTACTGCATTTAATTATTACTGAAATTGGAGAAGGGGCCGCCCCCTTCTCCCCTGAGATTCTTGCCCCTGTGAATTTAGAAAGAAAAACCATTTTTTAAGGGTATTTTGTTGAAAAAACTTCTCTTTGCGGTTGCTGATCGTGTGCTCAAAGAATAATTTGTGCTTACTTGTGGTGTGTTGCACGAAGTGTTCAAAATTTGGCAAGTTTATGGTTCGTTTTATATCGTTGTGATACTTTTTGGCACAGTCAAGAAGTATGAGAATACTTCTCGTCTTTTGTTTTTAGCGATACTCGCTGGCATGCTCGTTACCGTCGCTCATTACATTTAGAGAAGAAAGCATAGCAGACTCGAGGATTTTAGGAATTTGAATTTTGATAAAAATAGTACATCTCAATGGTAATCTAGGGTAGGCTAGTAACGTAACTTGATGCTAATAGTGCTCATAAGAAATTGTTCTTGTATATTGTAAATCTATGTGAGAGTAATCCGAAAATAGAATGGTATTAATGCCCAATTATAGGGCTGTTGTAAAATCTCTGAAAAACACTTTAAAGAATCTTGAAGTATTTACTTATAAAATTCCTTGAAGTATTCGTTTAACTTTCCTCTCCTCCTGATGAGCATATATATTGTTCCAAACTATATATCTCAGGCATTTTTATGTTTCTTTGTTCTGTCAATGTTGATTTTATGTATATGTATTTAGTCAGAACACAAGTGGTGCTTTGCAAAGTGCATAGGAGTTTCAGGATGTGTATTGGTACACCTGGTGGCCCAATGCCCAATTTTATGTCCAATTTAACCTCATTCCAGCCCAAATATCCTGTAGGCTATTTACACACAGGCTATAGAATTGCAATCATTTCTGTTTTCATTTATCAGATATTTGAAATTGTGGATCTGTAATAGTTTAGAAACAAATTTGGGCTATAGGCCTATGTTTGCACATCAGGGGGGGGGGGGTGAGGGTAAAGCATAGCAATATAAATATCATAAACTAACCATTGCCACATTTAATATATGCTATGCTTTACCCCCCCCCCCTATAATGTACAAATATATAACAACTCCATAATGGTGAGTTTGCAGTAATTTTGCAAGAGAGAAAAGATGTTCAAAAAGTCAAAATGCATCTATTAACAATAGTTTCACAATCCTAAACAATTGTTCAGGTAGCCTAATAGGAACATTGACCTTAAAGTTTTGCTGGGTTAAACATAGAGAACCTGAAAACAATTTTTGTCAACCCCATTCAAAATATTCTGTAAACCCAATGCCTGAAAACACAGCTCAAGCTAGCCCTACCATGGTAGGCCTAACTCTCTTTTGATTCCTAAAATTTATAAATTTGCTTACTTGACAGGTCTAGGGCCTATATCTACTAGAATTTGGGTAATAACAGCCTTACACCAGAATTCTCAGTGTCCAGTTCCTTTTTCTCTGGTTTATTTTGAAAAAAAAACAAATTTTTATTATTTGAGAAGAATTTTAGGTCAAAGGGCTTTTTCTTTCTGAACTTAGGAAATGTATTTGTAGATCTATGAACCCACAAGAATTAGGATTAAACAAAGCTGTGAAACTGAAAATAATTTTTTAGTACTTCATTTAAGCAGAAGATCTATTTTTTATTGTTTGACTTTTATAACTCAAAGATTTTTAAAGATCATCAAAGGTCAGTGCCCTCTAGAGAAAGAAGGAGTAGAGATAAGTATTTGAAAGCAACTTCCCAGTACTTACTTTAGTCTATTGGTCCATCCCTGAAAGTTTTATTTTCCTAACCTAGCCTTTTTCCAAGATAGCAAAAAGTAGCCTGTCTAGAATTTTACCAATTGAGGCTGTTGAGAAGGAAACATTTAAGAACAATTGTGATGTCTAAATATGCAGAACAATTGTAGTTACCACACTTTGACTACAACTCCATTTCATTTTACCCCTCCCCCTACTTTAATGCACAAATATATTGCATAGCCCAAACCTTATATTTGATGTACATTTTGCCATTTGTCACTCTTGTTTTAACAACTGAATGTTTAGATTGAATCAAGTCTGACAAAATCAAGAAACTTAGAAACATAGTAGAAATATGTAGTTTAGGCTATATATTGCACATTAGGTAAGGGATTGCAGGTGAAGTATAGTGGAATTGCAGACAAAATGAGTTAACTTGGTCAACTATTATTCTGCATCTTATTATGAAAGAATTGTTCTCTAAACATGTTTCCTTATCAGTAACCCAAATTGTATATTTATACCAACAAATTTATTATTTTGAAGATTTTATGTGGTTAAAAGGCTAGGGTAATATTCCCAGGACTTGACAACGCCTAATCATCTGCAAATCTTTGGACTAATATAGATTTTGTACAAATATAAATAGTAGGCTCTTTGTCTTTGGTTGCCTATGATTTGGCTTTGATCATTTTTGATAGGTGTGTTTGGTTGAGGGCTGGTATTGAACTAAGTATTATTGTTTGACTACAGTCTAGATTTTTTTTTCTTAAACTTATAAACAAAACAATTATTCTAGTTCACAATACTTGCTTTTTGGTTGAATACATCCATGATAGAGTCTGTCTATGATTTATATATTTAGATCCAAGTACAAGATCCCATGTTCAAGATTAGGCAGTATTTCACTACCTCTAAGGTTGGGCTTAAGCTTAGGTAAGGTTGGAAACATACTAATAAAGGTAGTACCATTAGATTCCCTATTTTGTTTTCATTCCAAATGTCATTCAAGTTTTCTAATTGCACATCCCTCCCTCTCCTTAATAGTTCTGATGGAGCTTTGAGATCAATAAAGAAAAACTGAAAGAAAACTGCAAAATCTTACTCTATAACAGGTATATATTACCTGTCATTTTAATAATATTGATGCAACTAATATTTAATGTTTGATTGATATGTGTGTGATTAATATAATGTTTGTTTAAATTTTCCTGTGAGTGTTTTTGAAGGTATAAATTATTTTTGTCATGACATGCTAATGCTAGCTCAAGCTATTGCAGTGAATAAATATATTCTATTCTATATAATAAGCAGGATATATCTATTAAACATATTATCATGTTTATTCCATTGTTCTTGTTAATCTGGTTCTCAATCTTTTCAAATAATATTTCTGCAGCCATGTTTTTTTTGAAACAACTTAAAGTACTTTAAATTATACTTTCCATCAATATAGCTGAATTCAGTTTATGCTAGTCAGTAACAAGGCTCTATAGTTAGTAATAAGTAATAACATCAGTAATAAGGCTCTAAGACACCAGCTGAATCTTATAGCATAAACCATAGTTTGGTCAGCCAATCTTTGTCAATAATTGGGTTGAAGCCATCAACAGTTGTCTTGCAGATGTCTGACTTAAACTGCTCCATAGGTGTGTGGTGTGGCTAGAGAAAAATTGGTTTCAATTTCTTGTGTTGACACTCTTGAAGAACAGGGTTGCTGGATGAATTCTGGTTCTTGGCATTCAGTAGTCTGGAATAGTTCTTGGTTGTCAGGCCAGAGTACCTCCTAGGTTGTAATCATATTGCCTCTTTGTTGATAGTATGTTAAAGCTTGTACCTTGAGGCTCAGCAGTTGACATATATACACTTTATCATTAAACTTACTTATGCCTGTTTTGTCTATTTTTGTACAGATTCAAGATCCACCTGGTCTGTTTTACTAATTTATGTGGTGACACATATTGTACACTTTAATCCTGCTGTCATGTGGCTCTTGTAAAGCTGTAATTGTAGGATATCACCTTGTAAATGTGCTTCTGATTATACTAAGTGCTTGGTTTGCCTATGGTGCTGCAGCTGGTGTATAGCAGGAATGCCACTAGGTTCCTGAAGTCCATGAAACTAGTGAAGATCCTCAAACAGTCCTTAAGTCATGTTTTGAAAGATTAAGCCATGTTAATGCTTCAGCCAGAAAGTCTTTATAGTGTGTTGGTGACCATTAGTGTCCTGAAGACAGCAGAATAATTTAGAGGTTACAGTATCCTATTCTTCTTAATAATGATGAATAAAAAGAATTGAAACCTTTTGTCTCTGGAGTCACTTAAGCTGCTAGGCTGTTTTAGATTTGTAATACCAGAGGTCCACTATTTTATTTTTTCAGCTTACTCTTAATTAACTAATAACTTCACCAAAGTAGCCATTGATGTCAAGCCCCATTTTACCTAATCTCCATGTCATTGTTCCAGCAGTAGCTCCCACCTAAGAAAGAACAATTCCTGGAAAATATTACCCCCCCCCCCAAAAAAAAAACTTTTTATTCAGTTAAAAATACTCAACTGTATGAAATCTGGGTTTAGTAATTGTTAATCCCTTTTAGGTCAACAGTAGTGTGTAGTCTTGAAATTTTTGTCTCAAAGCTCTTAAAGCTTGAAGTTTAAGTCTTGAAATAAACATAAATGGTTGTTATTCTACCCATGCAATATACCACTGTTTTGTGTTACTATTAGCATTCTATTGAAGCATAAAAGAAAAAGCACAAGCCTAAACTTCCTTTCAGAAACCAGGATTTCAGCATGTACAGTTTAATTTTTGTTTTGTTCTTCAGTAAAGTTTTCAATCAAAGAAAGATTTTTTTTTTCATTCTCCATTAATAATTATAAAAAAAAGTAGTGTTGTAGAGCAGTTCCTGGTGATGCTTATTTGTTTTATTGTGGTATTTGCTGTTCTTTGCTTGTTTATGAGAAAGGCTTGTATGCTGTTTTATAGCAGGTCCAGACAGAGGAATTTTCAAACTATGCTGAAGTCAAATCAGATGCACCTCTACAATAATTGTAGTTCAGAAAATGGTTAGAGTTTTACTCTGGTTGGAACCCTTGGAGTTTACTCAGTCAAGTGCAGTTTTGTGAAAGCTGAGCATATTTGAGCTTTGAAAAGAGTCCAATCTGATTGGTCTGGTAGTTTGACAGATGGCAAAGCAGATGTGTTTGGCAAAATGTTTCCAGGACAGGCAATTTTATGATGGGACAAATAAATTTTGCATGCTTGTTTACCAAAGCTCTTTGCCTGTATTTTTGTCAGATGACTTCAGATTTGGTTGGGTACAGCTTGAACCTGATTCTTGTCTTTAAAGGAGCAATGTGGCATAGAAAGACATTTAAAAGCAAGCTTTATTGGTCATGTGACAGCTGAGGATCTGCAGACTAAGATCCTTACCACAATTGTGAAACTGCTTATAGTGAGTGGTGATGGCCAAACATCAACAAAAAGTTGTTTCAGCTTCTCAGTTGTGAAAAATTAAAGTTAACTGAGACTGCAAGACTATTTGATGTTGGGTTATATAGAATAATTTACCAACCTGTTGGCTGCTGGTGCCTCTAGAGTGAAAGAGCAATGGCCAGCCCTTATCAAGTATTTTACCATCTTTATCGTAAAGGAAAATGTAAGACTGATGATATCCTAAAGATATTGCAAAACTGCCCAAACATTTGATTTTGAAAGCAGAATGTCAGTTCCAGGTAGACAACTTGGAAGTTTGTGCACATTTCACTCAGAAGTTCCAAGAACCACTGATCCACAAAAAGTATACAGAGCTGCAGTATCTTATTTGATGCTTTCTGGGTACATTTTGAGACCTGAAGCCATTTGAGTACTGATTGTTGACTTTGGTTTCAAACAATTTGAAGATGGCTAGAAGGCCCTTGGCTTTAGTCAACACTGATAAATTATGAAATGTAAGTCTGTTTTGTAATTGTCAATGAATTGTCTAAATGGTTTACTTTGCAGCATCTCTAGAAGTACTTCACTTAAGCTGCTCAGTTTGTTTGAATGGAACTCACACTGTCAGATTCAGCTTATCAGAGATCCCTATGATAGACATTTCAGTTGTCCATCTACAAAAATGTGAAATTTTAAATTTTTTCCCAGAAGAAAATTATGGATGCGCAGTTATTTGTTTGTATTTTAGTTTGTTTTTTTCAGGGGTGATTATATTGAAATAGTGGTCCCAGAAGATGGGAGAGGGTTCAGGAAAATTGAAAGTTTTAGTGCCCTTTTTTGGAGATTAAAAAGATTGTACAATGAAAAGTTTTTTTTATACTGTTTTTAGGCACCAAACTGTGATTTCCCCCTAAGAGGGCAAAGTTACGATTGACAATTTGAGATAAAATATTGACTTCTGAGTTTCAAAAATATATATCAAGCTTCCCAGTTGCAGAGAAAGTGATGCTGTATTGTGGGGCATTTGTTCCTAAAAAGCCATGTAATATTTTCCATATAAGATAAATGGTAAACAAAGACATTTATTTTAATCCTTATCTTTCATAACTTGATTTGCTTTATTTTTCATGAAACTATGTGCAGAGACACATAATTGTGCATCAGCTTTTATGAAGGATGGCTATGGATCATAGTTGATAGAGGGATTTATGTGCTTGAAAGAGTGCATTTCAATGCCTAAAGTGTAGAACTGTCCATGAGCCTTCACATCTGTATGTAAATGGGTTTCTGTCTGCAGGAGGTATGTGTAGGGATAAATAAGTATCAATATTGTATTGGAGTATTGCAATAGAAGTATCAGAATATATGGGATTGGAGTATCGTATCATCAATAAGTATCGATATTATATTGGAGTATCCTATCATTGATAAGTATCAATATTCTAATCATTGTTTATATAAACAACATAAATAAACAATAATCAACCTCTGCTTGATAAT
Organism: Artemia franciscana; assembly: GCF_032884065.1. Taxonomy (NCBI): domain Eukaryota; kingdom Metazoa; phylum Arthropoda; class Branchiopoda; order Anostraca; family Artemiidae; genus Artemia; species Artemia franciscana. Next base: position 1,333,684 of record NC_088867.1, on the reverse strand, counting down.
CTGAACCATTTTGTTGATAAATTAGCTAAAATCCCAATAGCCTCCATTAGCCTATAAGTCCTATTGGCCTACATCTGTCAGCTGAACGTTATTTTTCTCACATTTTAGAGAAACATTACAGAGCGCTATTCTTTTCCTGCTCAAAATAACAGTGCGCTATCTGTGCTTAATATAATATAGCGCTATCTCTATTTAAAATTACTGAGTGCTATCTGTGCTGAATTTTTCCGCTCAGTGTTGCCACTCATTCTGAAATTATGGCGTCCAATAGCTCAAAGCACCCAAAACCCACAACACCCGAAAAAGGAATCGATAAGTGTGCTGTCTCTTGTTGTGTTCTGAGTGAGTCCTCGCCAGCCACTCAGTGTGATGAATGTGATAAATGGCTCTCTGCAACATGTCTAGGAATGAGTACAGCTGAATACAACATTTTCTGCAAAATGAATGAAGCACTGGGAAGTATTTGGACATGCCCATTATGTAAAACAGGTTCCAGTAAACCTGATGTTCCAAATATAGTGAAAAGCGCTCTTGACTCCCGTTGTAGTGAAATGCGTGACATGTTTGCTGGTTTCAGATCTGATATGCAGACTTTTTTGGACACTGTGAGGGCTCAGGTGGAAATGCTTGAGACGGCTATACAATCGAAGGTTTCCGTAGATGATGTGCTGAAACTTGTGGAAAATTTCTCTAGCCACCCGTCTTGAAACAGACGTCCACAAAATAGTGAGACAAGAGCAAGACAGAAACAGAAGACGACTTAATCTGATTGCCTATGGCATTCCTCTGCAAACCAACAATGCTCAGTTCATCTCAACTTACTTAAAAGATGAATTCTCAATTAATTTCGGGGCTATTACTAACTTGAAACGTCTACCTAATGGTAAGAATGCAAGTACCATAGACAGACCCAACCCAATCCTTTTTTCTATAAATGATTACGAAATAAAAATGGATATATTGAAGGCCTCAAGAGCAAGGAGGGGGAGTATCTCCTTCTTTGCTGATGCATCCAATGAAGACCGCCACAGAAGGAAAGAACTAGTTGAAGAGATAAAGAGGCGTGCAGCAGCCGGTGAAAAAACCTTGTCATCCATGATGGCGCCATCGTGTCAAAAAACCTGATCCCGGGGGGGGGAGGGAGTCCCTACCCCCCTGTCTCGATGGTTCACTAAACTTACCCATATCCCTTGTAAATAGTGTAAATAGTGCATCAAGCCAAGCCAGAAAGACTTCTATAAGTTCAACCTTTGTTTCCGCGGCTTCGGTTTTGAGCTCTGTATCTCCATCAAGTATTACAACTGATTCATCTGAGACCAACTACGTCACTGCTAGTTTGGGTGATGAAAATCCATATCAGAGTTACAAAGCCGGAACTAGCAACAGCCCAGCCGGCCAAAGAAAACGGATGCAACTGCGAATATTATATACAAACATTGATTCTTTAGTGCCAAAACTCTCAGAACTTAAAGTGTTACTTTATGAAAGGATGTAGATGTTTTCTGTGTTTGTGAGGTGTGTCCTAACAACTCGTTGACCAAATTGGTTGACGCACATATTCAAATCCCTGGATACTTACTCCTGAGCAACCTAGATAGTAACCTGTGTTGAAGAGGAGTGGCTATCTACACTAGACTTGGAATTAAGGTAGATAAAATTGATTTTTCTATTTCTCAACCTACTAATGCTTGGATGGAACATGTATTAGTTAGACTTCTAATTGGATTCGAAACTGTGAATATTGGTGTGCTTTACTGTAGACCATCAGCTCCAAATCAACTAGTATCTCACCAAGCAGTTTCTAACCTAATACAGATCTTATGTAATCTAAATTCATCACTTGTGCTTTATGGTGATTTTAATATGCCAGAAGTTTGTTGGTTTGAAGATATTGGGTACTCACCCCCTAATAACCCCTCCTACACAACCACCCAGACCCTTGCTGACAACTTCCTAACTAAGATAATAATGCAACCCACTAGATTTAGACATTCACAACAACCATCATTACTAGACCTCCTTTTTACCAATGACCCTGAGAGGATTACTTCCACTTGTTACCTTCCAGCTATTGGTGCAAGTGACCACAAATGCATAATGAATGACATTAATATTAACCATAGTTGTGATGGTAAACTTAAGAGAACTTTTACCAATTACGCTTTGATCCATGAAGAACTAGCTAATATAAATTGGGATGAGGGATTATCAGATGAGACAGACATTGAATCTAGTTGGAATCGTTTTAAGTCTACTTTACTAGGTGCGTGTAGAAAGCATACAAAGGTTTATTGGTCAGATAAACCAAAGACTCTTCCATACCTTCCCAGGAATATTAAGAAAATTATCAGAAAGAAAAATAGAGCATGGAATAAATACCTAAAATGCAAGTGTGACAACCATCACAACAAATACACCATGCTCCAAAACAAGCTGAGAAACATGACAAGAAAAGTTATCCAAGACCATGAAGAATCTATTGCAAATGAGTCAAAGAAAAACCCCAAAAAATTCTGGCATTATGTTACAGCCAACAACCCTTCCTGTCGACGCACCAACAGGCTAAAAAAATCAGATGGCTCCAGTACTACTGACCCAAACAAAATCGCTGATTGCATGAATGCCAGCTTTTGCACAAACTTCACCTCTAAGCCACCTGACATTACACTCCCAACCATACCTCCTGTAACAGTACACAACCCAATGTCCCCTGTAATCATTACTCAAGAAGATGTATTGAAAATACTAAGAAGTTTAAACTCCAACAAAGCTGCTGGACCTGATAATCTCCACCCTCGGCTTTTGATAGAATCTGCTGCTCACATTTCCCTCCCCCTTGCCAGGATATTCAACATGTCCCTGGCCAAAAAGTCAGTGCCAAATGATTGGAGAACAGCAAATATTATACCAATTTTTAAGAAAGGTGACAAGGATAACCCAGGAAATTATCGACCAATAAGCCTTACCTCAGCAGTTTGCAAGATCATGGAAGGTATCATTAACCATGCTCTAATAATTTATTTAGAAGAAAATACACTTATTGGCGATAGACAACATGGATTTCGCAGGGGCAGGTCAATCGACACCAACTTTATTCAATCATATGATTGTGCAACTAAAATTTTGGATATGGGTAAACCGGTTGACATTATCTTACTTGACCAAGCCAAAGCCTTTGACAAAGTTGAACACTCATACCTGTTGCTGAAGTTTAAAGCTTACCAGGTGCACAAGGATGTGATTGATTGGATTGGAGCATTCCTAACTGGTAGATCTCAACGTGTCATGATCTACACTGATAATGGCGATCCAGTTTTCTCCTCCACTTCCCCGGTTATAAGCGGCGTCCCACAGGGAACCATCCTTGGGCCAACGTTGTTCAGCTTATATATTAACGACTGTACAACTTATCTACGCAACTTTTTAACATTATATGCTGACGACTGTGGGCTCATTGGGCCTGCTGAAACTGAAGAAGAAAGAGCCTGCATTCAGCTGGACCTCGACAGGCTATCCTCCTGGTCATCAACTTGGGCCCTACAATTCAATGCAAGGTACTGCACTTAGGGCACAATAACCCCCACCATCCCTACCATATAGGGTGTGATCAGTTGGAAGCAGTTGCCGAGGAGAGAGACTTAGGCGTCATTGTGGACAAAGATTTAAAATAAAATTCCACTGCCACACTCAGGCTCAGGTTTCAAAAGCTAATCGAGCTCTCGGACTCATTAAGCACTCTTTTGTAACCAGAAAGTCATGTGTGGTTATAAAACTTTATAAATCCCTTGTCCATCCCCACCTTGAGTTTGGCTTGACTTTGGCCTTTCCCCAAAATAAAATGGACACAAGAGCCCTTGAAAGTGTCCAAAGGAGAGCAACCAAACTGGTCCGTGGCTTAAATAATGTCTCTTACCAGGATCGCCTAGGATCTCTGAGACTTCCAACCCTCACCTATCGAAGATATAGAGGAGATGTGATCATGGCACGCAAAATTTTCAAGTCTGGTCACCTGAACCAGATCTTCACCCCCTCCCTGGCTAACAATTCAAGAGGTCACAGTCTTAAGCTTCTACTGCCTGGATGTCGGAGAAGGGAACGACGTGGTTTCTTTTCCATTAGGGTGGTCCCCCTCTGGAATAGCCTATCCGAGGCTACCATCCAAGCTGAGACTCCCCACTTCTTCAAGGCTGGAGTCGACAGCGACTGGGAGAGGGCTGAGTGGAGGCTGGACTGGGAAGCTAAGCCAACATAATTAAATCGCTCACCACCAGCGAGAACTACAGTAGGATCTACCACCTTATCTCGCTGGCAAATGCGATTTAAGGTAATTTCAGGTAAGATAATGTCACATCTCAGTTCATTTAAAATAAGCTTGAACAAAGTTGATATAGGGTGATACCTGCTATGTTATTGCAGAAAAGTGTTTCTAACATTTGTAATAATGTTTCATTTACATAAACTGGTTTGGTTTATAATATAGTGATTTATAAATACCTTTTAGCAAGTATGAAGGAGGGGTAGTGGATCTATTTGTAGATAGGGGGTTAGATGCCTAAAAGACTTCATTTTAATAGCTTAACTTTTGAAGCCTCATTGGGCCTTAAGATTAATATAGAATGCATTTGAGGCATTGTGTTCTAATCCTTGTTGAATGTTTTTTCCATAGTTGTAATTTTTCATGTGAATAACAACAGACACTAAGAATATCTGTATTAATTTTGCTGAAGTGTATTTGTGCTTGTCAATAGTACAAAATAGCATGAATTCAGTTCATGCAAGAACTTTTTAATTCAAGTGAAATTGCTTATTTGCCACCCTGGATTGAAGCAGCATCTAATTTTATCATATGTGAAGAATTTAGAAGAAATAGGAACCGAATTCATGCCAAAATTTCTTAATTCAACTGAAATTGCTGATTTGCCTCCCTGTGACAACTAAAGAACAACATGAGAATTCTGCTAATGTGTAATTTAGATATTTTATAAATTAGAATACAATGAAGGAACAGGTTGTTTTATCATATGTGAAGGATCTGCAGGAAGGATTAATTGAATTCATGCCAGAAATTTTGAATTGAAATTGCTGATTAAGCACCCTATGACTTGATACTAGAGAATATCAGGATAATTATGCAATAGAACATGGCTGTTTGTTACTGGGTTACATAACAACATAATTAAAACAAAAGTACAATTATTGAGGAAAAACTAAAAAAAAAAACTTTTCAGTATCTATGATGTCATGCAAAATTATACAAAATAATGAAGGAATCCAAACAGCAAAGGTTGGAAAAAATTATCCAAGGTAATTATGAATGAAAATGGAGCACAAAGAGATCTTTGGCTAGAAGAGATGTGCCGCAAGCACTCTGAACACATCTCAAATGAAGATGATGTACAGCAAAATCTGAGGGTAGGGAATAAGCAACAGACACATTTGCATCAAATTATAAGTAAAATCTGTGGTTAGAAGAGAAGCAACAATGACAATCACACCTAATCCCAGAATAATACAAACTCTATAAAATATATGATTCTGTGAAGGAAGAAGAAGAAGAAGGAAGAATTCACCCCAGAATTTTGTATTTCAATTGAAATTGCTGGCTTGCCATATCCAGAGTTAATACTAAAGAAAGTTGGCAGTCTGTGATTTTCTGCACTTCAAAAACAATCTAGGTAGTGCACAAGATTGATAAAATTTGGTTAAAGTCTTAATTTTGAAAAAAAAAACTCATGTGAGTGACATTGCAGTTATATGGATATAAAGATTAAAAATTACATAACTTTGATTCCAGAGGTGGTCGTATCGTTTTTAGTATATATGATGTATGCAAGATTACTGAAGATGAAAAATGACTCCAGAAATTTAAAGAAAAAGGCATGAAACAAGAAACATCATAAATCAAATTGATTTTCAAGTGAAAATTTTGCTCAATAAAATCTGTGGTTAGAAGAAAAAGCAAGATTACAATGGAATGAAGGAAAGTGTTAGTTTAGCATATATTAGTCTATGAAGGATAAAAAAGAAGAAGGAACCAAAGTCACACCAGAATTGTTTTTTTTTTTTTTTTTTTTTTTTTTTGTTCAATTGAAATTGCTGATTTCCTACCTAGAAGTTATTTTGACATGTTTGAAGAATAAACACAAAAGATGAATTGAATTCATGCCAGAATGTCTTAAATTCAACCAAAATTGCTGATTCAGAGGGTATAGGCAATGTAAAATGCCAGGTTATTACTGGATTATATAACAGCGTAATTAAAGACAAATATAACTACCTGGAGAAAGCTGGAAAGAAACTTTTTCCCCAAATTTTCAGTCACTTATTCTGGTAGCATACATTGTTCAATTGTACCACCCAGCAGTCGAGTGCTTATAGTCTGTGCTTGACTTAGTTCCTGATTCAGAAAACAAATCAATTGAAAAGCCAGACAATCATGTTAACCAAACAGTTGTTAGGTCTTTTAGAGCCCCAGAGCCTACCACAATGAACCCTATAGTTATTTCTAACCCTCCTATTCCCTCCACACCAGCCAATCCCCAGAAACAACACAGAACCTGTGGCACCAGTTCTGCAGTGACTGTAGAGTCAGACCAGCTAGTATTAGTATGATAAAAACATGATATAAGTGCAATTAAAAGCTCTTTATTCGAAAATATCAAACCTAGTAATATTAATGATTTGAAAGCTTTGATGATATTGACACATAGTGCCAAAACAACAACAATACTTTAGACTCTTTTAGATGACAAGTTTAAGTTTCTAATTTTTGATGAATAGACTGAGCTTTGGAACCAGTGTTTAACCTGCATCAACACTAATCCAATAACTTACAATTTTCACTTTGAACTACCTTTCAAACAGTTTGTGGTAGTGAACTGTAGTAAGGAGCAACCCAGCTTAATAGTAACCAAAACTCTAAAATACGAGATTTTGATACCAATATTCGAAAGATCATGATTTTTGTGTTAATTTTAAATGTATAAGTTTCATCAAATTTAGTCTTGCCCATCAAAAGTTACAAGCCTGTGAAAATTTGCCTTATTTTCAAAAAAAGAGGGGGAACATCCCCAAAACGTCATAGAATCTTAATGAAAATCACACCATCAGATTCAACATATTAGAGAACCTTATTGTATAGGTTTCAAGCTCCTATCTGCAAACATATGGAATTTTGTATTTTTTTTTGCCAGAAGAATGATCATGGATGTATGTTTATTTGTTTTTTCCCTATGGGTGATCATATTGACCCAGTGGTCCAAGAATGTTGTTTGACGGCTCATTTTAACGGAAATTATAAGTTTTAGTGCGCTTTTTAAGTAAGAAAAAAAAAATGGAGGGCAATTAAGTCCCTTCCCATGCTCATTTTTTCCCGAAGTCACTGGATCAAAATTTTGAGATAACCATTTTGTTCAGCATAGTAAAAAAATCTAATAACTCTGTCTTTGAAAACAACTTAATCCCCCACAGTCACTGGGCTAAGGGCTGCAAGTTATGAACTTTGCCCATTGTTTATGTATATTATTGGTTATTGGGAAGTATACTGACGTTTTCAGGGGGATTTTTTCTGGTGATGTGAGTCAGGGAGAAGGTTACGTGAGAGGATCTTTCCATGGAGGAATTTATCATGGGGGAAGAGAATTTCCATGAAGAGGGCCCTAGATTTTCCAGCATTATTAAAAAAAAAACAGTAAGAAATTAAATAAAAATATGAGTTACTGCAGCATAGTGGCGAGGTGACTGTAAATCACAAGTAAGGATTTGAGTTCAAGCCACTTTGCAGTAACGGTTGTCATTATCTGTAGCTCAGTAATTAAATAATAATACAAGTTTTTCTTAACTGAAAGTAAGGATCAGTATTAAAACTCAAAACAAACAGAAATAATTACAATATATTATATCAACCTTAAGAGTTCTGAAATCTTAAGACGAAAATATTCTGGCATCTAAAATCGTCAGCTCATAAGCAAAATTTGCTAGATGACGCTGCCGAAAAATCCAAAGCAGATCAGCTTATGTGTAGATGCCATAGAACAGGGTTATTCTGTGGTCTGAATGCTTATTGACAACTTAAAGTGGGTCATGGTTCCCAGCTCCAATACAAAGGCGATATAATTCTTGATAGCTTGAAAGGCCTTCCTAATGGTGAAATGAACTACAGCCTCATTTTTATTGCAAATCTTACTCCCATTTTTGCAAACCTTATTGACGCCCCAACTGCAAATATGCCTTAGTACAAATCTACCTGCTACTAAATGGCCACCATCATTTGCTATTATTGTTGATAAGCTGATGCCTAATAGATGAACTTTCCAGATTGTTAGTATTATTTCTTTTCTTTCTGGACATCTTGATTCTTTTGTTGTGGACTTGCCAGTCATTAGTGGGCATACAGGATTACACATTGCATACGCTCTCCTTGAAGCTTTGCAGCATCACTCTCTGATGGTAGAAGATATCAAGCAGCAGATTGTAGGTGGTGCAGTGGATATACAATATTTTATGCCTCATGTGTCGTCTCATCTTTTGATGCTTACTGGTCTCCGTGATTCCCCCTTTGCATAAATTTAACTGGGATCCAGCACATCATGTTGAATTGACTGAAGGAAATTCGTCACAGTGGGTTTCAGGTCTTTGTGACCTCATATCCACCAGAAACAAAAAAATCGGTTATGGGAAAAGTTTTGAGGCATTGATAACCCTTGCTGAGACACAAGGTGTCTGTTTTGAGAAGTCATATCCTAAGCATTCCTCTCTTAGTGTACTAAACAAGCTTTACTTATTTATTGAGCAGCCGACACTATGTGATAGCATTCCCGAATTCCTTCACCTCTTTTTTTGCTGTATGTGCAAGACGTCATTCGAATATGTTGTCGAGAATATGGGCAGTATTGAGGACAGACGTGCTCGTGGCCGTAATGTTAGTTCTACCACTCGTCACAGTGAGTTACTTATCCAGTGACAGGGCCCCTTATTAATGAAGCATGTAATCCATTCATTGAAGTTGCCTTGGACGCTCACTTCTGTTCACAGAAGAAATGGCATTTCTTCCACACAACCGATCGTGCTGAAAAACTAAAATTTCATCACATTAGTGAAGTAGTAGAACTGATTGGCTCTGAAAAGCTCTGTGTTCCAGTTGCTTTATGAATACCGTTATATCCTATATTCTCATTAAAACTATTATGCTATTGTGATATTTCTTTCTTCAAGGCAAATATGTTGGCTCTTCTTAAAGATTGGTATCAAATTCAATTTGTACAGTGGGTGCATTTAGAGAGGCAACGTACAATCCCGCTCTGTGAGTTAGCTCTCATGTTGCTGCTTTTCAAAACTTGTTCAAATTAAAAGTTCATTGAGTTTCAATGTTGCTCTGCAAAATTCAGTTTTAAGTCATTGTTATGCTTTATCCTCAAGGACAAGTTTTTGCTTACTCTACTTCTGTACAACTGGAAGTGAATAACTGTTCAAATCTTACACAAATAACCAAATTCTCCCAAACTGTTTGTTCGTCAGTTGAAAGAATCATAAAAGGGCTGGTAGAAATCAAGGTGTACACACAGTTAAAGCTGCTAATGGGAAAGCTGTGGAATATCAGTAGCCTGAAACAGCCACCCTACAATGTAGCAGCAATTCTCTGTTTATTTTGGGGATTATATTAGGGCAAAACTAAGATCACAGCTTCATAATGCATGTGACTACCGGGCTGCCGATCAGTATTTTTCTCCCAGAAAATCAAAAGATATTTTATAGTTGTATTATAGTGATCAATGAATATCAAGCATGTAGTTGGGTATACATTATTTTTATATTACCAATAGCATAGAAGTGTACAACTCCATCCATAAAGTAACAGTAGTAAGCTATGTACAGTATACTTCAGACTTTGAATACTATAGGCTACTTCGCTAGCAGTATTAGAGTAAATATGATACAATAGTATGATATTTAGGGCTAGTATATGCTTGCCACTGAATTAGTTTACATTGTTAATTTTGATTCAGAAAACTATTGATTTTTCTTACTGTAAGCTATATTAAGTCCACATTTGTTACTTTTCTTGCTAATTTTACGTGTAAAAACACTTTTTGCTCAAAGTGAACCTGTCAAAACACAGGTTGTGCAGTAGAAAGTGTTGGCAGCTTTTGGAATTCTGCTACTGGCCACTTTGGAACTTTTTGCACACCTGTATAAGGGTATTAAAGGTAAGGCTCTAATAGTACTATGCACACAACCAAAAAGCTAGGGAGCTCTTAGAGGCTGTACCAGACGGAGGGGGTGTCTAAAATTGTCTTCAGGGGGAAGGGATTCAATAGGGGCACTTGGCTATATGCAAGCTATTTTGTTCCCTTTCACTCATCTTCAGTCTTCCATCCTTTCTCTCATGCTTTCAAAATCTTTGCGTCACTCTTTTGGAATTCTGCTACTGGCAGCTTTGGAACTTTTTGCATACCTGTATAAGAGTATTAAAAGTAAGACTCTAATAGTACTATGCACACAACCAAAAAGCTAGGGAGCTCTTAGAGGCTGTACCAGGCGGAGGGGGTATCTAAAATTGTCTTCAGGGGGAAGGGTTCAATGGGGGCACTGGGCTATATGCAAGTTATTTTGTTCCCTTTCACTCATCTTCATTCCTCCATTCTCCCTCGCATCCTTTCAAAATCTTTTGCGTCATTCTTGTTTTTGTAGGAAGCTTGACGTTTTTACTGTTACTGTTTCTTATTCAGTCACTTTCTGTTTCAGGAGCCATCAATGTACACTGTCAAAGGAATAGCCATTCTTGATAATGATGGCAACCGACTCTTTGCCAAATACTATGATGCGGATGGACTCTCAACTTTTAAAGAACAAAAAAATTTTGAGAAGAAGTTATTTTCTAAAACAAGCAGAGCCAATTCGGAAATTATCATAATTGATGGGTTTACTTGCTTATACAAGAGTAACATTGATTTGTTTTTCTATGTACTAGGCAATGTCAACGAGAATGAGGTCAGTATTATGGTCTTTAAGTTACATCACCTAATTCTCAGTTCCTTCAGAGACACACAGGGAGTCAGTGAAGAGTTACCAGATTCCATGGATCGTCATTCTTATTCATTATAGATGTATGCATGTTATATCTGTTTGTTCTTTCATCCTGCATACCGTATTTCTCTAACTTCATTTTTTACTTGTCTGTCCTGATCGATTTTTAAATTGATCGCCTTTTGTGGGTATCAATTGCTTCTTGTTTTTCTGTATGCGCTTTTTGTGTGGTTAAAGAAGACTTTTGGGTTTTGAGGTATTGTGGGAACACTCTTTATAAAATAATTCGTAGTAGCAATCTGTAAGTAAGGAGCAACTCGGTCTAACAGTGACCAAAGCTCTAAAAATAGAATTTTGATAACTGTAGACAGATCAAAAATATTTTTTTTTACTGACTCCAAATATATAAAATTCATTACTTTTACGGTTACCTATCCAAAACTACGAGTCTGAGAAAATTTGTCTCATTTTTGAAAAAGGGGAAATATTAATGGAAATGACATGATCAGGTTCAGTGTATTCCTACTATAAAGGTTTCAAGCTCCTATATGCTAAAATGTGAATTTTTTTACTTTTTGCTAGAAGGAAGATCACAAATACAGGTTTTTTTTTCTCTTCATGGGTAATTCTACTGAACCATGGTCCTAGAAGATCGTGAGAAGGCTCGTCAAACGGAAATTCAAAGTTCTTCTTCCCTTTTAGAATGACGGAAAGTATTGGGCAGCAAGAAAGGTCACAAAAACTTGTTTGTCTGTTTGTTTCTTTGTTTTCCTCAGAGGTAGTAGTTCTGAGTTCTGAGTTCTGAGTTCTTTATTTAACATTAAAATCCATAAACAAAAAAATTACTTCAAGACAATCTCCCCCATAAGGCTCCATGGCCGGGAAAGAACAGGGGAGAAAAAAATACCAACAACAAAAAATATAAACAAAAACCAAAAATTGAGTCGCCCACCTTAATAATCTCCAAAAAATGACAAGCTAGGCAGGGAGTAGCACATGATTTCACCAACTCAATTAAATATCCAACTCATTCAAGAGACATCAACTCCAAGGGAAACCGGAATAAAAAATAAAGACAAAAAAAACAAAAAACAAACAAACAAAATTAATTACTAGCTAGAAAATCTCTAACACAATTTTTGAACATACCAAACGAGTGGCAGCTTCGTACGAAGTCTGAGAGCGTGTTCCAAATCCTGTTGCAAGCTGTCAGAGGGTTGAAGTCAGACCTCACTGACGGTGTGTGAAGAACCAGTAAATTGTTGGAACTGCGGAGATGATAAGTCGATTGATCAGAAACAAAAGATATATTATTACATAGGACAGCAGGAAGATGGCCGTGCAACTGTAAAAAAACGAAAGAAGAACAAGAAAGAAAATAGAGAGATTTCAAATCAAGCAAGGGTTTAAGTGAAAAACGGTTAGTTTCCTGAATAAGAGTCCTTGCTTTATCATAAAGTTTTGAAAGTGGCTTCAGAGACGAGGGAAAAGTTGACATCCAAATAACAGAACAATATGGAACATAAGACTGAACTAGGCTGCAGAACAAGAGTCTAAGAATCGACCCTGGAAATATATATTTGAGCTTTCTAAGGATTCCAAGACTCCTGGAGACTTTCATTTTAATCAGGTCAATATGATACTTGAACGAAAGATTTTCGTCAAGCAAGATGCCTAGGAATCGAACATAACGATCCTTAGGTCTACTTAGAGAACCTCTTGATACATTTATTTCATTTAAATCAGGGCAAGCCTTTGAGACTCTGGAGAAAATGAGAAAACATGACTTTTCGACATTTAAGGCAAGATAATTTACATCAAACCACTGGATAACTCTTTCAAAAAGGGCTATCATCCTTGAACGAAGATCAGACTCAGTTCTACCAGTTGTGCCAAGAGTACTGTCATCAGCAAAAGCAATAAGTGTATCCGGTAAGGACAAACTCTTGTCACAGCTAGTAACGGACACTGGTTGACAAAGACGACAGCAAATGGTAGGTTTTGAATTTTTAACTGCATTAATAAGGTCATTGACGTAGATTAAAAAGAGTATCGGCCCAATTACAGATCCTTGTGGAACGCCAAACTCTATTCCAGAAGGATTAGAAAAGTCAGGATGAACCGAGATGACTCGACCAGATAAATATGATAGAAACCATGAATAAGCATTCCCTCTTATACCAATATGGGACATTTTCAGAAGAAGAATCTTGTGTGTTAATGAGTCAAACGCTTTTCGAACATCAAGAAAAAGAGCAGCAGGTATCAAACCAGAGTCAAGAGCTGAATTTAAATAATTCAAGAGAGTTGCACATGCATGCTCAGTTGAATGTTTGGCCCTAAAACCAAACTGAAAATCATGAAAAAAGAGTTTAGAATTAAGAAAATCAAGAAGTCGAGAAAGCATAGCTTTTTCAAAAATTTTACTAAACACTGATAAAAGAGATATGGGACGATAATTTGCAGGATCATTCCTTGATCCACCTTTAAAAAGGATGATAACACGAGCACGCTTTAGAGCACTTGGGAAGACACCATTTTCAAAAGAAAGATTGACAAGTCTCGTGAGGGCACACACAATGACAGGAAGAATGAACTTGACAACCTTAGTCGGAATACGGTCTGGGCCAGAGGATGAAGAACCTCTCAAACAATTGACAATTCTGGCTATTTCAGCTTCAGAGACAGGTTCCAATGCCATTGATTTAGGACAAGGTGGTCCTAGATAAGACCTAAAATCAGGTAGAGAAGAAGAAGGACTTACAGAAGAGGCTGTAGTTTTGCCGATATTAGCAAAATAGGAAGTAAACGCATCTTGAACTTTTAGCTCACCCTCTACATTTTTCCCGTCAATCACAACACTTGAAGGGACAGAAGGAGGCAGAAAAGATGGCCTGATAACAGAATTGATTACTTGCCATGTCTTCCTAATGTCTTTACCGCACGCAGAGAATTTTCTATGATAAAATAACGATTTAGCCCTTCGGCAAAGCGAATTGTAAACTCTTCTATAAGCTTTGAAAAGTTGAAGCCGGGAATCACGCGAAAATGGCTTAGAGCACCTGTAAGCCTTCCAAAGATAATTTTTCTTCCTCCAACTTTTAAGAAGTCCAGGGGTCATCCAAGGATTCAAAGGGGTTGTTCTTTTCGATGCTGGATTCGACTGGGGTGCATTACATATATCAAAGATAACATCTTTCAAAGAATCATAAAATGAATTAAACAAAGAATCTATGTCAGATCCATTTTTAGAAATACTCCACGAACAACCTGCCAACCGTGACCTAAGAATGTGCAAGTCCTGATCATTAAATTTTAAAGAGGAAAAACCTGCTTCTTGGCTCCTCCTTGGCAACGAATCGGAAAAATCATACATGGAAAAAACAGGAAAATGGTCTGAGATATCACTCATCAATATAGAATTTCGCACCAACGTCAAAGATGAAAAAATATTATCAAGCAAAGAAGCGGTAGTGTTAGTTATGCGAGTTGGAATGCATGCAGAAGGTAGTGTTCCACAAGCGAGCATTGTCGAAAGAAAATCCAAGGACGAGGATGACCTCCGGTCACACAAATTAAGGTTGAAGTCGCCCATAATTACAAGTTCACATGAATGAAGTTGGATTATTTCCAAGACCTCATCAAGAATCTGAAGGAAAGAGGGAACAGACCCACTAGGAGACCGGTATATATTACCAACAATCAAAGCTTTAGCTTGGGTTTTAATCTCAATAAATATGGATTCAAAAATTCCTTCTTCATTTCTTGACAGGTCATGTCTAACAGAGTACGGAAGACATTCCGAAACATAAACAGCAAGGCCACCTTTAGCCATCCTACTTCGATTCTAATATTCCATCTTGTACCCAGGGAGATGCAATAGAGATTCGTTTTTTGAATCAAGGAAAGTCTCACAAAGACCAATGAAGTCAGGGTGGCCACTACGCACTATTTTTTTCAACTCATCAAACGAAGAGCAAAGACCCTGAACATTAAGCTGAAGTACAGAGAATCTACCATCTCGTTTGGATACTCGATCTAAATCAGATACGTATTTACTACTAACTGAAAAATGGGGATTTGATGGTGATTTGTTAGACTGACCTACTGAATTATTTATCAAACTAAGAATATCAATTGGGTTATTTTGAAGATGAGATAGTCGCTCACCCAAGGAGGAGATGTCACCCAAACTAGAGTCAGACAAATTAAAAAAAAAAAAATACAAACTATGATCCATCATGCGCCACCCACCACCCAGCTTGGCATCTTCATAACAATGACATGTGGACAGCAACTAGGCAAACAGAACGATGAACTCATTTTTTGTGAAAAAAGAAACTGAAACAGAAAAAATAAAGGCCAAAAACAGAAAACTTGAATAAGAAAAAAACTTGTATACAAAATGAAAAACAACAAAAACATAACTAAATCTCCCAATCCAGGAGAAAAATTTATATATCATAACTTACGAAAAAAAAAAACCAAAACAACAACAACTAACAAACATCAAACAAATCACTAAAAAAAAATGAACAAATCACACATATTACTCATCACCTCCGACTATCACAGCGGGGGAGGGAACCACAGAGGTCGCATTACTAGATAGTTTAAAGGGATCAAAACATGAGTCCTCTATTCGCAACCAAGTCTTACTCTTTGAAGACTTTTTCGCTTCAATCCATACACTAATCCCTTTCGTTATTACTCGGGTTTCAGCAACTCTAGTTGAAGTGTCAGATGACGTACGCAGATTATAGCCGAAAGATAGCAGTTCTTTTCTACGACGTGCCAATTCACGCGGGAGATCGGAAGTGATACTTTTTCCAGATCCCTTCAGCCTACCACAATTTTTCATAATAGCGTCTTTATCTGCTAAGTTAGCCAAAGTCACGAAAACTGGCCCGGCTTTTAGTGTAGTCCTAGACGTTGCCCTAGTATTAGAGCCTGGTGGTTTATTTCCATTCAAACGATAGCACTTGACGAAGGGCATTGAATTTGCGTTACTGACTCCTAATTCAGAGAGAAACTCACGAGTAGCATTTTCTGAGTTACCTCCTTGAACAGCTGGTATACCGTGAAGTAGAATATTCTGTCTTTTTGAAACAAGTTCAACTTGAAGACAAGACTTTTTTAGATTTACTACTTCGGTTTTGAGAACCGTATTTTCTTCTTTGAGTTCCAAATTCTCATTTCGCAAAGCCTCAATCCCCTTTTCCAGGATAAGAATCTTCGTCATAAGCTCAGTGTGTTTCTGATCAAAGTACGACTTCGTGAGAGACATCATAAAATTATTCAATAATTATTCAATAAGTCCTAGTACCCTTTTTAAGTGACTAAAAACATTGGAGGATAACCAGTCCACCTCCCATGTCCCTTTTTCCCCCAATGTCATCGGATCGAAATTCTGAGGTCGCCATTTTGTTCAGCGGCGTAGTTGAAAAGTCCAATGGTTATGCTTTTGGAGATAAATGACCCCCCCCCCTCTCCCCCCAAAACTCCTGGGGAAAGGGATGTAAGTTATGAAAGTTTTCCATTGTTTGCTCATAGTGTTTGTTTTAGGAAAGTATAGAAATATGTTTTGGAGTGGGGTGAATTTTCTGGGGACATTTTACACAGGGAGAGTTTTCCGTAGGGAGAGAAGTTTTCGGGGGTGAACTTCCCAGGGAAAATTCTACATTGGAGGAATTTGGCAGGATTCTCCTATATGAAGTTCTTTTTATTTGTCCTACTTTCCCTTCATCGATTCAATTTTACATGCGGGTATATTCCAGAGCATTGTTGGGTGGGGGGAATTTTCAACAGGTTTAGAAATGTCGGGAAAATTTATCCGTGGAGAGGGGGAATTTTCATCGAAAAATTCTCCATGGAGGAAATTCTTCATGAAGAATTGTCCGTAGGAGCAACTTTCTACGAGGGAAGAGGTGCTATTTCCAGGAAAAAATTTCTACGGAGGGGGGAGGGATTTCCGGCATGATTGAAAAAAGACCAGAAATGAAATTATTTTTCAAATATAAGCATGGTAAGAAGAATTTTTCAGGTGGGACTGTTTGTAAGAAGTTTTCTGGGCGATTTTTAGGGAGGAATGAATAGTCAGGCCTAATTTTCCATGTGTTAGGGGGTTATTACGTGGGAGCAATTTTCCATGGGGAGAGAAAAATTTTTGTGGAGAAGGGGGGAGGTTTCCTGGTATTATTTTAAAAACGGGACTGTTAGGTGGGACTGTTTACAAGAAGTTTTCTGGGCGATTTTCAGCGAGGAATGGATAGTCAGGCCTAATTTTCCATGTGTTAGGGGGTTATTACGTGGGAGCAATTTTCCATGGGGAGAGAAAATTTTTTGTGGAGAAGGGGGGAGGTTTCCTGGTATTATTTTAAAAACGATTAGCAATTTAGTTAAAAAACAACAAGTTTTTCCAACTGAAAATAAGGAGCAACATTAAAACCTAAAACGAACAGAAATTATTTCGTATATGAGGAGGGCTGCCTTCTCCTTAATACCTATCTCTCCACGCTAAAGTTTATGAATACTTTATTTTGTATTTTGTACTTGATTGAAGAATAAAATTTTGAAATGTGATAAAACGCTTAGTCAATAAACTAAAAACGAGAACGAACCTTTGGCTTCCAATATACAGCCAGTGTGCAGTGCAGAACGAGCCTTTTGTTGGATGCAAAAGCATCCAACCGAGCGCATTAAATGAGTGTTTTTGGTTTAACATTAGGCCCGAAGAATCTTGGTTTAATATTAGGTTCGTAATGTATACACGCGTGATAAAGCAAACAAGGGTAGGATATAAGCTGGATTTGACATTGGAATATGGTGGGGGGGGGGGGTTACAATCTTTTAATAACAAAATTGTTGGTCATGTTTTGCACACGTGCAGTGGGATTCGTAGTTTGACATACGTTTATGGAAATGCCCACGAAAAGACGTTGTGTTGCGTAATATTAACAAATTCGAAAAAGATTGCAAATAACGAATTTTTGTCAAAAGTATAAAAAGTTGAAATATATGTTTGTCTCTCTAAGGCTTTTACACAAAGATCTTTCTGTGATTCTTTAAAACCAAAGAAAAGAGGAAGATTAAGCGAAATTCAAACAAAGTGGCAAAACACTTAAGCAAAAAAAAATAACAGTCTACAAAGGAAATTTCTAATCACTTAACACACATTATCACGAACCTAACTTAGGAAATTAAAGCTGAAGAACATTTCTTAGCTTAGTCCTTCTAAAATAATTACCTATTAAACAAGTGGATAATTACCTAATTAAACTATTACCTAATTAATTAATAAACCTCATTGACTAGTTAATGACTGTTATAAACCAATTACCTAATACTTTCTGAGCTTCAAAAGCTAGGCTACATCTTAATCGAAATAATTAAAGCAAAGGCTTGTTAGCTCAAGTAAATCTGAGTTCCAAATACGTGACAGAAGGGTTATGAAAACGAAAGGGAGGTGTATTAAAATATAATGACAAAAGTTAGGCAAATGATCTTTGTCCAGTAATTAAAATAATACCCTAGGTATTGGGCATCGATCTAGTTTAAAGTAAGAGTCTGTAAAGTCAGGTAATGCACCTGTTACCGCCTGGCTATTGCCGCCATTTTAGGGATGTGTTTTAAACGACACATAATCTAACACCCATAATTACTAAATGCAATGCTCATAAATTACCAGTTACTGGTATATTTTTGCACAAAGCCTATATTCAACTGGAGGTCCCAGGGACTTCCTACTGACCAGTTCTAACCCAGCTTAAGTACTTCATGTAGATTTGAGGAGATGTGTTAGCTTCCGTCCTGCACTGATTCTGGGACCATTTCTTTTCCTGAGGCCAAAATAATTTCAGTGATTTAAGTAACAAAAAAATTACAGCTTGGAATGTTACAACGTTTAAAAATAACTATCATATCGACATCTTGACGAATTAAGTCGCTTCAAACTGGACTTATCATTGTTTAAGAAACTCATATCCCTGGGGCAGGAAACATGAAATGAGATTGTATAGATTTTTTTTGCTCGATCAAGAATTATTGGGTGCAAAGGCAGAGAGTAGGGCTCATGATGAACAAGGAAGCTGGAAAGTCTTGTTTAGTTGGGGAGGACATTAATAAAAGGTTGCTAGTGACTTATTTTATGACTAAGAAGTGTAGGGCCTCAGTCATAGTAGTCCACTAGAACTGACTAATGAAGGTAGTAGTGACTCAGACGAATTTTGCTTACAGCCACAGGAACAAACAGACAGGGTTCCAGGGGTAGGAATATGGTATTTTCATTAGGAGAATTTAATGCCAAGGTCAGTAGATGTAGGGATAGCTGTTATCCTAGCCTAGATAACTTTGGAGTTGGAAAAGAAAACAGTAATGGTTACAGACTGCTGTAATTTTGTAGGTCTAACAATCTAGTTATAAACAATACAATATTTGGTCATAAAATGGCCAAAAGTTAACATAGTATTCACAAGATCGTAAGGCAGCTAAACCTTATTGATTTTGCCATATTAAACCGAAGACTGCCAGGATTGATACAAGATAATGGGTAATGTAGGAGCTCTGTTATTGATGTTAAAAGTATAGATCATCATATAGTAATGTTTAGAGTTAATCAAAAGCTGAAATTTGTGAAGGGAAACTACGTTCGGGGAGGCTTTGATGTTAGTATACTTCTATATGAGAATCCCCAGGAACAGTTGAATACGAAACTTGAGAGTGTAGAAGAGGGTATGTGTCGAACAAAGTAGAAGATGGATGGAATGATTTTAGGAAAATAGTTTGTAAAATCGCTGATGGTGTTTTAATGAAGAAAGTTAGAAATGAGGCTAAGAATATCGATGAAAATGCTTTATGATTAATAGAGAATGGGGAAAGGGCTTGTACACGAATTGTTTGGGTGATTGATCATACGAAAATAAGTGGAATGTAAAGAAAGTCGAGAAAGCATTAATATATGAATTAAGCAGGTGGGAACTGGAGATTCAATGCTGAGTCAATAAATCGTGAAGGAATTGTGAAGTCAATGTGGACTTGTCCCAGTTAAAGGTAGGAAAGGCGCTACAATCAGTGAAAAGCGAAGAATCAAAGAGAGAAAGGCAGAACTTTTTGAGAATGTATTAAACCGTAATAGAGTTACAGGGAAAGAAATTGAAAAGAATGAAAAAGTTTGTGACATTTGGAGGTGAATGAAGATTTATTTTGTTTGGAAGAGTTAGTGATAGTACTAAAAGGAATAAATAATAATAAGGCCTAAGGTGCTGGTAGTGTGGTAAATGAGTTTTTTTTTTAATGGTGTTTATGAAATGAGAGATAAGTTACTGAAGATTATTTTTGAAAAGGAGGAAGTACATAGCGATTTTACGAAAAATCTTATTCAGCCTCTTTATAAGAAATGTAGATAAAACTAAGTGTATTTATTATAGAGGAATTAGCTTGGTTTCTGTGGGAAGTTAATTGCTTAGTATTATGGTATTTTTAGACTAAGGGATGTTGTAGATAGAACTTTTAAGAATAGAATAGAATAGGAATAGAATAGGTTTTATTTGCACAATCTCTCGTAGTCATAAAACTAAATGGCGCTTGTGCTTACAAAAAAGAAAAAAGGATTAAATCAAACGACAAAAAAAATCAGAAGACAAATATTTTAAAATCAACAATTGTTATACTTTGATACAAAGAAAGGGATGAATGAGTTGGAAAAACGATTTGTGCGTGAAGGAGGTGCTGCTAATCTGTCAAATTTCTTCAACCTAGTACTTCGATGTTTCACTAAAACTGGTGGTTTTAATCAAGAAATCTGATAAAAGTAAGTGTATTTATTATTCAGGAATTAGCTTGGTTTCTGTAGGAAGTTAATTGCTTAGTATTATGGTATTTTCAGACTAAGGGATGTTGTAGATAGAAGTTTTAAGAGAAGTTTTAAGTGATTTTAGGAAGGGGGAGGATACGCCGACCCAATTTTTACTCTAATATTAATAACTGATAAGTTTTTGAGTCGTCAAACCCCTTTAGACCTCAGTTTTATATGTTTTGAACAAGCGTTGGATGTAGCTGATAGAAGAGCTTTATCAAAGGTCCTATTCTTGTTAAAGTAATTAAACTATTTTAAAGTAGTAAACTACGTTACAGTAATTAAGACTATTTACG
The DNA here is from genome assembly GCF_032884065.1 of Artemia franciscana. Classification (NCBI taxonomy): domain Eukaryota; kingdom Metazoa; phylum Arthropoda; class Branchiopoda; order Anostraca; family Artemiidae; genus Artemia; species Artemia franciscana. The sequence continues at coordinate 1,312,510 of NC_088867.1, read as the reverse complement.
AGAATAAAATTGCTGATTTAAGGTAGGAAATGAGGGTAGTAGCCGTTTTCGTTAATAAGGTTTTGCGACTTCATGGTGTAAGAATTGGCTTAAAAATTAATGTTAAGAAGACTAAGTCGCTAAGACTAGGAATAAGTGAAGGTGAAGAGGTGGTATTGAATAGCAGAGAGATGGATCAAGTGGACAGCTTCACTTATCGAGGTAGGATTATTAGTAAAGAGAGCGGGGGCAATGAAATGTTAAGAGTAGAATAGCCAAGACTCAGGATGTTTTTTTCACAGTTGAAAAAAGTTTAGAAGAATAGGAAGATAAGCTTGCGCATCAAGATTAGAATATTGGAAGCTAGAGTGATGACAGTGGTCAGGTAGGGTGCAGAAAAACAGAGGAGTATTTCTAGTTGGGAAACTAGATGTTTCCCATAAAAATTGCCTACATATTGTTCTGTGTACCCGACTGACTGCCCGTATCTTAAAGACTTGGGTTTGCTAAAAACGTGGGTCAATCCACCTTTCAAGGGCTGTAATGAGAGAAATGAGCTAAATGGCTTTTAATGGAGATGGGATCCAATGGCGCAACACTGATGGTTAATTCGAAAAAAATTAGAAAAAAAGAGGTATTTTTAAATTACGAGTGGGTGGTCGGATCTTCATGAATTTGATATTTAGAAGGACCTCGTGTCTCAGAGTTCTTATTTTAAATCCTGACCGGCATTAAGCCTTGGATTTTCCTTTTAGATCAATCTATTGATTCTTATAATTTTGATAGAGCTCATGCCATATGAGCTCTTAGTTCTCGGCTCTTCCGACCTCGTCACAAGTTCCATATGAGCTCTTAGCTCTTGTTAAGTTTTGTTTACTATGCGGCATGATTTGTGTTTTATTAGGCTGCAGCTGTTGCTGCAACTATGAAGAATAACATATAACCGGTTACTAATTGATGATTCGAAATCAAACAAGTTAAGTGTCTCAAAATAACTAAATTTAAAGATGAATATTTTCGTTTGCTACTTGAAGAGAATAAACTCAAGTGCTTTCAGATTAGCAACGAGGTTTAAGGGAAGGCTGATATCTTTTGCTTGTATTTTAGTAATAACTGTTTTATTTGGTTTAATATGAAAAGCAGGACATTTATTTTTAGATAAAGGCGTATTATTAAGCCCTTTAGGCCAATTTCTTCGCCTCTGCAATGAAAATCTTTAATCTTAGAGTTTTAAAAATTAATTCCTTTTTTTTCAGGAGATTCTATGGATTTCTATCTTCCGTCTTTTTTCTTTTTTTTCGAAATCTTATTTATTTTTTTCGAAGTTTTTAGCTTGTAATATTTGGCTTCTAATGAGTCAGACAAATGCTTCGTCATTTACTTTGTATTCTCTTCCTTTTTCCGAAAAAAAAACTAACCAAGGCTGATTAACTTATCATACCAAAATTAATTACCAAGGATGGGGAAAATATTGTGTGATTACTTGAATTGATTAAGAGGAAACATTCACAACCGTGAATATACATCTTAAAAAGGTGAGAAATTTCTGAAGTACATTTTCAATAAAAAGAAGAGCTCATATGGCACTTGTGACGAGGTCGGAAGAGCCAAGAGCTCATGTGGCATGAGCTCTAGCAGAATTCTAAGAATCAATAGATTGATTTAAAAAGAAAATCAGAAGCTTAATGCCGGACGAGATTTAAAATAAGAGCTCTGAGACACGAGGTCCTTCTGAATATTAAATTTCAGGAAGATCCAATCACCCACTCGTAAATTAAATATGCCCCATTATTTTTAATTTTTCCTCTCCCTTCAGCCCCCCAGATATTCAAATCGGGAATAAAACTTTATCAAGACAATCTCTGCAGGTCCCTGGCACGCCTACCACTCGATGTCGTCCTTGCACGTCCAGAAGCACCGAACTCACCAAAGCACTGCACCCCCTAACTCCCCCAAAGAGAGCAAATCCAGTCTAGTTACGTCAGTCATGTATCTATGACATTTGCTTATTATACCCACCATCCAAGATTTCCGGTCCCCCCCTCCGACTCCCCCCAATATCACCAGATGTGGTCGGGATCTTAAATAAGACCCCTGGGACATAAGTTTCTTCTAATATTAAATTTCAGTAAGATCTGGTCACCTGTTCTTAAATTAAAAACACCTCAATTTTTCTTATTTTTCCGAATTAAAACCCCTCCCTAATTCCCCCAAAGAGGATGTATTAAGTCCGATTATGTCGATCAAGTATCTAGGACTTGGGCTTATTCTTCCTACCAAGCTTCATCCCGATCTCTCCACTCTAAGCATTTTCCAAGATTTCCTTTTTCCACCTCCAAATCCCACAATATCACAGGATACGGTCGGGATTCAAAACAAGAGCTCTGAGACACGAGGTCCCTCTAAAAATCAAATTTCATTAAGATCCCATCACCCATTCATAAATTAAAAATACCTCTAATTTTTTTTCCCTCTCCCTCCAGCTCCCCAGATGGTGGAATCGGGGAAACGACTATTATCAAGTCAATTTGTCAGGTCCCTGACACGCCTACCAATTTTTTATTGTCCAAGGACCTCCAGCAGAAACTCCCCCAAAAGAGAGCGGATGCGTTCCAGTTATGTCAATCATGTATCTAGAACTTGTGCTTATTCTTCCCATCATGTTCCATTCCGATCTCTCCACTCTAAGCGTTTTCCAAGACTTCCGGTGTCCAAGATTTCTGTTTCTCCCCTGCAGCCCCTGTGTCCCTGGATCCGATTCAAATTGAAAATAGAGCATCTGAGACGTAAGAACTTTCTATATATCAAGTTTCATAAGATCCGATCACCCATTCATAAGATCTTCATCTTATGAATGGGTGATCAATTTTCACGATTTTTTAATATTATGAATTGTTCACCTCAATTTTCACGTTTTCCAAGATTTCCAGTTTCCCCCTCAACTCCCCCCAATATCACTGGATCTGGTTGGGATTTAAAATGAAAGCTCAAAAGCACAAGATCCTTCCTAATATCAAATTCCGTTAAGATTGGATCGTCCGTTCGTAAGTTGAAAATACCTTATTTTTTCGAATTTTTCCGAATTGCTCCCCCCCCCCAACTCCCCCAAAGTGAGCGGATCCGGTCCGGCTATGTCAGTCACGTATCTTGGACTTGCGCTTATTCTTCCCACCAGGTTTCATTCTGATCATTCCGCTTTAAGTGTTTTCCAAGATTTCCCCCCCCCTCCAACTCCCTCCAATGACACTGGATCCGGCCGGGATTTAAAATAAGAGATCTGAGTTACGAGGTCCTTCTAAATATGAAATTTTCTTATGATCCGACCACTTCTTCGTAAGTTAAAAATACCTCATTTTTTCTAATTTTTCAGAATCAACCCTCCCCCTAATTCCCCCAAGGAAAGCAGATCCGTTCTGGTTATGTCAATCACGTATCTAGGACTTGTGTTTATTTTTCTCACCAATTTCATCTCGATCCCTCTACTCTAAGCGTTTTACAAGATTTTAGGCTCCCCAACTCCCCCCAATGTCACTGGATCCAGTCGGAATTTAAAATAAGAGCTCTGAGAGACAATATCAACCTAAATATTAAGTTTCATTAAGATCTGATCACCTGTTCGTAAGTTAAAAATACTTCTTTTTTCGAATTTTTCCGATTTAACCGTCCACTTAACAATGTCACTTGGTTAATACCAAGTGCCATAAAAACGCTATATGCGGTTGTCGTGGTAGTCGTATTATGTTATTATGATAGTAGTGGGCACCAAATCAAAAAAAAAATTACGTGGGTGACACAGCAAAAGAAAAGCTTAAGAAGGTTTAGCGTGTCTTTGGGAATCAAAAGATTGTTAATATTTGTATTTACCGCCCCCCTAATATGGTTAATGCAAAACCATGGCACGAAACACTACAAATTTACTGAAATAGAAAATAGTTTGTACCGGAGCTATGTATTTATTAATCTATGAAGGGGAGTTACTGAAAGCGTCGTCAGATTACGTAACTGGTTTTGAATCCCTATTTTCACGGTTCAATGTGGCAACACTGCTGAAAAATTGGTAATGCCTATAAAAGTTTATAATTTTGTAGGGAGTGCCAAATTAAAAAAAATACACAGGGGACGTAACAGCAAAAAATAAGCTAAAACATGTGGCATTAAAAATCTTAAGAAGGTTCAGCTTGTCTTTGGGAATCAAAAGATTGTTAATATTTGTATTTAACGCCCCCTTAATATAGTTAATGCAAAACCATGGCACGAAACGCTACAACTTTACTGAAATAGAAAATAGTTTGTACCGGAGCTATGTATTTATAAATCTATGCTGGTCCCTAGGTTATCTATTAATCTATGAAGGGGAGTTCCTAGAGTTACTGAAAGCGTCGTCAGATTACGTAACTGGTTTAGATTACCTACTTCCACTGTTCAATGTGGCAACACTGCTGAAACAGTGGTAATGCCTATAAAAGTTTATAATTTTGTATATAGGGGGTGCCAAATCAAAAAATAAAAATTACACAGGGGAGGAAATAGCAAAAAAATAAGCTGAAATACGTGACATCAGCTTAAGAAGGTACAGTTTGTCTTCGGATGTGTAATTCTCTTTTGGAATCAAAGATTATTAATCTTTCAATTTTATGGACGAAAGCGTATTCAGTCTGAAGGAGCTAGTTTTGCAGGTTTATTTTCACAATTCAGTGTGGTAACACTGTCGAAAATGTAATAATGCCTTTTGTATAGGTGGTGCCAAGTCAAAAAAAGTTACACGGGGATGAAACAGGAAAAGATAAGCTAAAACACGTGACATCAAACAGCTTAAGAAAGTACAGCCTGTCTTTGGGTTTGTAGTTGTCTTTAGGAATCAACAGATTGTCAATATTTGAATTTTATTGATGACAGTGTTGTCAGATTTAAGTAACTAGTTTTGCATATTTGTTTTTACCGTTCTACGTCACAACACAGTCGAAAATGTAATAGTGCCCATCAGTTTTTCAATTTTGTTACAACCAAGCAAAAGACAATATTAGAAAACTGTTGTTTTTAGATAAGAGCTAAGATGGCCCAAGAGGGGGCACAAATGCTGCTATCTTGCTGTCATTGGGACTTTTCATGTTTTAATATTGTTCTGAATACAGTTGTGACTTTTAATAAGCATAATAAAGATATACTTGTTTCTTTTTATATTGTTTATCCTTCCATTTGAAATTGCTTCTGTTTTAGCTGCTTCTGTCAAACGTTTTGAACTGTGTATACGAATCCATCTGCCTAATTTTGCACAAGAATGTGGAAAAAAGGAATCTCATAGACAACCTTGATGCTATAATGCTAGTCATAGACGAAATTGTTGATAAAGGGTGAGTCACACCGTTATTCTGTTTACATCGTTCCTCAAAGAGATAAGAAGAATTTTGTCTCATTTTATGCCTTACTGCAAAGGCTAAAGCTAAAATCCAAATTTTCTTGTCCAGTGCAACCCTCAATCTAAGTCTCTCCTAGACATCTGTGTAAATCTGGAAAATCCATTTTAGGCTTCGTACAAATGTGTAACTGTAAAGCTTTTTTTAAAAGCTGAAAAGGTGATTAAAAATTCCTATAAGAGTAGCAATAATAATGGATAAGAATATGACATTAGCAAATTGGCCGCATCTTAACCTCAGTGTTCGGCTAATACCCCCCTCCCCTTTGTCCAGTGGAAAATCCCCACCCTCGAAAAATTATCTCTACTTGTAAAATTGAACAGTCAAAGGGAAAATAAGACAAATAGTAAGAATGAAGAAAAGAAGGAATTCCAGAATCTTCTACCTATATTCCAATATACAGGCAGAATATATGCTGTAGATATGATATCATAGATATCCTGTAGAATTGAATTTTATGTTTTATTTTCTTTAATTCTCTTTTTTTTCGTGTGTGTTTGGGGGCCTGTGTGTTGAGTTGTTTTATCAGGGTAAGATAAAGGTTAGAGAAAACAATTTACATGCTGATTTAAAACAAGGAGTTCTTTCTGTCATAAATTTTCTTGGCTCTGATTTGGAGTTGGACTCTATATTATTAAAATTAAGCTCTTAAAAGATACCCCTTAAAGGTACTTCAGATGGAAAAACGTTCTCATGTATGCCTAGTGGACACGTTCTTTATCGCAAAGGGTGAACTTGTATAACGTTCTATAATTGCCGTTACCAGACCAAGTCATATAGTGCAATTAATGAAATAATTATAATTTTTTATACCTGTTAATTTATACCTATATTGAACCCCTTTGCTCGGAGTTCCATTTTAAAGCTTAAGTTAGCTCCCAACTGCTTAAAGTGCTAAGATTTCCACATTCTCTAATAAAGGTATATGAAACAAGAGTTTCCCATCTACTTTATCTATTAACAGATGGCAATGAATGTCTACTACAGTCAATAAAATAAACTGCCAACTGCTTAAAGTGCTAAGATTTCCACATTCTCTTATAAAGGTGTATGTAAGAAGAGTATCCCATCTACTTTATCTATTAATAGATGGCAATGAGTATCTACTGCAGTTGATAAAATAATTATAATTTTTTACAATTTTTTCTGCAATGTGACCGAGAAGCTGGTTGTAAGCCTGGTTTTAGGTTTTCTGGAAAGATCGATGACTGATTATGTGAAAATTGAATTAATAGCAAAAACAGCGGTTGCTTACTATAATTGCGACGTAATGTTGCAAGCTAAAAAGCTTCTAGATGCTGAACTGAATGTTTCAAGCCGCCTGGTAACACGCTTGAAAGATGCGAAGAAAAATCTCCCTATACCTAAATTTGTTATTATGAGCCCATGCGAAGTTCCGACTGTGGGGAAGGCAGTGCGCGCTATGGTTGTATCCATGGTGAAAGAACTGTCGTGAAAGCTGATATCTTAATTGAAAATTTTATTTCTTCTCCTAAATGGCCTCAAGATGAACCGCAAGAACAGCCAAATAAATCAAATTCTGCCTCATAAGTCCCTTATGCGGTGAATTGAGTGAATTGGTGAATCCAAGATAGGCAGGAGAGTAGTAAACGATTCCACCTACACAAATAAACAGCAGACCCAATTTGGAGACACCAAATTCTAGGAAGACTGGGTAAAACTTCACTATTAGCAAGAAATTCTCTAACATACTTTTTGAAGATACCAAACGAGGGGGAGTCTGTCTAGACTCTGGGAGAGCGCTCCAAATCATGCTACAAGCCACCAGAGGGTTGAAGTCAGAGCGTATTGACGGAGTGTAAGATATCTGTAAGTTATTGCAAGTGTGGAAATAATTAGTCGATTGCTCAGAAATGAAAGATATATTACTACATAGGGCAACACGAAGCTGGCCATGTAACCTTAAAGATTGAAAAAAGTGGTTTTCAAGAACCCTTCCAAAGATTTGAAAGGTCCATCAGAGAGAAAAACCTTTATAGATAGTTTGTGTCTCAGTGCTGACGGAAGGATAAGCGAGTTCTGCCGAAGCAAAGGGGAAGCGAAGCTTGTCGTTTCTAATAAATATATTGTTAGCCAAATTGTTGATTACTCTAAGTGTTCTGAACTCTCTCTAGAGGCATCAGTAAAACTTCACTATTAGCAAAAAATTCTCTAACATACTTTTTGAAGATACCAAACGAGGGGCAGCTCTGTCTAGACTCTGGGAGAGCGCTCCAAATCATGCTACAAGCCACCAGAGGGTTGAAGTCAGAGCGTATTGACGGAGTGTAAGATATCTGTAAGTTATTGCAAGTGTGGAAATAATTAGTCGATTGCTCAGAAATGAAAAATATATTACTACATAGGGCAACACGAAGCTGGCCATGTAACCCTAAAGATTGAAAAAAATGGTTTTCAAGAACCCTTCCAAAGATTTGAAAAGTCCATCAGAGAGAAAAACCTTTATATATAGTTTGTGTCCCAGTGCTGACGGAAGGATAAGCGAGTTCTGCCGAAGCAAAGGGGAAGCGAAGCTTGTCGTTTCTAATAAACATATTGCCAGCCAAATTGTTGATTACTCTAAGTGTTCTGAACTCTCTCTAGAGGCATCAGTTAAAGAACCCGTCTTTGTTGCAGCTGTTAAGCAGGCTCCTGACGATCTGGACTACTCCAAAGTTAAAAAAAAATTATTTCGAATTGCACCAAAACAGCAAAGTGTGGAAAATCAAGAGTGAACAAAGTTAACTCCCGAAACGAGTTCAAAGTCTTGAAACGAGCTCGGTAGATTTCTAAAGGACTCCATTAAATTTTGATATGAGTGCCTTCCTATGCAATACTTTATTTTTCTCCTTGCCTGTGCTTTGACTGCAAGGAGACTCGCCATGTCGCTGCAAACTTCACGAAGCCAACCTTATATTCGAGATGCGGAGCAATTGACCACAAGTCCACCTCCAGTCACCCGTACAAGAAAACTCCAACTTGTCAAGTGGAAGGTCATACGTGCTATAGTTTAAACTGTCCCGAAAACCGTAAACCATCAAAAACTAGATCATGATGCTAAGCCTTTTGTCTTGGAATATTGATTAAGCCTTTTTGAATAAACTGCTGCTGCTAAATTACCTTATTTCCTTATATTCTGTTATTTTTGTTTAAGAGCATTTTATTACTAATCATAGTGTGAATTTAATTAACTTAAAAGGTGCTTCATCAACCTGTGTGACTGCTAAGATTTTAAGTAGGAGGGGTAGACCATCGGGAAGTCTAGCATCTGTTTCAGATGTATGTTCTAGTTTATTTGAGATGGATGATTGTTTTCTTGTAATAGGGTTGAGAGTTGTATCTTCATTAATGCGGATTTTGTTCAATAGCTTGGTTCATGTTTTGATAAACTAAAGTGAATTGGTCTCCCCTGCATAATTGTTGGTGATTTTAATTGCAACATCTCGGAAAAAGGGAATCATCAATCAGCTCGTACGTCAATGATAGTGGTTATGTTTAGCGATTATTTAAGTGTACTCGTGAAAGATAGCAATTTTATATAGTTCTAACCTAGATCATGCCGTTGCATTCGACAAACTTTTCGGCGAACTATTGATGGTTATTTCTGACTATCAATTATCTGACCTTCTTCCTATTACATACTCTTTCCAACTCCATGGTTTTAAAGAACAGAATAATTATGTGATTCCTCCTAGGCTGAACTAGGTTTTATTCTGATTAGAGTTCAGACTCCTTTCCACCTTTTGAAAGATCAACCAAATTTTCAAAAAATGACGCAAGATTTTTCCTGGATATGTGCCGAACTATTAAACGCCAATTCGGCACGTGCTAAAAATGATGGAAACATTCATTTTAGAATTATCTCTTGCAAAAGTAGGTCTCCCTCATCTGTCTCTGCGGCTGACATTCCTGATGAGGAATGGTGTATCTAGTATGATACACCAAAATGTTGGAAACATCCATTTTAGAATTATCTCTTGCAAAAGTAGGTCTCCCTCATCTGTCTCTGCGGCTGACATTCCTGATGAGGAATGGTGTATCTAGTATGAATCATAATTTGCTGCTCCTGATCAGCACTTTGAACTCGTTTGTCAAAGTGAGTCATAATTTCCTTGCTATCAGTCTCAACAGAGAGTTCGTTGTTAGCACATCGTGAATTGAAAATATCATTAGGCATTTAAAGCCTAAATCAACCAATGGTAATAACCATATATGTGCTATATATGTGAAGTTTGTTGGAGAGGTATTAGTACTACACTTGGAACTTTTAATGCAGACGATTTTTACCCAGTAAAATGTACGGGGACCTTATCTGAATTCTCAGAAAAGAAAGATCGAACCCAGAATGTTCAACATTTCGACCTGTTACGATTGTGACTTCCTTTTGCGGAGTCATCAAGCTTCTTTTCCGATTAGACCTTAAACAGACATGTTACACTCCACCTCACTAGTTCGGGTTTCAAGCGGGGAATAGGCTATGTTATTGCCCTCACACTTGTAGCCAGTGCACTAATTGATGCCAAATACTCAGGGGAATGCCTAGTTCTCGCCAGTTACGATATCAGACACGCCTTTGATTCCCTCATCCATCCAGTTATACTCCTCAAAGCTGCTTCCGTCCACGGAATTGCTCCATGGACCCTGTCTTCAAGATACGTACTCTCGATTATGCTTTCGCCTGGAACCATCTCGGGATCAAAGTATGTCCCCTATTTCCGGTAGAAAACTCATTCCTGTCTTGAAAGGTACACGTCAAGGAGCAGTTTCTTCTCCCATTGAATGCTCAAGACCAGTGTCTCACATCTCTGGTCGTCATTGAATCTGTCTGTAGTTTGTTATACAGATAGCGTTTTAAATCTCATCCGTACCTTCAAAAGAATGAATGAGAGTTTTGTCACGCGTAAACAGGAGTATCTTAAACTTGGCCTTCGCTTAAATACTGATAATCCAAAAATAGTGCTTTTTAACTTGAAAAGTGAGCCACCGTTATAGCGCTTGGCGATGCCGATTTTAGAGCCTTTGGTCACCTCTTTTATCTAGGTCTACCCATGGGTTCCTCGATACGCAACACCTAATCCCTGCTCCTAGACCATCTCGCATATGCTTCTTATACATTGATTGTTGCTGCAAAATTTCGATTCAACCGCCTATTATTAGCTAGCCTTTTCAATGCTGTAGCCCTCCCTCGTATATTTTATGTTGCTCCGTTTTGAGAGTTGTTTACTAAAACTTATTGCCTGAAAATCAGGTCTATTCTTTTCGGTTCGCTAAGTATTCACTGAGGTTGCCACCTTGACATCGGAATTCTCCATTGATTAGAAGATTTTTAAACTCACTGACCCTGATTTTGCAATTTCTCAATCAATTACCAAGTATGACTGAAAACTTGATTCTTCTTTTTGTATATCTGTCATGACCATATTTAGTGCAGTAGGCCTATTACTTATACTTGATTCTAATTTTTTTTTTATTATTATGGCTAAATGTCGTTTCTATGACAAGCGTTAGTGCAGTAATTGGTTCCTTGTTCATGTGTTTCTGTTTTCTTTGTGTTTCGTTTTCTCTACTCCGCCATATCATGTTATGTGAATGATGGGGGGTCAAAATAAAAGTAAATACTGTAGGATGTTTAACACCCTTTATTTTAGAATGTAGGTAGAATATTGCAAAACCTCTTCTTTTCTTCTTTTTTTCTCGTTTCTCATGCTTTCCCTTTGGCTGCTTAATCATGCCTTTGTGTGTAAAGTTCCGCAAGGGCTGGGGGAGATGAGAATAAGCCTAGAACCTACATACAAGAAAACTCCATTTCTTTTTTCATCTCTCCGTCAATGTATGACTTACCAGTGTAAGTCATACTTTTAATGTAAAACCAATCCAACTATTAGTAGTAGTTTATTTTCCCTAGAACCTAACAAATGTTATTTGGCAAGTACCATGGGAGCTTTAATTGAAAGTTATAAGATAAACTAGAGTTCCTCTAGTAGTCGCAATCAAAACGCATTAAGAAAACAGTTTTTGGCATTTACAGCTGTGGGCGTGCCCGAGAATTTTTTTGTTTTGTTTTTGTGTGCTAGGTTCGTTCGGCCTTGGGGATCACGGTTGTAAGTTTCAAACTGATCTGGGATAAAAAAAATTCTGATCTATTTCCACCACTAGCCAAAGAACTAGCCAAAGAACCTTGCCCAAAGATAGGCAAAGAACCGGTTCACCGGTTCTTTGCCTATCATGCCTATGATAGGCAAAATAGTCTAGATATGTCTGTAGAGTTTTTTAAAAAAAAACCATGTGATGATTACATGAAAAAAAAATTCTTAAAAAACTTAAAGATCATGCTCTTAAATTAATTAAATACTTTTTTTTTAATTAAATTAACTGATGTAAAATTTATAAATAGGAATTACCATGAAAAAAAAAAGCCATGATACTTACAACAAGAAATGAATTCAAAACTGAAACCAACAGAAATCACTGTAACAAGGGTGGTGCTCCCCCCCCCCTCAAATTCTCGACAAAACGAGATAGTCATTTGCCTATTTTGCATATCATTTGCCTATCATGCACATATATGTGCTTCTCTTCTTTTGCTGAGAGATTTCTGTTCAGCTCTGCTCTGAATCTTCGTTTTATGTCTTAAAAGATTTTTATTTGAAACAATGGTTTAAAATAAAGTATATTTCTGTGAAAAAATTGTTTTAAAAGTAACTTATTTCGAAAATGAGACAATATTTCTAATTTTACTTATCGCAATTTATTCCCAAGTGACTTGCTACCATTTTTGCTTATGTTTGTTGGCTTGCTCAAGTTGTTTTGATTTTTTAGAATTTGTCAATTCAAGGGTAGATTATGAAAAATCGATTTTTCTGTGCCCGATAACGTCTGACCCGTGATGATGTCGTATATTCTTTTGTAGAGCTAGGGCAACCACAACCCTAGGATTGGCTCTTCTTGTGTTAGTATGATGTCATGACGTTATGTTTAGATATTTGCAAAAAAAAGTACTTTTTTCCAGATTGGGGCTCGCCCTTTTAAAGTTCGTAAACACAAAAAAATGTAATTTTTGTGAAGTATTGTGTTTTTAATCCAATCCCTTATGGGTCTTAAAAAGAGCACATGACACTAGAGCCCTCTCCCAAATTTGTACGACCCATTGGGAAAAAATTAATATAGGAGTTCCCGTCGTTGTTTTCTTTGCCAAGCATGCCTCAATAGACGCACTTTGATGAAACGTTTAAAAAAGTTTCTTTCTGAGACAGATAATTGAGCCATGTTATCATGTTATCTGGATCGAATTATCATGATCATGTTCTGCATTAAAGAGAAGGAATAAATATGGTTAAATATTTGCACGTTCACCGGACAGCCCTGAAGTGAAGTAGATGGAAAATTATTTACGTAATTATCGATGAAAATAAGCCTTTACTAATTGCCCAAAAATAAGCAGCTACATTCCAGCCACTTAAGTAATACTTATTTGGAACTTCATTAAAAATAATTTTTCCGAAAGAAGCCAATTGACTTAGGCGGAAATTTTTATTAGAACCGAAAAAAGTATTCGAATCAACTTGCAATAAAACGGGTTGACGCAAAGCAAAATACAGATTATAGTCACAGTAGCCATGCTCTACTTTCGGAGCTACAAAAGCGTGGTCACTTTTTACCTTACCCCCATCCCCTGCATATGTCCATGATAAAAAGCACCATTTTAAGCTTACATTTTCGGGTTTGAAACGAAAGAGCACCGTCATCCAGAAATAAAGGTCTAGATTGGGGTTTTTGATGCCCCAGTAAATAAAAAAGGATCAAAATATACAACTTTATTTTTTGTATTTTGACCACGTACTAATTAATCTTGGACACGTTCTAAGCTGCCTAGAAACCTAACCACTGTAGGAACGTTAGGTTGGCCTTCCTGACAAGTGTTGTGGGTGCAACACGTTGGTTTTTTCTATCCGCTAGGGTTAAATCCTTTGTTGGCTACCCCTTGAAACTTTGAAAATGTTATATCCCAAGAAATATTTCTTCAAGAATAAAAATGACATTTTTCCCCAGAATTGTCTCTACATCCGCTGTTTCTTCATGACACCAGTTTTTTCTCTTCTTTCCTGAAACCAAATCAGCGAAACTTTTAAAAATACACTACATATATAAGCTAATTGCATATTGCTTTGTCGTTGAGCATGAAAATATGATTTGTTTCTAATTTATTTGATAGCAAGAACCACTTGGTCCCGGAAATTAAATTCCTTAGCCTCAGGCGCTCATCAGAGTTTAATTAGATCTACGTTGCATGGGCAACGTGAGGTGTTGCGGCAACCTTTGCTCGGCTTCGCCGAGTAAAGTGTTGCGAGAGCAACACTTTGGTTTTGTTTCCTCGCTGCGACTAAACGCTGAAGTTGTTAATCTGTAAGGATGCTAAAATACATACTAGGTACACCAACTCGCAAAAGTTGCAAACTCCTCATTGCTAAAGATGATTGTAGCCTTACAGCCGATTATTACTTACAAGTCCCCTACATGTCTTACCACTGGAACCAAATTGGTCTTACCATCAAATACAACGGAAACAAAAATAGGTACACCAACTAGTAAGAGTTGCGAACCCCTCATTGCCGAGGATGATTATGAGCTAGCAGCCGACTGTTGCTTACAACTCCCCTATATGTCTCACAATTGGTATCGGCCTATTTTTGGTTTCAGTGTGTACCTTACTACTGAAGTTGTCAACCCCTTTAAACTTTCAAACTGGTATATCTCATGAAGGAATTTTTGTACAAAAAAATGGATGACATAAACTTTAATCAGCTCATCAAAAGCTATCGACTGCCGTCGAAAAAAAAAATCTATCTGTCTTAGTTCAAAAGTTGACTTTTTTGCCGTAGGCCAACTTTCTAACGTCATCACTTAGAAAGGAGCAAAGGATAAACTCTAATTTCTTTAGCAATGAGAGGACTTTTAAAGTTTAAGAGGCACATCTGATACCATTTCTCTACCGCAATCCCAAGTGCGAAAAACCGAATGATAAACTCAGCCGAAATCACGGCAGCACTTTCGGACCCGTGGGAAAATGCCGCTTTTTTGCTTCTCTAAATTTTTCTATTTATCACTCAAAGAAGATATATTGGCTGTGGGGCAGGGTAACTGTCGCATATATTTAACACTTATAGATTTTAGTCCATCTTCAATTTGAAACTGGTGCCTGCCTGCTTGCCTGCTAGAACGGAGCTTTCCGCTCGAAAGCAGAAACATGGTTTGATGAAACGAAAGCTTGGCTGCATAACTTCAGATAGTCCTCTCTGACATAGGCTATACAACTCCTCTTCACTTCACACACTATAGGCTCTGGCTCAAGGACAAGCAAAAACCATCCTTTTTGGCCCCAGGCAAGAGTTCTACGAAGCTTTCCAAAATGTAAAGTCATATTCATCAATCCGGCCTAAGGTCCACACTTTCCGTAAAAACCACAGAGGTTAGACCCTTACCACTTTCTAGGAATAAGCTGAAATCGGGGTGCTAGGAACAAAAAAAAAAAACCCACGACAAAACCAAAGTGTTGCTCTCGCAACACAATAATGGTTGATTAACACAAATACTGAATATGAACTCCCCCCCTGCTTTTGAATGAAAACATGATTCTTCCAGGGTCTCTCCGCACATCCTCCATGTTTGGATTCAATAGACATATGTAAAGGATCGAGCTGTAGAATTCCAAATTCATTTAAAAGATCCGATTCTATAGCACTATGAATAAAAACAGAAGTCAATGTGACATTTCACTTCATACTGTAAGGTTAAATACGCACAATATAGAGCCATTTTTCAAGGGTAACCTTATGCCCTTTTCCTCCAAAAAAAGGAAATGTATAACGTCTACATTTTATGGCAAAAAATAGTGTGAGGGAATATTCGCCCGAAAGATTACAATTTAGGAGAATACTAAAAACAATTTTTAAGGTTTTTCTCATGCATGGGGCATTCACCCCCTCATAAATATATATAGACGTCGCACCGACCAGATGATTTATTTAGTATCGATATTACCTCTGTCTACTTTCCCACCTGCTAAATGAATGTGACAGACTAGCCATATTCTACAAATATGACTTGCACTTTCTTCTTGAAAAAAAGTGCATTACCGTTAATTTCAGCTATTTTTTAGATTTTGGACAACTTGTTACGGTATTCTGAAACTTTTCAGTATTGTTATCAGTCATTTAGGCCATTTATTTTTCTCTCTTCTTTTTTGTAAGAAATGACAAGGAATCTGATCAAGACAATCAGTAAATGCATGAATGTTTGATCAACCATTTTTATCCATTGAACATCTGCTACCAACGCACCGCGTCCTCGATACTTTCGTTTTGCCTTAAAATGACGCTAGTTTTGGACGCTGCTGTAAAGAATTCTGTCTAAAAATCAAGTGCACTTACTCTGTCCACTCATTGGGACGCTCAAAATAATTACCTTCTGTAGTCCTGTCGACATAAAATAAATAAAACTATTTTAAATATTGAACTAAATTGAAACTATATTTCTCCATGGATATCTCTTGGAAAAAACCTAGATTGGGTGAGGATGTCCTGTGTAAGAAAGCTGGGGATCACCCTCCGCTGAAAAAACCTTGTACCGCTTAGCTCAACCATCCAAATCTACAAGTCTTGCATCAGACCCATCGGCAAGTATGGACAACCGCTGTATGCTCTGAAAACGATGTTGGCACCACTCCAAAAATCCAAAATAGGGCAGGTTTAGTCGTTCTCCATGACCTCTCCAGTCTGCTAGTGAGAGTTTTGATGTAGCGTCGATGACTATTTTCTACAAGTACATAAATTCACCTTCTGTAGAGCTTTCACGTATTGTGCCTCCTTTGTCCAACCGACAAGACAGGCATGAAGGCACGCAACTCGGTCACATTTGGTTGAGGTTGGCACGCCCAGAACAGGGTATTTGAAGAACAGCTTCATTTGACATTGCACTTAAATCTAGAATAATCTTCCTGGGGAAGTAATCCCTGAAAGTTTTTCTATCGACTCTTCCAAAAGAATTTTCAACAGTCATCTAAAACCTCAATAAAAACTAGTGGCAAATTAGATATTTGATTGTGTATGGGGCCACGAATCGAGGAATAAAAAAAATTAAGTCAAATTAAACTCAAAAAAGATAAAATAAAACGTCAAACTAATTAAAATAAACCCAATAAATTTAAGATTAGTTGAAATCATAATTAATTTTGCAGTTTTAACAGTGATAGCTTGCACGGAGACTAATCGTTCATAAAATCGCATCTTAGCAGAACAAGGATGTTTCTAATGAGGGAAACAAATTGAGTAAAATATTAAAAAGGAGATTAAAAAAGCCTTCATATTGTAGGATTTTGTCTTCATAACACACATTCTTAAAGGCTACTAGATATCTTTCAGGTTGTGGACCTAAACCATAGGATTAAATAAAAGTGCATAGTTTATTCCAAAATCTGCTACACTAAGATTGTAAATTTGCTAAATGCTTTGTAAGATATCAGTAGCATGATGCGTGAATTTTTTTTATTCTTAGGGATGGTCCATCTTCCTGCTCGTTCACTTAGTCACAAAACCCGACCTAAAATAACCTATTATACCAAAATATTGTCTTACTAGACTCTATTGGAAATTAATAGGTATTTTAACATATCCTAAGCTATTAATTCGTCATTTTTTCTTCTTTTGTTGTTTAAGGCGTTTGAAGGAGTATAGTGGATAATTTGGATAGTTTTTTTTTCTCTTTTTTTTTGGTATTTACGGTGACTCCAGTAGCAACTCACCAAGGAATTATGTATTTTTATTTGTACACACACACATATATATATATATATATATATATATATATATATATATATATATATATATATATATATATATATATATATATATATATATATATATATATATATATATATGCATTTTGTTAAGTTTTATCAATAAACTTGACTTATGGCATTTTATGTTCATTCTTATTAGTCTATCCAAGGACCAGTAATGTGTAGCTTTTTCTTAGTTATAGCTCCAACATCTTCCTCTTACTTGTTTCCTCCCCTTTCTTTTTTCACTTTTTCAGTAATAAGGATTTACTGAGGCAGATAGTTTTTGGTTTCATTGTGATCCCACAGGGTTTTCTTTTCTAGAATAATTCTTGAAGCCGATCCAGAAGCTATTGCCCATAAGGTATCAATAAGGAGTGAAGATATCCCAATAGGAGAGCAGTCTGTATCTCAGGTAAGCTTATTAAAAGTAGAAAAGCTAATAGCTTAAGATACGCTATAAAAGGGAAAAAAAAATCACATATCTGCAAATCAAATAAGGCGTGACGGTGGGAGTCTAATCCCTTCCTATTTGAAATTAAATGTGGCTAATTATATATTTAGCCACATTAAATAATTAAATAAAATATGGAATAATATTCCGGAAACTTCAAATTTTTGAAAATTCTAATGTCTCATATTTGGCTTATGTGGATGACATTCTTTAATTAGTCAAACAGTTACAGTAAGTAAGGAGCGACCCGTATCAATAGTATCTGAAAGTCTAAAAAAAGGAATTTTGATATCAGTATATAAGTCAAGCAATTGGCTTAATATTCTGATTCTAAATATATGAGACTCGTTAATTTTAGTTTTACCAATCAAAGGTTACTATCTTGAGAAAATTTGCCTGATTTTTGAAAAGTGAGGGGGAAAACCTGTAAAATTCAAAAAATTCTCATGAAATCATACCATAAGATCCAGCATATCTGAGAACCCGAGTGTAAAGCTTTCAAACTCCCATCTTCAAAAATGCGCAGTTTTGCATTTTTGGCCAAAAGAAAGATCACAGATGCGTTTATTTGTTGTTGTTGTTTGTTTTTATTTACCTAGGGATGATTGTATCGAACCTACAGTCCTATGATATCTGGAAAGGTCTCACTTGCATGTAAATTAAAGGTTCTAGTGACCCTCTTAAGTGACCAAAAAGTTTGGTGGGAAAAGAACCCCCTCCCGCGCTCTTTTTTTACCAAAGTCGTTTGATAACAATTTTGCGATAGCCATATTGTTCAGCATAGTTGAAATGCCCAATATCTATATATTTGGTGATAACATAACCCCCAACAGCCCCTGGGGAAAGGTCTTTTAAGCTAGGTAATTTGTCGATTGTTTATATAGGCTACACTCTTTGTTATTGGGAAGTATGCAAATATTTTTTGGTCTGGGGAGGGGACGGTATTTTTTGAGAGGATTTTCCACGGGGAGAATTTCCATGAGGAAGGAAGTTTCCAGGAGGTTAAACTTTTCAGGCAAAATTTTACACTGAGGGTGTTTCCCAGAATTCCTATACAAAATTCTTTCATTTGACTTACTTTCCCTTTGAGAACTCAATTTTACATTTAGGTTTTGATGCTAATTCTCTGGGGTAAATTTTCATGGGTATTGAATTGTCTAGAGTATCTTTCCGTGGAGGCCGAGCCCGATTTCCCACCATTATTCAAAAAATGACCAAAAATTAAATAAGAAAAAAACAAGTTTTTTTCAACTGAAATTAAGGAGCAACATTGAAACTTAAAATGATCAGAAATTATTGTGTATGAGGGGACTTTCCCCTTTCTTAATACCTCGCTCTTTACGCTAAAGTTTGACATTTTGTCACACTTCTTTATGAACGGCTCTTGAAACAAAAGGGTCATTTAATTAGAACAATAAGAAGATTTTTTAAACGTACTCAAAACTTTAGCGTGAAGAGCGAAGCATTAAGAAGGGGGCAAATCCCCTCATACACTTAATTATTTCTGTTCGTTTTAAGTTTTAATGTTGCTCCTTACTTTCTGTTGAAAAAACTAGTTGTTTTTTTTTTTTTTTTTTTTATTTAATCATACTAAGAAGAAGCTTTCTGTCTGTTAATTTTGTTGCATCTTCTGTCTAGATCGCCATTTAACTCTCATAATTTTTTCAATATCTCTAGTTAAATCTGTCAGTTGGTTGGGAATCTTAATTACAAATAATTTACGGTCATTTTGTTCACACGTAATTTTGGACGTTTGACATGCTCCAGCATGGTTATTCAAAAATTGTTGCTAATTGGAGTAAATCGTATGGTACTTTTGAACTCTATTCGTCCTCCTGAAACCAGTCTTCGTTTTTTATCCGTTTTTTTTCCTCTAAAAAGATGTACTGGCTTTTTGATTTTCTATTTGTTTGTATCTGCCTCCGTGGCATAAAAATAGCAAAATTGGCCATGCTACAAGGGTGGCGATCCAATCTGCATTTTCTCAGTTTGTACTGTTTCACAGTCCTATCTCATGTCGTTCTTATAGTTTAGTTTTGGTTTTAATGTTGTTTTTCTTCTTAATAGTATATTACTTCGCTTTCGCTTTGTATTTTATAGTGGGTGCAAAATAAATTGTTAGTATTTTTTTTTCGCGTAGTTGGGCAAAAACAATGTTTTTTTTGTGTCAAAAGTATGTTCTCACAGATTGTCATTCTAGCTCGTGTTTTTAGAAGAAAGTTTTGGTGGTAACGTAAAATCTGATTATGACACTTATTTAATTGTAGCATCGAACGTAAAGAAAAAGATTTTATTCCAGAAAGGTGTCAAGTTTTTTTTTATCGGAGTGCCATAGAAATTTGTGTTTTTTTATTTTTCGTTGATGATGGCGGTGTGTTGGAGGGCAAATGCAGCGATTGTAACATTTTCCTTCTTTTTTGAACATAATTTGGCTGTTTTGAAGCCCTGGTAAATTCGGGATTTTCATTTTTTTTTTTCAATTTATACCAAAATTATTTTTTACAGGTTCTTCAAACTGCAACAGAACAGCTTAAATGGTCCCTGCTTAAGTGATTAATTTTTAAAATTATGATTAATATTAATTGATTAAGATTAGTTAAGATTAAAGATTAATTTTAAATTATTTTTTACAGGTTCTTCAAACAGCGAAAGAACAGCTTAAATGGTCCCTGCTTAAGTGATTTTGAAGATTTACATTCCATTGTTTGTTTGGGTTTGATATTTCCAAATACATTTTTTTCCTTTCTGTTGCATGAATATGAATAAAATTCATGAATTAAATTCACGCTTTTGGACCTTGAGGATGATTTGGGTTTGAACTTAATCGGAACTGGATTATTCGAAATTCATTCTTTTATTATTTATTCATTATTGTAAATAAAACTTTGTATTTACTAATCCTTGAGAGCAATAGTTTGTGTCTGGCATTGCAATGCAACTACGGTTTAGGTGTTGCACGGTTAGGTATTGCAGCGCAACTCGTGTTTACGTGTGTTTTACTCTATGCAGCTACTAGAATATTGATAGGTAGTAGGGGTGGTTGCTAGGCATGTAGATAGAAAATGCAAAAGAAGCTAGAATTCGCTAAGTTTCAAGGTCAAATTTCGCCGCAGTCTTGAGTCATACTAACAATGAAATCTTTAAAGTAGATAAATGGGATAAATAATAGAAAGCAGGAGAATGGAGTCTTAATTTCTTTATTAATTGGGGGAATTTCTTTATTAATTGGGTTCATTGGGGAAATGTTGAGCTCGAAGATAAAATCGTGTAACTAAGGTAATGCACAAGCTAAAAATGCTAAAAAGCAGTTTGAATTGAAGAGTACTACAATTTAAGAGGGACAAACATTGTGAAGTGTATGCACTTCAGATTTTGAAAATTTACAATATCATTACCATACAGTTTTACTTGTCCGGAAGTAGTTGTTGTCATTGAATCGTCTATCAGCAACCCGTTCTAGCCGAGTGGATCGGTGCGCTGGATTCAGGATCCTTTGTCTGAGAGGGCGAGGGTTCGAATCCTGGTGTAATTAATTATTTGGTTTGGGACGGGGGTCAGTGTTGTCACTCTGTAAGCTCAGCCAGAGTCGACCCAGCTCTAAATGGGCACTGGAGAAATCTGGGAAAGGTAAACAGGAAGGGTGTGCGAAAGCACAGGATGATTGGCCTCTAACCCGCCATTACTGAAGGGCCAAGAAACAGAGATCAGCACCGCCGGTAGGGACTGTAAAGTCTAATGCCGTTTTCTTTTCCTCTCATAATGTTTGGCTAAGAAAACTGTTACACAGTTAATCTTTTGGTCGTTGGTCTAATTCCCTGATCCCTAAAGTGGTCCAGGTGGACCCACAGGAGACTTGACGGGGTCTACGTTGGCGTGACAAACAGATAGGAGTTCACAATTGTTAAACGGTGGTCCACCAAAATTTATCGTGTTTAGATAGTGAAAAACATAAACGTTTGCTAAACTTCTTTTGGCCACACAAAGTTGGCCACAAAAAGTTGAAAAATTCAACTACCAATGGAGACAGATAATATTTTAAGAAGTTTAGCGATTTTTCCTCGTAAAAATGGTAACCGTAATTCGCTGTGTCATCCATCAACAACTGGTACATTCAATGTATTGAATACGAATCAATTCATTGAATGTACGTATATTTGCACAATTCTACGATGAAAATGATGGATAAACAATTGGCCATACATACTGAAGCACACTGGTTGTCAAAAGGTGCAACTTTGGAAATATTTTATTCAATTTTTGAAACGGTTTTAGAGTTTCTGGGAAGTAAAGATTCAGATTTAATGAAAACCAGAACAATTTAAGGCGATTCTCCGAGGTTTGAAGCCAATGCTATTTTCCTATAGCAGTGTAATGCGTATTAACAACAGACACGAGCAGATTCTTTGATGAAAAAATTACTGTGGCTTCATTGAAAGCTTTGACATGAATAGGCCGAACAAATTTGCATTTTTTTTTCTTTAGAGCTTCATAAAAAATTAATTAGTGGGGACACCTCTAATTTTTAAAAGTAGCAATAAAATTACTTTTAGAAGACGTAGAGAATTGTAAAGTAGCCTCTCCATTTGCCACAAGATTTCAAAAATTTTAGCCGTGAATTTTTTTTTTTATTATCATCAGTTTCCTTTAAAATTTGCCATTTAAGATATTCTTCCTTTACTGTTTAAAAGGGTTTTACTAATCATATAGCCTTGATTTTTGTGTCGTTTTGTAGATCTTATACCGACAAATAATCCCAAAGATTGTTAATTTTGTAGTTATAACAGATGATTTTTAGCAATAATTCTTAGTATTCAAGATTTCCTCCTTTCTCATTGGCTTAAGCACTCCTTGAGGGGTTTGCCAGAATGTCATTAAGAATGTTGACATCTCCTTAGCATTAAGACCAGATTTAAAAGGAAGCTGAAAACATGTATAATTGGCAACAACACCTTGAGGCAATATCATTTTAACACCATACGAATTGGAATTTGTTAGGTTACAAAGCAGATAACAGTTTGGCTTTACAAGTAAAGAAACACCGATTGTAGGCCTATAAAATGTATGAACATTATTTTTAAAAAGAATATTATTCTTAAAAACACATCATTTTAAACATTATTGGCCTTTAAAAGTAAAGAAACACTGATTGTAGACCTATAAAATGTATGAACATTTTTTTAAAAAAAGAACATTATTCTTAAAAACACATTATTTTAAACATTATTGGCCTTTAAAAGTAAAGAAACACTGATTGTAGGCCTATAAAATGTATGAACATTATTTTTAAAAAGAACATTAGTCTTAAAAACACATTATTTTAAACAATATTGGCCTTTAAAAGTAAAGAAACATCGATTGTAGGCCTATAAAATGTATGAATATTATTTTTAAAAAGAACGTTATTCTTTAAAACACATTATTTTAAACATTATTGGCTCTTAAAAGTAAAGAAACGCCGATTGTAGGCCTATAAAATATACGAACATTATTTTTTTTAATCTAAAGTTGTAGGATATTCGTCCATTTTAGTTCCACGGGATCTCATTTTATTCCTAATAGTGCCGTATCTTAGAATATTTTGGTTTTTCCCCATCATCTCATATAGTTGATGATTTATAGGCTCGTTCATAAATGACTGATTACCCCGGTTTGGAACCGGGGTAATCGTAAACTTAGCTTTACGGAGTAATGCATATACTTACTAAATTAATGTCATTTAAAGTGATATGCTCCTGAAGGTACATAATAAACATTAGGCACCCTTGCCCTGGGGTCATAAATACAGGTAAGGGAGGAAGGAAACCCCTTAGGAGTATTTAATAAATTTTTGAAACTACTTATATTTATATACTATTCATCAAAAACAAGAGCTAAGAGCTCAAACGGCACTTGTGACAAGGTCAAGAAGAGCCAAGAGCTCATATGATATGAGCTCTAGCAAAATTCTAAGAATCAATAGATTGCTTTAAAAGGAAAATCAGAGGCTTAATGCTGGTCGGGATTTAAAATAAGAGCTTTGAGATACAAGGTACTTCTAAATATCAGAATTCATTCAGATCCGATCGCCCACTCGTAAGTTAAAAATACCTCAATTTTTCAAATTTTTCCTCTCCCTTCAGCCCTCAAGATGGTCGAATCGGGGAAAACAACTGTAACAAGTCAATTAGTGCAGCTACCTGACATGCCTACCAATTTTTATCGTCCTAGCACGTCCAGAAGCACTAAACTCACCAAAACACTGAACCACACCACCTAACTCCCCCAAAGAAAACGGATCCAGTCCAGTTACGTCAATTACGTATCTACGCCGTTTATAAGCGTTTTCCAAGATTTCCAGTTTCCCCCTCCAATTCCCCCTCAATGTCAAAAGATCTGGTCGGGATTTGAAAGAAGAGCTCTGAGACCTGAGTTTCTTCTAATTATAAAATTTTATTAAGGTCTGGTCATCCATTCTTAAGTTAAAAAAACCTCAATTTTTCTAATTTTCCCAAATTAACAACTTCTAGCTCCCTCAAAGAGAACGGATCCGTACCAGTAATGCCGGTCCCCCCTCCTAATGACACTGAATCTGGTAGGGATTTAAAATGAGAGATCTGAGTTTCGAGGTCCTTCTAAATATGAAATTTCATAAAGGTACGATCACTCTTTCATAAGTTAAAATACCTAATTTTTTCTATTTTTTAGCATTAACCCTCCCTCCCCAACTCCCCCAAACAGAACAGATCTGTTCCAGTTATGTCAATCCCGTTTCTAGGACTTGTACTTAGTTTTACCACCAAGTTTCATCCCGACCCCTGTACTCTAAGCATTTTCCAAGATTTTAGGCCCCCCCCCAACTTCCTCTTCACCGGATCCGGTCGGGATTTAAAATAAGAGCTCTGAGACGTGATATCCTTCCAAATATCAAATTTCTATAAGATCCAATCTCTCCTTCGTCACTCGAAAATACCTTTTTTTTTAATTTTTCAGAATTAACAATCCTCCTCCCAACTCCCCCGAAGAGAGCAGATCCGTTCCAGTTATGTCAATCTCATATCTAGGACTTACGATTATTTTTACCACCAGGTTTCATCCCGATCCCTCCACTCTAAGCCTTTTCCATGATTTTAGGTTCCCCCTCCCATCTCTCCCCCAATGTCACCGAATCCGGTCGGAATTTAAAATAAGAGCTATGAGACACGATATCCTTCCAAACATCAAATTTCATCGGGGTCTGATGACTCTTTCCTAAGTTAAAAATACCTCATTTTTTCTATTTTTCAGAATTAACCCCCCAACTCCCCCAAAGAGAGCGGATCCGTTCTAGTTATGTCAATTGCGTATCTATGACTTTTGCTTACTTTTCCCATCAGGTTTCATCCTGATCTCTCGACTCTAAGCGTTTTCCAAGATTTTAGGTTCCCCCCTCAATTCCCCCAATATCACCGGATTCAGTTGGGATTTGAAATAAGAGCTCTGAGACGCAACATTTTTCCAAACATCAAATTTCGTTAAGATCCCGTCACCCGTTCGTCAGTTAAAAATATTTCATTTTTCTATTAACCGAAATTTTTCTGAAATATTACCGGCCCCCGAAAAAATATTATTTTTCCGAATTAACCAGCCCCTACCCCCTCCAGATGGTCAGATCTGGAAAATGACTATTTCCAATTTAATCTGGTCCGCTCCCTGATACGCCTGCCAAATTTAGCTGTCCTAGCTTACCTGGAAGTGCCTAAAGTAGCAACTAAATCTCAACGTAATTAGAGTTTACTTATCAACATGGTTTGGACTTCGACAGAATGCTGAAATTTTTCAAATAGAATTTACTTACTAATATTTATATGCTATTCACCAACACTAATAGTTAACCTATAATAGTCTACTATTCAAACAACCCTAATAGGTTAAGGTTAACAATACTGCTACTAATACATTATGACCCCTAAACAATCTCTATACTATTCGCATGTCAATGAAAAATCCACTTTCAATATTCACTTTCAGTGTCGGACCAAGTAATTTTCTCACATCCACTGTCTTCTGGCTCCAAAGTCCGTTTCATTCCGCGATTTGCTGCAGCCCGGACTAAGGCAGGCTCTCTAAGTGGCATGTTCCTAATCAATCGCGAGTCTAATATCTCCGGAAGTAAACAATCGCTCCAAAACTCCTGAAGCTTTGGTAATATGGACAAAAAATATTCTTTTGATCTCGGAATAGTTAAAATTTCCACATCATGCTCATGGTGATATACCACCAAGTGACATTCTTCATGATTGGTGATTTCTAGCTGACCTTGAATTTGAGCATAGTATTTGTGATTTTTCTTTAACTCCAATTTTGAATTGTGTGACCATAGGAAAAAATTCTTTACCAATCCTTTTTGGGATGCCACTTCCCTTATGGTCATTCCTCTGGGAATATTATGGACAGTCTTCACTTCAACTGGTGTGCCGTTTTCTAAGCGACCATCAAGAGAAGCTCCAAGAAACTGGATATTTGGATGAATGAGTAGTCCCATTTGATCTCCTTTTATTAATGATACTCCCTCTCTCTGCTCGTACGCCGTCAGTGCAATAGCCTCCAGTTGAATTCCCCTAAGCATTGGAATAGATTTGAAATTAGAATTAATTCGGATATTCTTGACTATGGGTGCGGTTGGAGTATTTTTTTTGCGAGAAGCTATTCTATGAAAATAAGTGGCAGTAATCCTTTTGCTCCTCTCAAATATCCAGTTATCATTTTGCCCCATTGTGTTTACGTAGATCTCCTGCAGTTTGGCTCCATCCAGATTCATATTTTTTGCAACATAATCAGCTTTTGCGATTTCAAATTCCTCTGGATTCATATCAGGCTTGTTGCAATTTGGTCCGTAATTTTGATCGCCTTTAGGCAAACTCCGATTCTCTTTCTTTTTGGCCATATATCTCCCACCCATGGTTGCGTAATATCTTTTCTGATTTGTTTTTGTCCGTTTCCGAAGATTAGAAGTTTTCACCGTGTATTCTTTTGTTATTTTGCAAGGACTGTAGCCAAATGTTTTTTTCCATGTAGAAGATTGCCATTTCGGGCCCAAGGAGTAGGATAGGCTTGCTCCACTTATCCTAGCATGGTATGACCATCGTTTCGAGCGGCTTATTTGTTTTCCGCCTACGAATTTCACTGCAACAGACATATAATTCTCGGCAAGATTGGTCGTTGCATCGTTTCTTAATAAGTCCGCTTTTTTACAAATATTTTCCACGCCAGCTTTTACATCCTCCAAAATAGTTTTCGGAAGGTTATTATAGCGGTTCTCCACAGTTTCTAAGACCCCATTCTTTTTGGCACAGCCAGAATCACACTCTTTATGATTACCAAACACATGCTCTGGGCCTCTTCGTAAGAGTTGTCTTAGATTTTCGGCAGACCCACCATCAGCCGAGTTCTTTTTTATTGCACCTCGTAGATTTTTGGTTAGCTTTAGAATTATGTCATTTGAAAGAAATTTGCTGTGCATCCCTTTTTTTGTCTTCACAACATTATGGAGGTATTTTGTATAGTTCTTGGTCACGTGATTGGCACATTCTTCTTTTTGGATATATGATCCGTATGAAACACTTTGTCTTAGCTTGTAAAAAACACTAGAATCGCCGTCTCCGATGTATTGTAAATACTGAAGGTTATGCATGGCTTCACTTTGGCGAAAACCTTCAACAAGAATGTCGGTTTCCATGCTCTTCGAGGGACCATTGTAGTTCATAAAGCAAACATGATCTTTCACTTTCTGGTTTGCCTTCTTTGAGCTGAAGCAGAGGTAACAATATTTATTTCTTATTCTTACATATAATAATTTTTTCGTAAAGGCATCAATGATTACCCCAACACAACCTTTTGCAGTATAATCGTGTCCTTTGCTGCGTTTATTCCAGCCACCATCACAGATGACCTTAGTCCAGAAAAAATCGTTGATAAACCTGTCCTCATGAATGGCTAATTTCAAGGACTCACGACCATTTTCTTCTAAGACATCTGATAGTGCATCCATCCATGCGTTACCAACTAAGCGTTCTAAATTCATAAACGTTTTCGGATTCATATTTTTTATTCCCAATACACTTAATAATTCGTTCAAAGATGCGTAGCCTCCTCCGGTCCCCATGATACCCCATACAGCTTTCACGTTCACGTTGCCTCGTAAATTGCTGATCTTCTCTTTTTTGTTACCTAATATCTGTTCACTGAAATTTGTTAGGTATTCTTTTACAGTAGTGAGGGGGGCTTCCGGCTCACCTTCTACTCGCTTTTTCCAGCCACAGTCTTGGCAGATAACGACGAGCTTTGTTTGGAGTCCAGTGTTTTTAATTTCTTTCACGCAAAGCTTTGATTTCCCGTCCTTGCAATTGAACTGATGTTTTATTGCTTCTATAAACTCACTAAGCAGATGACGCAAGTTGACTATACAATTTACATCTGGAATTCCAGACAAATCGATTCCAAAGTGTTCTCCTGGCGAACCAAAATCGCAAGAGCTACCAGATGGCGCATTTTTACTAACCGTAGAATCATCTATAATAGTTAAAGCCGGATTCGGAGTTTCGGAAAGCCTGGAACAATTTGGAGACACTGGAAATTTTTCTTGTTCTGGTAAACTTTCTTGTTCGGGCAAGTTTTTCTTCCTGAAAAAAAAACAAGAGCTAAGAGCTCATATGGCACTTATGACGAGGTCGGAAGAACCAAGAGCTCATATGGTATGAGCTCTAGCAAAATTCTAAGAATCAATGGATTGATTGAAAAGGAAAATCAGATAATTAATGCCGGTCGGGGTTTAAAATAAGAGCTCTAAGACACCAGGTCCTTCTAAATATCAAATTTCCTTAAGATCTGATCACCCACTGGTAAGTTAAACATACCTCATTTTTTTAATTTTTCCTCTCCCTTCAGCCCCCCTCAGATGGTCAAATCGGGGAAAACGACTTTATCAAGTCAGTTTGTGCAGGTCCCTGACATGCCTGCCAATCTTTATTGTCCTAGCACGTCCAGAAGCACCGAAATCGCCAAAGCACTAGACCCCCCTAACTCCCCCAAAGAGAGCGGATCCAGTCCGGTTACGTCAATCACGTATCTACGATATTTGTTTATTCTACCCACCAAGTTTCATCCCGATCTCTTCACTCTAATCATTTTCCAAGATTTTCGGTTTCCCCATCCAACTCCGCCTACTGTCACCGGATCTGGTCGGTATTCGTAATAAGAGTGCTGAAGCACAAGATCCTTCTAAATATCAAGTTTCATTAAGATCTGATCACCAGTTCATAAATTACAAATACCTCATATTTCAAATTTTTCAGAATTACCCCCCCCCCAACTCTCCCAAAGAGTGAGGATCCGGTCCAGTTATGTCAGTCACGTATCTTGGATGTGTGCTTATTCTTCCCACCAAATTTCATCGTGACCTTTCCACTCTAAGCGTTTCCAAGATTTCCGGTCCCCCCCACAATTCCTCCCAATGAAACTGGATTCAGCCAGATCTAAAATAAAAGATCTGAGTTGCAAGATCCTTCTAAATATGAGATTTCATTAAGATTCGATCACTCCTTCGTAACTTAAAAATACCTCATTTTTTCGAATTAACCGTCCAATGACCCAATGACCCAAATTCATTGAACAAAGAAGGTATTGAACTGATAATCAGCCAGGTTTATGATTCAATCACGCTCAAGTTTAATCCAAAGTTTGCAAAATCGAGCAGGCTCTTGTTAGTCTGAGATTTCAAATTGAAAATTTGGAGGAGAGGATTAGTAGAATAGAAAAAAAGCTTGATAATTATGATCAGGAGTCCATGCTTGATAGCCTTGTATTTCATGGGGTAAAGTAGTTACCTGGTGTAGACACTCATACGACAATATCTAACATTATAAATAGCAAAATGTCTGTGCTGGGCCCTTTACTTTATTCAGTTTATGTGAACAAGACGCGCGTTTATCTAAAGGATACATATATTGCTAACAGTATTTGCAAAATCCGCAGATGATTTAATAGTAAAAGCTCATATTACTCTCAAAAGATTAGAGATGTTTACAAGTTTAAGTTTGCTGTGTGTGAATGTAAAGAAAAATTCTTACTGACATTTTGTAGAGTGGGTGATTCTGTTGATATAAGTAGTAAAGTTCTATTAGGTGAAAAGCTGCGGTACCTCGGCTTCCATATTGATTCAAATCTATCGTGGAAGCATCATAGCGACATTATCTCCACCAAAGTTGCACGTGGAGTTGGCATCCTCAAAAGATTGAAGCATATTCTGCCGGAATGTACTCTGCACGATATATTTTGCTATAATCTACCCATATATCATACGGATGTTTAGTTTGGAGAAGCAATTTTATGTTAATTACAAGCTAAATGGCTTTCTCATAGTTTTGATCGGACGATTTCGCTAAAAAAAAAAGGGGGGGGGGGAAAGGAGGCCTAGTTACCTCCAAATGTTTGGTTACTTAAAAATATAACTAGATTTTTTTTTATTATATTTTTACAAACGTTTTTGTTAGTAATAAACATACGTACCTTACGAATTAGCTTATGTAACGAACTTATATATGTGTGTATTTTTATTACGTATGTGAGGGAGTTTGCCCCCTCGTCAATACCTCGTTCTTTACACTAAAGCTTGAATTTTGTCCCAAATCCTTCAGAATGACCCTTGAATCACAAAGGCCGTAGAATAACTAATTGAAGTTACTAAAAATACTTTAGCGTAAAGAGCAAGGTATTGTGGAAGAGACAAACCCCCTTATTTAAGTAATATTTTATGCTCGTTTTAAGTTTTAATGTTGATCATTACTTCCATTTGAAAAAAAATATTTTCTCATTGTCTTTTTATAAATGATGCTAGAAAATCCTGCGACCCCTTCATGGAAATTCTCTTCCCTCATGAAAAATTCCTCCATGGAAAGATCCTCCCACGTAACCTGCCCCCCCGACCCACCCTAACCCCAACACAAAAAAGTCCCCCTGAAAACCTCTGTACACTTCATAATTAACAACTACTATGTGTAAACAATGGTCTAAGTTTATAAGTTGCCGCCCCTCCCCCGGGAACTGAGGTGGATTTAGTCATCCCCAAAGACATATTTATTAGATTTTTGACTGAGTTAAACAGAATGGTTATCTCAAAATTTTGATCCGGTGACCTTGGAGAAAACTGTGCGTTGGAGGGGGCCTCGGTGCCCTCCAGTTTTTCGGTCACTTAAAAAGGACACTAGAACTTTTAATTTACGTTAGAATGAACCCTCTTGCGACATTCTAGGACAACTAGGTCGATACAATCACCCCTGAGGAAAAAAACAACAAAGAAAAAACAAAAAATACGCACCCGTTATCTGTCTTCTGGCAAAAATACAAAATTCCACCTTTTTTATGATAGGGGCTTGAAACTTCTACAGTAGGGTTCTCGGATACGCTGAATCTGATGGTGTGATTTTGTTAAGATTATGTGACTTTTAGAGGGTATTTCCGCCTATTTTCTAAAATAAGGCACATTTTCTCAGGCTCGTAACTTTTGACCGGTAAGACTAAACTTGATGAAACTTATATATTTAAAATCAGCATTAAAATGCAATTCTTTTGATGTAACTATTTGTATCAAAACTTCGTTTTTTAGTGTTTTGGTTACTATTGAGCCCCTTCGCTCCTTACTACAGTTCGTTACCACGAACTGTTTGAAAATGTAACTTGTACATGAATAAAAGTAATATAATCTACAATAACGTTGGAATAGAACTTACCGATGTCTCAGGTTTTCCCATCCTTTATTTGTTCTTATTTTTTTTCTGCCCATTGTGAAAATTCAAATGCTAAACTGTTATCTGACTTGTAACCAACCAAATTTCAATGGTCAGCTGTTACCAATTAGACATGTGAAAAAAATTTAAATTCCCTTTAAATCCGATCGTAATAAACAACAGTATTTAAATATTCTGGTACAACCCTCAAGAGAGCAATTAAGCCAATGAGAAAGGAGAAAATCTCGTTGCGTATTTCAATGCTATAGGAAATAGAATTTGCTTCAAACCTCGGAGAATCACCTTAAAAGCAGACACCGCGTATTTGACAGATTTGTTCAAAAAAGGCATTAATTTACTGTTACCAGAGGGCAACCTCATTTTAAAATATCAAAGGTTGTAATTTCAGCATTTCTGGAAAGCAAAATATTACTCAGCATGAATTTTCCCAGTTTTCAAACTTGTCACAGGCCTTGATGAGGATATTCAGACATATGTGCAACATTTGAATGCCCTACATGACGACTCCAAAATCACGTTCGAAGATATCCTGTTGATGGAAATACCACTGAGGACCATAAATCCAAGTGATATAACGGAATGTGATACTACAAGAGGAGCAAGGCCGTATCCAGGGGGGAAAGGTTATGAGGCTTGAACCCCCCTCCCTCGAGTTTTTTATCCAACTCGCGAAAACGTAACGAAAATGCATATAAAGAAATTTTGATGTGTTTTCCCCCTTCCGCCGAAAAAATACTTCTCACTAATGAGGCGCTGAAGTTGGAATTTATATCAAATATTTCAACATTTTCAGAAGATTATAAAATATTTTGGCTTGCTGGCAAAAATACCTAAAAAATATCCTGGACTGTAGGGAATTGCGATAGAGCTTTCGATATAACAAGTAAAGCAGTTTGAAAATCACAGAACGACGAGATTTGCGGTCCTTCCTAGGAAAGCTGAAGCCAAATATTGATAATTTGCTGTCAACCAATCAGGCACGTTCTCCCATTAAACTATAACTATTTTGTTATTATCACTGTAGAAATTACGTTAAATTATCGGTGTTTAATTTTAATTATATTACGGCTATTATCATATTAGAATGTAATGTAAAAACAAAAATAATTAATAGAGCAATAACTAAGCATTTCAATGGATACAATAACTACTAATAGTCACTCACTGCTTCACCAAGCCGCTTGAGGCAAACACGACTGCCCGTGCTATTCTTCCATCCCGACTCATTCAAAGCCACCCTCCAAGCAACTTCCAATATCTTTTAAATCTCTCCTTACAACATCCTTCCAAACCTCTTTCATGGACGACCTACTTTTCGTCTGGCCCTCGATGGTTAGCCAACAAAGGCGATCTTTCATAACCTGTCAACCGCAGAACAGTCGCAGCCATCTCATCTTTCTCTCCTTATAGCCCTAGAAAGTGGGATTGAACCATATTTTTTGTAGAGTTTACTGTTTGAAATACGGCCAGTCAGACGGGTACCTATATAATACGTATACATTTTCTCTCGAAAACATCTAACAAATCCTCCTCCATCTTTTGAAGCGCCCACGTTTCAGATTCATATTTGACTACTGTGATCACTAGCTTCCAACATTCTAATCTTGGTTTTATTGGTTCATCCTATTCTTCCGCACTTCCGGACTTTGATCACTTGCTTCCAACATTCTAATCTTGGTTTGAGTGGTCCATCCTATTCTACCAGACTTCCAGACTTTCTCACTTGCTTCCATCATTCTAATCTTGGTTTGATTGGTACATCCTATTCTTCCAAATCTTTTTCAGTTGTGAAGAAACGCCCCGGGCATCGCTTATTCTACTTTTAAGATCTTCACTGCGCCCACCGTCTTTACTAAAAATGCTACCTAGATGAGTGAAGGAGTCCACTTGATGGATCTTTCTTGTTACCCATCATTACCTCTTCAACTTCTCTTATTCCCAGTTATAGCTACTTAAGTCTTCTTGACATCAATTTTTTGTACCTGTTCTTGAGCCCTGAATTCTTAAAACATCCAAAAATTCATTCTTCTTGCTAATATTTTCGTCTAAGATACTCAAATCATCAGCTTATGTAAAGTCTAGAAGAGTTTTACTTCCTCTTTGTATTGTCTGCTCTTCCATAGCCTTTGCTATGCTTCTTGAGACAAATTTAAGCAAAATGATCTATATAATCGGGGATAGAACCTAGCCCTGTTTAATTCCTGATTCAATGCGAAACCAGCTACAAATGTCATTTCCTACCTTAACCGCAGCAATGTTATTCTATTACATAGCACTAACGACTTTAATGTATTTATTTGGTATCCCATGCAAGCATGGGAACTTCATTAAATCTCTTCTAACAGTTGAACCAAACGCTTTTTAATAATATATCAAACTGAAGACTTAACGGGTCTGATTACTTAGGCACTTGTCAATCATTAATCATAAGAGTGAAAATATGGTCGATACATACTCTCCCCTTCCCAATACCACACTGTTCTTCACTTAAAACCTTATCTATTGTATCTCTTCTCCTAGTATCATCGTGCTAAGTAATTTGCTTCCTACAGAAACCAAGCTAATTCCTCTATAATTATAAAATGGACTTTTTTTCACCTTTCTTGTGAAGGGGATTATTTGAATGTTTATAATTCTTCCATACTATATTTATTTTTCCTCATCGAGTAGAGACTTTTCTAAATTAGGTAAGTGAGAATTGATTGGTTTCTTGGGCTATGAGTAGATATAAAAAAAAGTACGAAAAATTAAGCAAGAAAAAACGGGTTTTAATTTCAATAAAGCAGTGAACAAAAAATAACAACAAAGCAACACTTTAGTTTAAAAAATATTCCGAATATTCTGGCCCCGCGTCTGGGAGCCTTTCTCAACGAAAAAAAAAACGAAATAAGAAACAAAAAAAAAAACGTTTTTAAGACATCACACTAAAAAAAAAACGTTTTTAAGACATCATACTAAAAAAAACACAGCAATTAAACAGACGAAGAAGAAAAAAAAAAGGTAAATGAATAAGAACAACTCACATTATAAACAAACTTCCAGTACTGATGTTATAACATCAACCAAAGCGAATGTCTATAGTGAAACCATGGGTCACTCTCCTCTCAACAATCTATGTATAAATAGGAATCAATTAAAAGTGAAGACTATATTTACTTGAACAAACAAAAAGGTCACTAAACCCCAGTTCCAACAGCCCTAACTAAATTTCACAGGTTAATCAACAAATTCATGAATTATAAATGAAATGTATTTTTGTCTGCTAGTGTAGCTGCAGTCTGTTGACTTTTCCCAGCTTTGACCTCATTCTGACTTTTGTTCGCAAGGTTATCACTTGTTCCAGGACAGTTCCTGGAATCGCTGGAATTGTTCCAGAATCACTACTGGTTGAAGAATTTAACTGCTCCTTAATTCAACTATTATAAACTGAGTTTATCCTAAAATCCCCTCATCTCTATTAATACTAACACTAAGGTATCTTTTCAACAGATTTAATTGATAATCTATCTATTTCTATAATTTCTCTGAAACTTTGCAAAATTGCTATTTCTAATTTAGGCCTGGTCCCTGATACGCCTGCCAGCTTTCAGTAATCGCTATACTAATCACGTATCTAGTTTTGGATTTTTTATGTAAAAATTGGGGTGGTCCGGGATTCGAACCTAAAACCACTCGCATCCTAAGTGAGAATCCTACCCTAGACCAGCAAGCCACAATTAAGAAGAACAATATTTTTTTTTGTATCGGCAAATAAAATTCATCTCAACTATTTTGTTCGCTCGCTCCCCCCCCCCCCCAGATGGTCAAATCAGGGAAGAGATTATTTCTTATTTAATCTGGTCTTGTCCCTGATACGCCTGCCAAGTTTCATAATCCTAGCTTATCTGGAAGTGCCTGAACTAGCAAAACCGGGACCGACAGACAGAAATTTCGATCGCTATGTGTCACTTGATAAATACCAAGTGCCATAAAAACTGCCTAGCTTGCTTTACAATGGACATTTTCACTACTCCAGTGAAATTACAAGTTACTCCAGTTTTTGTTTGTCGTTGGCGTTACTGCGATTCTCATGGGATTCCATTACCTCCCTTCCCCCCTTTCCCCTTAAAGGAATTGGATTAGTGAGTTTCATGAGTATATAAGATCTTCAATTTTTAGTAGCAGAAGAAGTAAAAGAGAGTAGTATAATTAATAGAAGCTATTGTTCCCAAAATGATGCGTGCGTTTTTTCTAAGGGAGCGCGAATCTTTTCTTTAGTCTAGAGCAGGACTTTATTGGGCAAATGATATAGTCTAGATTAGTATGTCGGAACTTTCTGCATTTGTTGAAAACTTGGTAAAGTCGTACTTTTCGATCTGAATGAGAATTGAATTGTAGTAGATAAATAAATACTGCCTAATTAGTACAGTCGCGAAAACAGGAAAAACGTAATTTTAGACCCAAGTAGCTTGAACAAAAGAAATTGGCAACTCCAACATTAAGGTTGGTTTCTGTGCGTTTTTTTATGAGGTCGTGGCTCTTTCTTTCTTTTGTTCCATTTTTCAGGGGATTAGGGGTCGGGGAAGGATTGAAATATGTCTTCCTTTCACTAGATGTTGACTTTTGTTGGATTTGCCACTCATAAAATGTTCATTATTCTTTATTATTATAATTATAATATTCATATAATTATTCTTTGAAAGAAAAAATAAGAAAATCTAGCGGTCTTCTCGAAAGGGTAAAAATTCAAAATGATAAGAGAACCCTTGGTTGGCTATATAATGCATTTTGCACCACGTGTGTTGTTTTTGAAACTTCTTTTGCAATCTATCTCTGCCTCAGATAAAAAGCAAATCCGATCGCTATTCTTTAGGTTCTGCAAGTATTTTTAGTGTCCCCATTTGGACTCGTAATAGTTACATTTTCCGAGGGTACGGTGTTTTTGATATTTGTCAAAAAATGTATGAACTGTCACGTAGGTTTGCTGACCGCTGCAACAGAATTGTCAATTCTCCACTGACTTGCCTTCTATCAAGTGCCTAGTGTCGCTAGTTGTGAAATCCTATAATGTTTGATCCATGTACTAAAGCATGAAGAAAACAATGGAAAAGGGGCTGATTCAGTAATAGTTATGTAATACAGAAAAGAGCGGGAGTGAGTGGGAAGAGCCGTATAGGCACTGGCCAGCCTATAGGCCTTAAACTGCTGGAGACAGGCAGCGCAAGTACCCACACTTCCCACAACACATCGCTAAAATTAAGTAATTTTATAGGAGAACCCGTTGTTAGCCGATTGGAGGATATTTTTATTTAAGTCTGAAGATACGTTTTTGGAGTCAAAGGGGTTAAAATACTAATCGGTAGTCCCATATACTGTTATACAAATTTTAGAACTAGAACTCGATGCTCAATGAGTGTTTAAAAGTTGAAAGTTGTCAAGAATTGTGCGTAATTTTTGTCTGTGTCCTTTTTTTTCCGTTTTCTTATACTTATAAGTGCATTTTTGTTGTGTACAGAGATTATTATTATTATAACGCAGTTTAATTAAGTTAAGCTATTGACCGATGTGTAACAGAAAATCTACCATTTATTAACCATAGCCATGGTGCGATGCTTATTGTTATAATGGCGTGCCAATGATTAGTGGGACATTCAATAGAGGACAAGCTAAAACCAGGTACAAGAGTCACAACAACCAGTCAACATCCGTTGCCACGCACATTGATTTTATTTTGTCCTGACCCAAACAATCAAGGGAAAGCAGCATATTATTAAATTTTTTCGAATGATGCAGTCCCTTTGTGTTACACGTCACAAGTATTTTCTTAGACCTAAAAAAGAACTTGAACATGAAGCTCTTGCGCTAGAGAGGTTGGTAGACACTAGATTGGACCACTGACACCACTTTGAATGAAACCAAACCCCGATCAAAACTAAGTCTCGATTTGCTTTTTGAGCAGTCAGCCAATTCTGGAGAAGCAGCTAAGGCAAAAGGTTTCAGGAATCGGTTTTTACCATAATATTCCTGCGTTGCTTGATTGGGGTGAAAAAAACCACCTTGCTAAATGACTTCAGCATCAATTTGAACCGCAAAATCTTATTAATTACATTAAATGTTTTTACCTGATCCGAGGAACTGAAAAAAGCTTGCTAAACAACTGAACAGACAAATTCTGGGTCATGGATGTCAGCAGACCAAACACAATCACATCTTCAATGGGAATACCAACCGAGGAAATCACACCTCTGTGACAGTAGTAACTGATAGCTTTTAAAATTCTTTTTGGTCAAACTGAAAAGTTTAATTTTATATAAAAACGATTTTGGCAAAGAATTATTTAGATCTTTGGAACTAAAACCCAGGTTGTATAGGGCCAATTTCAACTAATACGTTGTATAGAACTAAGCCCAGTATTGCCCAAAGATTTTTTATATTTTGCTCACAAAATACTTTTCTACCTTCTGTCTTCTTTACATTCGGATTTGTCGCAGAAATAGATGGCGGAATTTAAAATTTCTCAGTTTTGACTATTTTTGAGAATTAAGGTGTAAATTTCATACACTAAACAAAATATTCCGACTGAAAATCAAGTAGGTCATTGAGGAGATTCTTTCTCGTAAGATTACTTTCATTTTAGTAGGTTTGATAAATATAAGTAATACCGTTAGTATAATTCTCCGCGTTTTCAGAGACATAGGTTGGTTTTTCAGCGCCAAGGGGAAATTCAGTTTCTGGTTCCTCCTTGCTAACACCGTAAAGAGCTTTGTAACAACGTAAAATATATCCAAATGGCATCACAACAGGCGCTGCGCCTGGGGACGAGTGTACCCGCTTGCCATCCCAAAGGCGGTGCTACTGCATGCCTGTATGTAAATTTTTATTAATTTCCCCTTTACACATTCAGTGGAAAATGCGTATTCAACAATGTTGAAGAAAGAGCCAACTGAATTTTTATTTTTACTGGCATTTCAGAGAAAATCAATCCGGCTCAATACTTTTTTGTTACGGATGCTAGTTCTTCCGATATGTCGAGATTTTTACTGTCCCCAATAAATATTTTCTTTAATAATTCGCCTATTCTTTGCATTTTTCTATTTTAAAAATCGGTTTATTCCTAATTTAACTTAGGCTGAATTTGTATCTATCATAACTTATTTCATTTAAGGAATTAGACAAATGGATTTTGCCAATCAATTCGCATTGAAAATCTAGCGTAAATAATAGACATAACTCGATTTACCATTTTTGACAAAATGTCTTCTTCTTTCACGAATTTATCCCTGCATATCCTATTTATTACCGGAAAACTGAATTTGCAGTAAGGTCCTCAATTGTCAACTCACAGGAAAGCAAAATTTATCGGTTTTATATACACAGTGCTATTCACAGAAGGGCGGATGGGTTGATTACCCCAACCCCCCTCGTCTTGGCTAAACAGGATTTTTCTTTTAACAGTCCGGCTACCCATGACTCTATATTCGTTATTGGCCACATAGACAAAAAAGTAGGCTCTTCTAGGCAAGGATCTGGTTTGAGACCATTCAATATATCATGATAGAGCGACTTTGATGCGCGAAAATGGAATCCTTAAAACACGGGAATAAGAAAAGAACCCCGTCACAAATCAGGCTTGGCTGGGACAATTTTAACTAAATGACCTTAAATCTTTGGGTATTCTTAGGCTGGGATGGAAGAATCATGTTTCCTATTTTGCCGGTCTAGGGAAGCTTAAATGGCGTGTACAAAGAGTATGGGTAACTTAAAATAGTAGAAACTACCGCTAAGGGCGACAAAAAAGTCTCAGCAGACTAGCATTTGGCGCTTCTGGGTATTTTTTCAGTGTAATAATATTGCAAATTAGTGGAATTGGCAAAATTGGCCTAATATTAAGTGTATAATCTCAGTTTCTGGAAAAGAATTGCAAGGCTTGAAAAAATGCTAAGAAAAGAAAAAAGCTAGATGGCGTTAGTGTTTTTTTTTTACATGTGTCAGTTTTCACTCCTATAAGTTGCCAATACTCTGCGGATGTGTAGTAGACGCAGTAGTGAAGGGTACCTTAACGTAAGATGTACCTCAATTGAACAGTGAAAACAAAAACATTTTGCAGGGCAAATCCGTCTATTTAATTCTTCCTCAGGTAAATTATATTCTTGTAAAACATCTGTCCGAAATTTTAAAAGAAAATGTATTCTTGGAAGTAAAGGTAAAAATCATAAAAGCAAATCGGAAGAACGTTGGTTTTTAAAAGAATTTCACACCCTGGGTTTCTTCATCTAGCTGAATTATTTCCGCTTTGCGTTTCGATTCCAGTGACTTCAATGCTAGCAACAGTAATCCTTCATCTAAATTATGGAATTCTAAAAAAAAGTGCAAATATTTACAGATTACAATATAAAATGAGAAAGATTTTAAAATATGTGTAAAGTAAAAAATATAAACGAGAATGAAAAGGTAAAAAATACAACGTCTGACAGCAAAGTTCGAGTGAGTTTTCTACTGTGGCGACAGAAAACAGATTTCTTTCTGGCGACAGAAAGAAGATTTCTAGTCGTAGCAGTATTGTACATAGTGTCTTTTGGTTAGTTCAGCATCCCCTTCAACATACCCTAAAAGTTTCAACTTAAAACTCTTAGCTGTTCCTGAGAAATTCCTGATATGCACGAGAATGAAAAGATAAAAAATACAACGTCTGACAGCAAAGTTCGAGTGAGTTTTCTACTGTGACGACAGGAAACAGATTTCTTTCTGGCGACAGAAAGAAGATTTATGATGTCGTAATTAAAATGAAATTAAAATATATAGTAACGGGTAGAAATTTTAACTAACAAAATGAAAAACATTTTTTCAAATATACGTATGTAGCAATGAAAGTGAGAATATTTCGGCTTCATGTCCAGAAGCCTTCGCCAGCGGAAAAAGTATCACTTAACAGTTAACCAATACACGAGTAAAGCAAAGAGA
Source organism: Artemia franciscana (assembly GCF_032884065.1). Classification (NCBI taxonomy): domain Eukaryota; kingdom Metazoa; phylum Arthropoda; class Branchiopoda; order Anostraca; family Artemiidae; genus Artemia; species Artemia franciscana. The sequence continues at coordinate 1,272,130 of NC_088867.1, read as the reverse complement.
GATAAAAGAAAAGAAATCAACAAAAGGAAAAACGAAAGAAACTCCCGTTTAGTAGACTATATAGTTATAAATAGCAGTGTGGTCTAAGAAATTACTCAAGTTATGATGCCGTGATCAAATTTCTTATTCCATTTCGTTATTCTTATTCCATTTTTCAAAATTTCTTATTCCATTTCGTTATTCCTTTTTCCACCAGAAAAGGACGCCTATCAACATATCCAAAATCGGCATCGTTGCATTAAGGCGAGATTGAAAACAATGTAAACAAATACAAGGATACAGGACAAAAAAAAGGTATACAAAAAAAGGGAAAACGAAAGAAACTCTCATGTCACAAACATATAATTATAAATGGAAAACAGTGTTGTCTATCTTTACTTCTTTACATCACACTTTCAAATCCAAGTGTGTTCTTCCGTTGCAAGATTTTGGAGGATGTCTGTGTTTTCTAGCCTAGCTTAGAAAATATCGAAAGAATTTCGAACAACTGTCAGGCACGTCCTCCCATTAAAACTATAACTATTTTGATATTATCACTGTGGAAATTACGTTAAATTATTGGTGTTTAATTTTAATTATATTACGACTATTATCATATTAGAATGTAATGTAAAAACAAAAATAATTAATAGAGCAATAACTAAGCATTTCAATGGATACAACAACTACTACTAGTCACTCACTGCTTCACCAAGCCGCTTGAGGCCAACACGACACCGTGTGCTATTCTTCCATTCCCACTCATTCAAAGCCTCCTCTTTACACCCTCCAAAGAACTTCCTACAACATGTACAATTATGTCTTATATTTAAACTAGAATACGAGTTATACGGCTGTTACTCACCCCTATTCCAGAAATTCTGAAAGCCAGACCTTCTGGCCTTTAAAATGTCTAGGAGGTAGTAACCAGGCTTTGTTCTCAGGAGTACTAAAGTTTTTTTCTATTTTTCTTCCAGCACCTGGGTCCTCTTGGCATAAGGCCATGAGGATATAATTTTTACCCGGATGAAAAAAAATGCACTTTTTTGGGCCCATTGCCTCACTTTTTTTTAAAATAATAATAATAATCTTCTTAGCTTCAGGACTGAGAGCTGTAAGTTTCAACCTCATCAGGTAAAACAAGTTTCTTTGCCCATTTTTTAGGTCTATAAAGAATCTCCCCTTCTCACAAACTCTGAGCAGTCTTCTCAAAACTTTGAGCAGAAATCTTGGAGGCTTTAGGAGGCCCAGAAATCTAAAAAGGACACGATAGATTGTCTTTCAATAACTTTGACTCTTAAAAAGGGGTCTAGAGCTTTCAATTTCCACTCAAATAAGTCCCTCCAGAGTTCTACGACCACCCAGCCTGGGGAGGTTATAAAAATGTCTCTGATAAACAAGAAACTAAAAAAAGCAGTAACTACCAATGAATCAAATCTACTAGACACCATTAGAAATCTTAGCATCAGAAAGAGGACCAAACTTACAAATTTTGTGCTTGTGAGTAAGGGGGGGGGGGTGGTAGATTTTTATAAGCCCAAAAAGCAACTGACTTAATAAAAAAATACTACCAGGACAAAAAAAAACACTACGACAAAAATCGTAAGCTCTAAATAGGGAGGAATCAATCCCCGAAGCCACCCCTCTCCCCGCTTAATTTTCAAATCAGGAGTAAATCCAGGTACTGTGTTTAGGAGATTAGTATATTGTATATACTTGTGTGATTAAGCATGTAACATTTATGTAAGACAATTTTAATATAGAATTTGGGAAATGTGTTTCAGCAAAAATTATATGACTGCAACAGCTAAGGAAACCCAGTATAAAACTGTATAAAACCTGGTAAAACCAGGTTTTTACCAGGTTTTTTACCTGGGTTTTTTACCTGGCCTCCGCCAGGTAAAAAAGACACATAGCACTGCACTGAGGAACCAGGGAGACCAAAAAAGAGATAAAAAAAATTCAGAAAAGGATTAATCAAATTCCAAAAAGAAGCAGAAAACAGGCAGAAATTTCAAATAGTCATCCGCAGCAGATTGAAGAAGATGGCCCTTGAGCTGCAACCAGAAGAAGTCCATGATTTTAGTCAAGTAATTAAGTCAATGGCCTAAGTGAGTTTGGTGACTTTGTGGCTTTTAATACTTATTTTTGTTATAATCTACACCAGGCCGCTCCTGAGTAAGTGGGCTAGGGAATGAAGCATTAAGACAAACAAATGCTCCGAAGCAACTTGAACATTTTATTATACCAATATCTCTTATACGGGAAAGTATGACCCTACGAACTACCACTATATGCCAATAGAGCGCAGGAGCGTAACTCACACACTAATTTTAAATCAATACCTGTTTCACTCTATATCAAATATCTCGTAATACTACCAGACTAATTAAAAAAGGACTGTCTAACTGGTTTCTTGATAGTCAAAATGATTTCTCGACAATCTGTGTTTTTTTTCTTTGGGCTCTGATTTTTGTGTTTTATCACAAAATGTGTTTTGTTTAGAATTTAGCATTAATTGTGAATGTACATAATGCTGTGAATTGTGAATGTACATAATGCTGTGAATGTAATGCTGTGAATTGTGAATGTACATAATGCTGTGAGTTAATTAAGTGCTGTGATCCTAAAAACCGAATGGTAATTGTAAAGCAGAGTGGATCAATTTGGTTTCTGATAAAGGCCGTATCCAGGATTTTTCTTCGGGGAGGGGCTATTTTTTCCGAGAGGGTGGATAAAAAACTTTTAAAAAAGCATCATAAATGTGTTTATATGTATTACTGTGAGTGTCCGAAATTCGTGAATGTCGACATTCACCGGTGAATATCCAAAATACCGTTTTTCTCCTTGGATTTAGTCAGCGTTGCTAGTCAACTTTTTCAATTTAATGCAAGGTTTGATGATGACAGGTTAGGTTAGATTAGGTTAGCTTTTGTTAAATTTTTAACCCATTTCAAATATTTATAATCAAATTTAACCTAACCTAATCTAATTCAACCTAAATTGCCGTAATATAACCAAACTTTAACTTTTACCATCATAGCTTGCATAAGAATGAAAAAGCTGAATCGCAATGCTAATTGAATCCAAATAGAGATCAAAGAATTTCGGATATTCCCCGGTGACTGTTGACATTAACCAGATTTCGGACATTTACGGTAACACGTGCCTTTTTTCCCATTTTCAAGCGTCAGACAAACATTTCGGAAAAAGGGGGGTTTAAACCCCCTACCCCTCCTGGATACGGCCTTGCTTCTGAATTGCACTACAATTTTCGTTATTACCTTCATTGGCAGTATCTTCCCCTTGTGAGAGCTCAAAGAAAGTGCAAACACTGTTCATCATTCCATTTGCATTGGCCCAATTGTATATCAAATTACCCCATTCTTCCGGTGTATGCCAAAAGACATAAAATCTAAAACAAAAGCATTAATTAATAGAAATTCATTAACACCAACAACTTTTGTAATTAATCTCCATGAGCAAATGTTGGATCAAGAACATCCCAAACTACGGCGATGGCCTTCGTCAATTTTACCGGATACCTTTTTTTTTGCCAAAAAACCTGCACTATTACCGACAAGTTGCATAGGTCGAAAAACAGCGGCAGAACGTCATTTTTACGCCTGCCGCCACAATATAGGCCATGTTGCATTTATTCACTTTAGCAATAATATTTGTCATGTACCCATGAAGTGGTCAAGATTTTTAGACCTCTCCCATCATTTCCTGTATTTCCATATTATTTAGTTTGTTTGATTTTCAAACATTTTGAAATTACAATATACCAAACTAAGTTATGCAGAAATTGTTTGGCATTTTCAAATAATTCCAATTGTAAAGTTGCCATAATTTTACAATCGAACCTTATCATTGGAAATGGGCAAAGCAGTAAAAACAGGTGAACGTTGTGAAAACGTTTTGAAAATATGAAGACGTTGATACGTTCAAGCGCTAGAATGTCAAAAAGACTTAAACGAAATTGTCACGCAAGCAAAAGGTGAATTATACGAAAATTTTTCGAAATTACAAAAAGAAAAAAAACATAAAATCATTTAACTTAATGGAACACCAACCTAGACATAACCAAACGCTCCTCATCACTTTGTTACCAATGGGCCAGTTATATTATATATTAGATTATCTCATGCTTTTCATGGATATATACAAATCTTCCTCTGTTGCGAGTTTCCGCGGGTATATACATGGTCTAAAATTCTCCAGAAACGCATGCAAGACATGGCCTCATTTTTGGCCATAATTCTCAGTTGTGGACAAAAATATGAAAACAGTCAAAAAATGCGGGAACTATGGGAGAAAGGACAACATCAAAAAAGCCCTAGATATTAAAGTGTACAGTTATAAGACTTAGCTGAGCCTAAGTCTGCACGCATAAAAGCTGACCATTGTGACACTAACACTAAAAAGTCAAAACGCCTTAGACGAATCTTTAAAATAACTGAATTACGTGACAATTTTTGGAAAAATTAAAAAACCGTACGGATCATTAGACTTTGCTGAACCTGGTTCCTTAAGCGTTTAAACACTGTTTATCATTACATTAACACTGACCCAATTAAAAACTAAATTACACTATTTTCCGATATTTTCTTTGTTCTATGAGCCCCTATGGGCCATAAAACATCTAAGATCCTCTAGTCACTTGGATTCAAGATTTCAAGATTTTTAAGATTCAAGATTTTTATTTAAACTTCTGTACAACACACACAATATAAAAAAAGGGTCAAGCCGGAGACACAAGGTCGATTGACAAAGACCCGGTATAACAATATAGCACACCTATTTGACAGAAAAAAGAAACAAAAACAAATGCATAAAATAAATATAAATAAATCCACGACTCACCACTAGACGGGAACCCACCCACAAAACAACTTACACTCGGCAAATATCAATCCGAAAAACAAAACAAAAACAGTGTGCAAGCGAGGGTGACCGATGACCGGCAACTTATTTGAAAAAAAAAAAGAGCCCACTTTATCAATATCAAACAAACAACTATTCACTTTAAGATTTTTTTTTATCACTGATTCTTGAATTTATTTATAAGGATAGAATGAAGTTGCTTTTTAATATGTGGGAGAGATTTACTGTAGTCAATATATGGTAGATAAAGATGCCATGAACCCATGATCGAGAAATATGGCGAGAACCGTGATCTCTCAGTGGTTAATTTCAGGTGCTGCATTCTCCATTTATTACGGGTTTCATAAACATGGTCAGGTTGCTCAGGGAAAGAATTTCTCGTACGAAAGTACGAAGGCAGTTCTGAGCGGTTATATTTTACCTTGAATAAAAAAGAATGAAGAGTGAATAATTCTGAAACAGGCAAAATATTAGTTAATAAATATATAGTTTCAGTTTTAGATTTATTTGGATAGGAAGAAGGCGACGGTAAATATCTTTGCAAAATTCGAAGAGCCCGGTTTTGAAGAGTCTGTATCGGTTTTATATGATATTAAATAAAAAAAGAAGTTTTTTTTAAATGAAAGTAAGGAGCGACATTAAAACTTAAAACGAACAGAAATTACTCCGTATATGAAAGGAGCTTTTCCTCCTCGACACCCCTCTCTTTACGCTAAAGTTTTTTATTGTTTTAAAAAGTAGAGTTGCGAGAAAGAATCAAACTTTAGCGCAAGGAGTGGGGTGTCGAGGAGGAAAAGCCCCTTTTATATACGGAGTAATTTCTGTTCGTTTTAAGTTTTAATGTCACTCCTTACTTTCATTTAAAAAAACTTGTTTTTTATTTAATTTCTGAAAGTTTTTGAATTAATGCATTTCTGATTTTGGCTCTCCGTACATAAATTATAAAAATGAAATTTGCATATTAATTCTTTTTTTTGGCTAAATGGCTTTCTCTTAGTTTTGATCAGACGATTTTGAGAAATAAGGGGTGGGGAAGGAGGTCTAGTTGCCCTCCAATTTTTCGGTTACTTAAAAAGGCAACTAGATCTTTTATTTTTAACGAACGTTTTTATTAGTAAAAAAAAATACGTAACTTAAGAATTAACTTACGTAACAAACTTTTATATTCTTATATTTTTGATTATATATATGAGGGGGTTGGTCCCCTCGTTAATACCTCGCTCTTCACACTAAATCTTGTTTTATCCCAATTCTTTAAGGATGACCCCTGAATCAGAAAGGCCGTAGAATAAATAGTTGAAATTATTTTAAAAATATTTAGCATAAAGAGCGAAGTATTTATCTCCTCCTAAATACCTCGCTCTTTATGCTAGAGTATTTTTAGAACCCCTCATATGCGTGTTAATCTCTGTTCGTTTTAAGTTTTAATGCTTCTCCTTACTTTCAATTGAAAAAACTTTTTCATGTTTACATTTTCATTGTTTTTTTTTTTATAGTAATGCTAGAAAGTCCTGCGCCCTTTTCATTGAATTTCTCTTCCCCCATGAAATATTCCTCCAAGGAAAGATCCTCCCATATAGCCCCCTCCCCTGAACCCCACACCCAAACCAAAAAAATCCCCCTGATAACGTCGGTACACTTCCCAGTAACCATTACTGTATGTAAACATTGGTCAAAGTTTGTAACTTGCAGCCCCTCCCCCGGGGACTGTGGGGGGTAAGTCATCCCCAAAGACATAGTTATTATGGTTTTCGACTATGCGGAACAAAATGGCTATCTCAAAATTTTGATCCGTTGACTTTGGGGAAAAAATGAGCGTGGGAGGGGGCCTAGGTGCCCTCCAATATTTTTGGTCACTTAAAAAGGGCACTAGAACTTTTCATTTCCGTTATAATGAGCCCTTTTGCAACACTCTAGGACCACTTGGTCGATACGATGACCCCTGGGAAAAAAAAACAAAAAAAAAACAAAAAAAAACAAAAAAACAAAAAAACAAATAAACACGCACCCGTGATTTGTCTTCTGGCAAAAAATACGAAATTCCACATTTTTGTAGATTGGACCTTGAAATTTTTTTATAGGGTTCTCTGATACGCTAAATGCGATGGTGTAATTTTCGTTAAGATCCTATGACTTTTAGGGGGTGTTACCCCCTATTTTCCAAAATAAGGCGAATTTTCTCAGGCTCGTAACTTTTGATGACAAAGACTAAATTTGATGAACCTTATATATTTAAAATCAGCATAAAAATCCTATTCTTTTGATATATCTTTTAGCATCAAAATTCCGTTTTTTAGAGTTCCGTTTACTATTGAGCCGGGTCGCTCCTTACTACAGTTCGTTACCACGAACTGTTTGATTTGAAAGTTGCTAAATAAATCAGGGGACAATACGTAAGATGGGAATGCACCAAGGCAAAATAAATGAGTCGTAGAACTTCATAGGGGAAAAAATGCTGAAGCCTCCTCATTACACTAACTCCTTGGGCGATTTTAACGCGTGATCTATTACAATGTTCTTTATAAGATGGATTTTCATCAATAGTTATACCAAGATACCGGAGTGAAGTTACCCTTTGAATTCGAATATCTGTAGCCTGATCAATTATAGCTGAAATTCCTTTTGCTTTGTGTCCAAGTCTACTATAAATGATGAATTTCGTTTTGGCGGCATTCAATGACAAAAGATTAGCTTTTAGCCATACAATCAGCTGGGAAAACACGATTTGCAGCTTCTCTTTGACATCATCTTCCGACTTCCCTGCAAGTGTTGATCCGGTATCATCGGCGAAAAGGACATTCAGGCTGTTGGTTTCTGTTGTTGATGGAAGGTCATTTATGTATATTAGGAAGAGCAGTGGTCCCAGAATTGAACCCTGAGGAACACCAATATTGGGCAATAAGCATGGATCCGAAACTGTTTTATTGATAGTTGTTACTTGGGATCGACCTGTTAGGTAAGATGCGATAAAATCGTGCGCTGGTCCTCGTATCCCACCATGGCTTAATTTAAACGACAATATTTCGTGACAAATCGTGTCAAATGCCTTCTCAAGATCCAAAAAAATACTTGCCGGAATCATTTTTTATCAAGACATTCGTGAATAAATTGATTATAAAAAAATCGCTCCATTAATTTAGAAAAACCTGAAAGAATAGATATCGGTCTGTGATTCGTGCAATTACTCCGGTCAGAGCTTTTATACAGTGGTATCACCTTTGCTTTCTTAAATGAATCCGGAAAAGTTCCCGATCTAAATGACAGATTTATTAAATGACACATCATTTTATTAATACTCGGTAAAATAACTTTCACAATGTTCGTAGACGATTCATCAATCCCCGGGGAATTCCCATTTTTCAAAAGCTTACCAATATTGGCAAGCTCTTCCTCTGTTACCGGTGTTAAAAACATAGATTTTACAGAAGACTTAAGACTTTACGAGGTATGTACGATAATCACATTGACCATGGGGCAGGTTACGTTGGAGCTTGTTGGCTACCGATTGTCCAATTGACGCGAAATGCAAATTCATGTAGTTAGCTATTTCTAGCTCCCTTTCAATTATATGACCATGAGCGTCCTTTATTTCTGATGGTGTAGAAGTTTTTGTGATCGATTTAAGCATGAATTGATTAATTGTTGCAGAAGCAACAACTAGGTTGGGTATCTTCGTCATTGATTAAACACTTTATCGTCAACACGTCGAAACTTTTGAAACAAGACGTCTTAAGAAATATTTGCTCTTCAAAACAATGACACGCTCCTTAAAGACGGTTTCAAAATACGCTGTTTCTGCTTAAAACTGACTCTATTTATTATTCCCAAACACCCAATCAATGTAGTTGGCATTAAAATGGTTTGTTTATTGGGGCTCAACACTTTGTTACTTTGCCCCAAAACATTAAACTTATCATTTATTTAGGATTCAATGGACGGTAAGGACAATTTGCTTCTAGAAACAAATTATTCTTAATCTCAAATAAAAGTTAGAAAGCAGTGGCGTTTAATTAGCACAAGCAACTAGCCCTCTCCTCTGGGTTTCAACATGCTGCGCAATCCTTGCTTATGAATTACTCTCGATGATAGAGATGAAAACAAATTTTTCCTAGCCTCAAATGCATATAAGACACCAATAAAAGGTGTACCAACTAGTAAAATTTATTTTAGATGGAGAGTAAATTCGTTAAAACAGCTAAACTAAAAAGTACATCAACTAGAAAAATTTGCAAACCCGTATTCACTTAAGATGACCGTGGTCTAGCGACCGATTAATATCCGAAAAAATTAAATCTATTATTTACTTTCGATTTTGTTAATGGTAAAGACAATCTAGCTCTAGAAACAAATTTTCCTCAGCCTCAGGTGCACATCAGAAACTAACAATAAATACTTTGCAAAAGTATCTAACCCCTCGTCCCCTGAAGATCAGAGTGTACAATTCATCCTTAAAAAAGACTCTCTATCATGGAGACGGAAATCATTTTTATTTTACCTTGAGTATATATCATATCAACAATAAGTAGTACAACAAGTAGAAGCCGCAGAACACATAGCAACTAAGATGATCTTGGTTTGGTTCTACAGCCCACTAGTATTTTCAAGTCTTTCGCTTTTGTTCACCCTTTTTTCTGCAAGGAAGGTTACAGAAAAAGAAAAGCAAATTCTAACTGATCCTTTATCCAGCAAGAAAACGATAGAATCTCTCGAAAAATTGTTACAAAAACAGAAAAAAAAACCGCTGGATATAAGGGGCAAGCTACTGACAAGATTTGGCTGAATTTCGTTTCATTTTGCATGTAAAATTAGTTACTCTTTGTATTTAATTTTTTCTAAATTCATTTCAAAAAAAGTTAGTCATAAAAAACTTTATCCTAAAATATATTCCCTTCCTCACCCATCACTGCTGTACTGGTGCAACAAGCCCCGTCTTTTATGTGTATACTGAGACTGAAGCTGTTAACTCTACAATGACAAAACTCTAGGCTCCTAGTTCAGAAGTTCATTTTTTCATTCGGGAACAGCTGTCTGAAAATCAGTGGAGCGATGATTAAGCTCCAATTTGTTTAGCAATTAGATAATTTTTATTGTCAGTCTTGATCCCAAGCGCCGGAATAGAACAGTAAACTCGAAAAAATTCGAGATTAGGAAAGAAGGGATTTATAGGAGTCGTATCGAATAGAGGCATCTCTTCGAAATTGAAATATTTTATGTGTTACGGATCCCTAGGATCAAACAGTAAAATACATGAGACTTTGTGACCTATGGTCTTGACATGCACCCATCATTCCTTTCTACCCATCATATCAGCAATGATTAAGCTCCAATTTGCTTAGCAATTAGATAATTTTTACTGTCAGTCTTGATCCCAAGCGCCAGAATAGAATAATGAACTCGAAAAAATTCAAGATTAGCAAAGAAGGGATTTACAGGAGTCATATCGAATAGAGGCATCTCTCCTGTCGTGCGTCTTTGTCTCATCGTATAGGCAAAATTGAAATAGTTTATATGCTACTGAGCCTTAGGATAAAACTGTAAAATACATGAGACTTTGTAAGCTATGGTCTTGACAACACCCATCATTCCTATCTACCCATCATTCCATTAGTAACTTCAACCAAATCATCAAAAAAGAGCAAGAAGCAGTCTAACTATATAAAACTTTTTTTTAAATGTTAAAATACCAAAATGCTTGAGGTTTCACAAAAGGAGGACAGAGGAGAACATAATTACAGCTATATAACGGGGGTGGGGGTAGATCAAGACAGATTATTGTTTTCAGAGAATTAAGAGATATATAATTTTATACAGACTAGTAGCCTTAACCTGAAATTTCTTACATCTTTGTGGTAGAATTGTTATATGTCTATAGTTGAAAGTCTTAGACAGACCAATGTCAATGGTTACTATGTGTCGATAATTTGACGAACGTAAAATAAGGTCAAATGGAACCCTTAAGGCCAATCTTATTTCTGCTAATCAGCATTCTCAATTTGGCGTTTTGCACAATTTCGAAAATATGCATTTTCTAGAACCTCTGTTCCATATTCTCCAATGATCCAGAAACAGCAAATTCTTTGGTCGCTGTTTCTGTCAATCCTTCAAACTAAAACCTTAGTTTTGAGCTCCAATTTACCCAAAATTAGCCTTTTTCCTTTCTGGTTTTGTGGAATATGGCAAATGGAGATTGTTTATACCTATCCAATTTGCAGATTGGTATGAAAAAAAAAAAAAAAAAAAAAAAAAAAAAAAAAAAAAAAAAAAAAAACACGAAACACGTTGGTTTCCTTCAGCACAGCTGAAAATAGAACAGTGGAAACTAACAGTTTCCAGGAGACCCACGCCATCAGATAGGTGGAGATTCTGAATGTAGATTAACTTTTACAAGCTAGTTCTCCAGTTTAGTCAATTTCGCTGGTTTTCTTCATGTTTTTATGTTGTAATTAGAAAAACGTCTTCAGTTTTAGGATGTAATGAAGAAATTACTTACTTACTCTTTTGTGTGTCAACCCAATTCGCTGCTTTTCTATCTCTAAGACTTTCTACTACAGTTCTAATGCCTTCTTCTGAAAGTTTCCCTGAAAGAAGAAACTAGGTCAGGTTTTATCAGAGGCAACCCTATAGCATTGCCTATAGTAAAGGCCATACTGCTCCAATGTTTTATTATTTATTTATCTGTTATTTATTTTTTCTCCAGAAGCACTTCATATGGAAGGTGTCGTCGCATGAACTTCGGTAAGGGCTCATTGGATTGGAAATCGGAAGTTCTAGTGCCCTTTTTAAGAGTTAAAAGTGATTGGAGGGCAACTAGCCCCCCTTCCACGCCCTTTTTCCCAAATACATCTGACAAAAATTTTGATTTTTGCTTTTTTGCCACGCCCTTTTTGCTAAAAATAGTTCAAAGATCATATAAAAAAACTCCGGTATCAACAAAACCCCCCAGGGCCCAGGCGCAGGCATTGTAAGTTATGCCCAGGTAGCATGTATGGTTTTTATGGAATGGATGCTCGTATACACTTCAGAGAGGGCCTCATTTGATTGGAAATTGAAAGTTATAGTTCACTTTTCAAGAGTCAAAAGAGATCGGAAGGCGACTAGTCCCCCCACTCCACGCCCTTTTTCCTGAAACCAGAACTTGGAGATAACTATTTTTTTAAAAATAGTTCAGAGATCATATAAAGAAACCTCCGGGGTCAAAACGACCCCCAGGGCCAGGGGGCAGGCGTTGCTAGTTATGCCCTAGGGGCATTTATGGTTCTCATGGAAGGGATGCTCGTACAAACTTCAGAGAGGGTTCATTTGATTTGAAATTGAAAGTTCTAGTGCAGTTTTTGAGAGTCAAAAGAGATCGGAGGGCAACTAGCCCCCTCTACGCTCCTTTTCCCCAAATGCATCCGAAAAAGGTTTTAAGATAGCCAGTTTGTTAAAAAATAGTTCAAAGGTCAGATAACAAAAACTCCAGTGTCGACACCCCCAAGGCCCGGGGACAGGCATTCTATTATGCCCTGGGGGCATATATGGTTTTTATGGAAAGGAAGCTCGTATAAACTTCAGAGAGGGCTCATTTGATTATAAACTGAAAATTCTAGTTCACTTTTTAAGAGTCAAAAGAGATCCAATGGCAACTATCCTCCTTTTTTCTCCAAACCCATCCGGTAAAAATTTTCGAGATAGCTATTTTTAAAATAGTTCAAAGATTAGATAAGAACAACTCCGATATAGATACAGCCCCCATGGCCTGGAGCGTTGTAAGTCATGCTCTAGGGACATATATGGTTCTTATGGAAGGGATGCTCGTATAAATTTCACATAGAGCTCATTTGAATGGAAATTGAAAGTTCTAGTTCACTTTTTAAGAGTCAAAAGAGATCGGTGGGCAACTAGTCCCCCCATGCCATTTTTTCCCCAAACCCATCAGACACAAATTTTGAGATAGACATTTTTTTTAAATAATACAAAGTTCAGATTACGAAAACTCCGGTATCGACACAACCCCCCAGGGTTCGGTTGCAGGTGTTGTAAGTTATGTCCATGGGACATATATGGTTCTTGTGAAAGGGATGCTCGCATAAACTTCATAGAGGGCTCATTTGATTGCAAACTGAAAGTTCTAGTTCACTTATTAAGAGTCAAAAGAGATCCGAGGGCAACTAGCAACTCCACACCCTTTTTGCCCAAAACCAATCCGATAAAATTTTGAGATCGCCATTTTGTTAAAAGTAGTTCAAAGGTTAGATAAGAAAAAAACTCGTGTCGACGCAACCCCCCAAGGCCCGGGGACAGGCGTTGTAAGTTATGCTTTGGGGGCATATATGGTTCTTATGGAAGAGGTGCTTGTATAAACTTTGGAGAGGGTTCATTTGATTGGAAATTGAGCCATTTTTTTTTAAAGTAGCTCAAACATCAGATACCTAAAACTCCAAAGTTATGCCCCAGAGGCGTATTAGGTTTTTATGTAAAGGATGGTCATATAAACTTCGAAGGTGGCTTTTTAAGAGTAAAAAGAGATCCGAGCGTAACTAGCCCCCCCCCCTAGCCCTTTTTCCCCAAATCCATCCTATTTTGAGATAGCTAGTTTTTTTAATAGTTCATGCATCAGATAACAAAATTCCGGGGTCAAAACAGCCCTCCAGATCCCGGGGAAAGTGTCTTAAGTTATGCCCCGGAGGCATATGAGGCTTTTATGTAAGGGGTGGTCAAATGAACTTCATATAAGTGGTCACATGAGGGGTGGTATTATAGATTTTTATTGTTTTAAAAAGTAGAGTTGTGACAAAGAGTCAAGCTTTAGCGTAGAGAGCGGGACGTTGAGGAGGGGACAACCCCTTTCTTATACGGAATACTTTCTGTTCCTTTTAAGTTTTAGTGTTGATCCTTATTTGCAGTTTAAAAAAAATTTTTTTTATTTAATTTACTTTTTAGGAGTCAAAAGTGACCCGATGGCGACTAGTCCTCCCTCCCTTCCAACCTTCCCTAAACTCCCTTCCCCAAACGCATCCAATCGAATTTTTTATACAGTAATTTTGTTGAAAATTGATGAAAGATAATATAACAAAAACTCCGGGGACGAAACAGCCCCCCCCCCCCACAGAATCCGGGGGCGAGTGTTGTAAAATGTGCCCAGGCGGGCATATGAGATTTTTATGGAAGGGATGGTCGTTAGACTACGGAGGGGGCTTATTCGATTGTAAATCATAAATTTCTAGTGCCCTTCTAAAGAGTCGAAAGTGATTGGAGGGCAACTAGTCCCCATCCAAGGCCCTTTTTCCCAAATGCATCCAATCAAAATTTTGAGATAGCTATTTCGTTCTAATAGTTTAAAGATCAAATAACGAAAACTCCGGGTCGACACATCCCCCCGGAGCCCGGGCAAGGGTATATACGGTTATATGTAAGTGGTAGTTGTACAAATTTCAGAGATGACTCGTATGATTGGAAATTTAAAGTTTTTGTTACCTTTTTAAGAGTCATCAAACGTGATCAGGGGGTATCTACCCCCCCCCCACGTCTTTTACCCCAAATACAACCAATAAAAATTTTGAGATAGCCATTTCGTTCAAAATGGTCTAAAATTTGATTACTGTAAATTAGGGGCTGAGAAATCCTTCATACCACCCGGGATAGGAATTATAACCTTAAGAATCGAAAGTAGTCAAAAATTATCCCCCTCCCCTTGTGAGTTTTTCTCCAAACACATTGAAATAAAATTTTTAAATAGCCATTTCGTTCAAAATAGTCCAAAATTCAAATTGCTATAACCTAGGGGTTGAGAAATCTTCCCTGTGCCCCGGGGCAAGGATTGTAACTTGTGTAAGTACCCTGTTATTACAACATAACGTTCTGTGGAAGGGGCGGTCGTATTAACTTTGGAGGGGGCTCATTCCATCTGAAATTGAAAGTTCTAGCTCTCTTTTAAGAGCCAAAAGTGATCAATGGCCAATTAGCCCACGTCCCACTTTCCCCAAGGACATCCGGTCAAAATTTGGAGATAGCCATTTTGTTCAAAATAGCTCAAAGGCCAAATAACTCTGTCTCCAGGGCCTGGGGAAATGGCTCTGAGTTACGGAACTTAATTATAGTTACTTTAATAATTTGTTTACTTTGATACTTGGATTTAATGATTTACGTGGTAACCTCGATTTATTGAGCAAGGGCTGTAAGTTTTGCAAGTTGTTTATTGTTACTTTGATTAATTTAATACCTTGTTAACTTTGATTCTCTCTTTACTTTGATACTTTGGTACTTTGATATTATTACTTAGATACTAGTTTTGATACTCTGGTGAAAGTTTGATGTTGAAAAAAAAAATCTTATTTTGAAATAATGAGTTTTTTTAAACTTGAAAGTTTTGCAATAAAAAAACAAACAAAAATTAATTAAAAACTTTCCGAAAGTTTTTTTTCCCAATTCTTTCCGAAAGAATTGGAGTTGTGTACTTCTAATGAATGGTGTCTTCACAACAAACAAGAGTTGGTTACTGCCCATTTCTCAAACGGTAAAATTATCATTCTCTTACTTAAATAACGAATTCTCTTACTTAGAATTATCCTTCTCTATCTTAAGTGACTACTAAGTTCTGCAAAATTAGTTTAGGTTTTTTTTATTATAATAATTGGGAGAACAGAATTCAAAGATAAGTGAGAATTGGATTAGTGAATGGTTGTTAGACCGCGGTTGTCTTCCGAGAATAGGAGTTATCTACTTCTAATGAATGGTGTCTTCATTACAAACAAGAGTATGGCTACTGTCCGTTTCCCAAACGGTAAAAATATCCTTCTCTTACTTAAATAACGACTTCTCTTACTTAGAATTATCATTCTCTTACTTTACTGGCTACAAAGTTCTGCAAAATTAGTTTACCTTTTTTTATAATAATTAGGAGAACAGAATTCGAACACAAGTGAGAATTGGATTAAGGGCTGGTTGTGTGTGGTATAGTGATTATAGTATAATTATAGTATGCCTCCTGAGGCATTGCAGGAAGAGAGGAGGAACCATCCATTTCAATTCAAGGATTGGTTGCTAAGCTACGGTCAGGGGTTATGTACTTCTACGGAATGGTGTCTTCACTAAGAACAAGAGTATGGTTATTGCCCGTTTCTCTAACGGTAAAAGTATAAGGTCTACTGTGTATTTGGCGCTTTAATAAAAGTATTTATATTACAAATATTTTCTTTTCTTTTATTACAACATTGGAAATAAAGTGATAATTGCAGTGAAACCAGACCAGGATTTACTAATAGGTCCACTAGGCCTTGAGGCTTTCACTAGCGGCAAAAACGCTTGAGCGTAGAGGCGTGAAAATTTTAAATCCGGCCAGGGTGAAACAAAATATTCAATTCAATTTACTAGTTCTTACCAAAATTATCAATTTACTTTGGAATAAAAAAAAAATTTTGAATATGGAATTTTGAAAAACTAGAAACTTTGGCAATCAAAAACGAACTGAAATTAATTTTTAAAAAACTTTCCGAAAAGAAGTTTTCAAAAGAAAAGCAAAGGCCATATAAAAAATAAGTAAGAAAAATAAAATTTCCTTGAAATAGGTACCTAAACTACAACCCTCAAGCATTTCCTACCATCCAAAGAGTTCAAGGATTGCATACAGTGACAATATGCTTTCACTATACACAATGATATACTATAGCTCAGCACTACCACTTTCGTAAGGCCAAATGAGCCCAGAAGAAATAAAATATACAATTAGGCCTACTACCTTGACAAGACTTCATTGTACATTTTATTTATAATGGACCCAGTTATGCAGAGCTGGTATTCATATGTCTAGGTTTTTTCCACCTACAGATAGATCTTTGTGTATCACTAGGTCTACGTCTGCTACCTGACAAAGCTTATTGCAAATACTTTCGACTTTGTATTTCTTTCTTTAAGTAATTAGAAATAAGTAATTAGTAATAAGTAGTAGCTGTGTTCCTGCGTGTTCGTCCTCTCATATTGACAATTGGTGACAGAAGGGCACAAAAGCCCTCAGAAGGAGATTAGTGGATGTACTTGTAAAAGAAAGTTACTGAAGACACACCAAATATATTGAATGTCTTAGAGATGAAATTTGGGGGGACCATCGATTGGTGCTACTTTCTAATATCCTGAGGTCTTCGAAGCCTGGAACCATATGCAAAATGTCACGATATGTGGAAAAGGCGGGAGAGGTTCAATCGAGCCCGAGTGAATGAAAATAAGTATTGTTTTATATTGAGTGTGTGTTCTATGCAGTGTTGTATCATTAAATTACGTTGTGTATGGCCTTAGGGCTCAAATAAACTTTTTTTTTCTTTCTACAAGACATCAGCATTGCAAAGATTCAAAAATACCAACAAATGCTTGCTTTTATGCAAGTAAAAATAGACTGGAGTGTAGGGGGAGGGAGACTTTCTTCCCATCCCAACTCAAACTCACGCCTCATCCCAGGTTTCGATGGACCTTACAGCAGGGTTGTAGACTAATTCAGGGAGAAAATGAATTAAATCTTGATTCGTTTAAAACACAAGCTATGTCTCGACTCGGTGCAAATTAGTTCAGTCCTAACTCAAATAAGAATCAGCTGAGTGATGATTAGGAGCATTTTTGTGTTTGATTGTTTGAGTTTTGTGTTAATTTTAGTTTTTCGGTTTCTTTCCTTTTGTACTCCACTTTTTCCCTTTTGTATGTGGATAAGAAATAAATCATTAATTTATGAAATGCCTTTTGACTTGGTGTAATAACTAGTAGCACAGCAAGATACTGATCGTCAGTAGGTATTAAACAAAGAAAGGTTTATGCGAGAATGTTTCAAATAAAGTATTCGTGAATTTCTAAAAAAATTCAGGAAGCTATAGCACAGAACTTGAGAATACATTCTCAAATTTAATACATAATTTTAACCAGAAAAGTATGTACGAGTGAATGTATTTCCGTCTAAAAAAAAGACTTGTCCCTAGCGAAGTGAAAATTAAGAACAAAAACAAACAGAAATAAAAACAGATGAGTGTATAAATTTAAACGAACAAATCAAGACTAAAAAAGCAAGACTAAAATAAACACAAGAGAAGACAAAGGAGAGACAAACAAATAACAAGGAATAAAACAACAACTAGACAACTGATACAAGAAAGCGATGTAACATTTGTTTCCTATTGAATTTTTACAGAGTCTTTGAGTTCTCTTCTCCTTAATCATGCACGGAGCAGGGATATTGTAATGATGACTGTTAACTGAGCTACGCTTCCAGGGAGTTATGGCAGCAGAAATCTGTGAAATCAGCAGAATGAAGAGCACATCATAAATTTATTTTTATCTGACAGAAGAGCCTAAAAAGCCTAAAAAGGAGAAAGCGTTAACACATATGGTGCTGCCGTTGCCACGAACAAGTAGACTTGAGTCTACCAACCCAAAGACTTCTTCGAGAATAAAGTTGCATACTGTAAACTTTTCGGGCATTTTTAGGAAAACAACTAACGAATAGGATTTAACATTACAACCAATAGGCAGGAAAACATACGTTTAGTTGAATGACAGGCTTACAACATTTTCGAGTATTACTCTGGAGGTAGGATCACTCCTATTACAGCTCAAACCTGTTGCCCCAAAATGCCCTTTGAACACAAAAGGCTTTTTGTACATTTCAATCGTCTATTAATGAGGAACATGTTGATTTAACATAACAACCAATAGGTGGGTCAAGATAGGTATTGCGTATCTTGACGGACCTATATACGTCTTATAACGTTGTCACCGAGTTATACTTTGGGGGCAAGATCGCTTCCATTATGGTTAAACAGCATTTTTTCATATGAATTTTTAAACGCCGCAAAAACCTTTTCGAAATATGAAAAAGAGCGACTTAATTGTCAGCATAATTAAGCACTGTTAAATCAAGACCAAGGTGCAGAAAACCAAATTCAACCACATGCTTAACTTCAACAATACTTTCATTGTAAAAAAAAAACAGCAAAGAACAGGAATGCTCCTTGGCAGATCCCTTTGCGTTGCAGGATAATTCTGAGACAATTTTCATCCCACTCAGCACTACTACTACTACTACTAATAAATCACTGCAGCACCAAGCCGCCTGAGGCCAACACAGCTACGCAAGCTCCTCCTCCAACCTAATCTATTTAAAGCCTCCCTATTTACACCCTCCCAGCAAGTTCCCATTTCCTTTAAATCTTTATTTATGGCATCCTCCCAACCCAGACAAGGACGACCTGCTTTCCGTGTAGCCCCAGACGGTTGGCCAAAAAGGACAATCTTTGGTAATCTGTCATCCTTCATCCGTAGAACATGGCCTAGCCATGTCAACCTTTCTTTCATTATAGCCCAAGAAAGCGGGATTGAACCACATTTTTTTGGGAGCAACAGACATCAAATTTAGCAAAAAGAAATGGGTGAAAAATCAACAAAAATAAGTTAAAACTGACGCCTTCAAACAGTTTAAGAAGATATAGCATTCTTTTTAAGGTGGAGTTGTCATTGGGAACCTATAGACTTTAATGTACAAATTTTTATGGACATAACACATTCTCAATTTTAACTGTTTAGATTTGCAGTGCTTACTTATTTTCAATGTGGCAACACTGACGATACTATGGTACTATTCTATTAGCCTCATAATTTTTAGACATCCAAAAGAAAAATCTTAGAAAGTTGTGGGTTCAGTTATGAATAGTCCTGAGATAGGTCCAGGGAGAATTATATGTTTTATTTTGATGTCCTTGGTACTTTATGCAACATTAATTTAATACAACCTAAGTGTAAAAGGAAGAATAAAAAAGATTAAAAGCTGCAATAGTAAGCTCTAGTAGTAGTGCTGATATTAGCTTGCAGTAGTAAGGATACTTCTATTACTGATTTACAGTGAAGCATATTCCGAGAAGAAAAAAAAGATTAAAAACAAACTCACTGTTTATTGACTTATTGTTAAACAGTGGACATGAATAGGCTTCATTAATATCTAAAATAAATTGTTTGTTTGCTTTACAATATTCGAGTGCTAAGTTTCTCCATGCTTCTAATTGCTTATTTCTTGTATCTTCATTTGGTTGGAGCCTGAAAAAGAACATGTCTTTAACTAAAACATTGACAAAGATGCACTTTTTATAGGCTGGAATACACCTAGATGATTAAGCACATTAATATGGATAGCTTGTTTTCATCCATAGCATGGGTGCACACTTTTTGACACTTAAAGGAGGATGAGTGTGTGGACAGGATGTGAGGAGGATGAGTGTACTCCTTCCCAAAAACCCGAAAATATCAGTATTAGTACAGAGTAAAGCACAGAAGCCTCAAGAGAATAGAAAACCAATATTCAATTGAGAATACATATAATTATTATAGATACACTTTTAATGTTTAGCCTAACGTTAGACACGCCTGTTTTAGCCCTTATAGAATCATAAAATCATGAGCATACTGAAAACAGTAGATATTCTACATGGATTACAGCATGCAAGAGTTAAGTTTCTATATGCTTTTAATTGCCTATGTTTTATTTCTTTATTTGATTGAAGGAAGAACATTGCTTGAACAAATTGAAGAAACATCAACAGCCCCTCATTTACCTTAAATCACAATTGCCAGCGAGGTAAGGTGGTGATGGATCCTGTAGATTTCTCACTGGTGGTGATGTAACTGAATTCTAATTGAGCTTCCACTCAACGTTGGCCCAAGCTGGGAAAACAGCTTTATGTCTCCATCAAACTAAGCCTTCTTTCCTCTTAAATTTCATAAGCATGAAATAGGCTACATCAAAAGGCTGAGCTAAGTGGATGAATTGGGTATGAGACAGACAAAACGCACAAAGTTTTGTCAAACAACTTGACCGACTGTAAATAAAGAGAGAAGGACAAGTTGTTTCCTGCCATTACTTTTGAACCCTCTTGTTTTGTCAGTGCAGGAAAAATATGCCCATGATAAGCTGGAAAAGACCTGCATAATTAAGTTCACTTATGGGCATAGCTCTTTTTGATCCTTGGGTTTTGGGTCTTCATTATTTGAAAGTATTATATGTGAATATCTCCAGCAATAGTTGTCACTTTGAAAACCCCTTAAATTCCATGCTTAATTTAACATAAAATGGCTAGTGTGGGGACGTTGATAAAAGAAAAATTGATTTCATCAAGTTCAAAAAATTTGACTGAAAATAAGTTCGATCTTGAGGGTTATAGCGAAGGAGGGGTTTAAAGGTTCACATTTTCCTAGAACGTGATAAAGTAGGCCAAAGCATAGGAGCCTGAAAGGTAAAACAAATCATGACAGTCAATTAAGAACATTGATTATTAGCATTAATATACTGTTATAGTATCATATCTTTTTTTTACAGATAGTACACAAACAGATAGTAAAACACCATTTAGTTTTCTGAATTGACAATCTGAACAAAAGACAAATACTGGTAAGATTTAACCTGAAAACTATGATATGATCCTGTAAGTTTAATAAAACAGTTTTCCTGGCTAGTGTAGATTGTATGGGTCAATTGGCTTTTGAATACCCATAAGACATCACACTATTCTTTTTCCCTTAGGGCAAGCAACTTGCCAAGTTTTGAATTTGACAAGTTTTATCAGTAGTTTCGTGAGCATACCCTGTTTTTTCTAAGGGATCAAGTTAGAATTTCATGGATAACTATTTTCCATGGGTGGGTGGGACTTCTAATAAAATATTTTATACTATGGTTGTCTTTATTATGCTACTACTAATAATAATAATAACTCACTGCAGCACCAAGCCGCCTGAGGCCAATACAGCTACGCACACTCCTCCTCCAACCTAATCTATTCAAGGCCTCCCTCTTTGCACCTTCCCAGAAAGTTCCCACTTCCTTTAAATCTTTATTTATGACATCCCCCCACCCTAGACGGAGACGATCTGCTTTCCGTGTAGCCCCAGACGGTTGGCCAAAAAGGACAATCTTTGGCAATCTAACATCCTTTACAGAACACAGAATGTGGCCTAGCCATCTCAACTTTTCTTTCATTATAGCCATAGAAAGCGGGATTGAACCACATTTTTTGTATAGTCTACTGTTTGAAATATGGTCAGTCAGCCAGGTACCCAGAACAATCCGTAGGCAATATCTCTGGAAAACATCTAGTAAATTTTTGTCCGCTTTTTGGAGTGCCCATGCTTCAGAGCCATATTTGACCACTGTCATCACTGTTGCTTCCAACATTCTACTCTTGGGTTGCAGACTTATCTTGCTATTCTTCCAAACCTTTTTTAACTGTGAAAAAACACCCTGAGCCTTAGATATTCTACTTTTAACATCTTCACTGCTCCCACCATCTTTACTAATAATACCACCAAGGTAAGTGAATCTGCCCATCTAATCAATCTTTTCGTTACCCAACATCACCTTTTCACTTATTCCTAGCCTTAGTGACTTAGTCTTCTTGACATTAATTTTCAAACCTATTCTAGCACCCTGAATTCACAAAATCTCTAAGCATTCATTTATTTTGCTCACACTTTCATCTAACATGCTTAAATCATCAGCATAATCTAAGTCCAGAAGAGTTTTCCTCCCCATTTGATTCTGTGGTCTCCATATAAAGGGGAATAGAACACAACCCCCTTTGCTAAAGCTCTTCTATCAACAGAATAGAATTCTTGCTCATAATTGATAAAAATTGAGGACCAAAGATGTCTTACAACAAAGGGACTTCTCAATTATTAATCTAAGAGTGAAAACTTGGTCACCACATCCTCTTCCTTTTCTAAAACTGCACTGTTCTTCTCTTAAAACTTCGTCTACAGCATCTCTTGGTCTAAAAGTATCATATTACAAAGTAATTTGCTACCTACAGAGACCAGACTAATGCCTCAATAATTACAACACTCACTCTTATCACCTTTCTTACACAGTGGTTTAATTAAGATTTTCCTAAAATGATTAGGTACTTCCCCTTTTTCAAAATTCATATTCACAATCTTCAGTAGCTTATTTCTTACCTCAGAGCGACCATATTTAAGAAACTCATTTATCAGACTATCAGCACCAGGGTCTTCTCATTTTTTTATCCTTTTAGTACTGTTGCTAATTCTTCCTCACAAAACAAATCTTCCTTCACATCCAAGGTATCACAAACTTTTTCATTTTCATCTATATCTTTTCCTGCAACTGTATCACAGTGTAGCACATTCTCAAAATGTTCTGCCCATCTCTCTTTAACTCTCTCCTTATCACCAATTGTGGCCCCATTCTTATCTTTAAGTGGGACTAGTCTGAATTGACTACTCCCTCTCAATTTATTAACATGCCAGTATAATATTTTACTATTATGCTGTCTAGCTGCATCTTCCAGATCCTCAGCAATTTTATCCATGGTGTCCACTTCATATCTCCTTAGTTCATGTTTTAATGCTTTCTCCACTTTCTTTACATTCTTTTTGTTTTCATACGACCTCTCACTCAGATAATTCTTGTACAAACCCCTTCTGCTCTCTGTTAAACATCAAGCTTTTTCACTAATATTCCTAGTTGTAGTCTTGAAAGTCTTCCCTAAGACACCATCAGTAACTTCACAATTTTTTGTTTTTTTTAATTATTCCATCCATCTTCCACATTGTCAAATTTTAAACTCTCAAGCTTAGTATTCAACTGTTCCTGGAAGGTTTCTCTCAAATTTTTATCCTGGAGTCTACCAACATCATAACTTTCTGGGAGGTAGTTACCCTTCCAAAATTTCAGCTTTGAATCAACCTTAGACACTACTAGATGGTGATCTTTACTTTTAACATCAATAACAGCACTCCTATATACCCTAGTATCTTGTATTGATCCTGCTAGTCTTTGATTTACAATAGCATAATCAATAAGGTTTGCTGTCTTATCATCACGTGAATACCATGTCAACTTATGGGCCATTTTATGACCAAACACCATATTGGTTATAACTAGGTTGTTATACCTACAAAATTGCAAAAGTCTATAGCCATTACTGTTTTCTTTTCCTACACCAAATTTACCTAGGCTAGGGCACCATCTGTCCCTATTTCTACCAACATGGGTGTTAAAATCTCCTAGTAAAAACACCATATTTCTACATGGTACCCTGTCTATTTGCTCCTGTAACTATAAGTAAAATTCATCTGAGTCACTAGTATCTCCATCAGTTGGTTTAACAGGGACATATACTACCATAACTGATACCCTGAACTTTTTATCATAAAATGAGCAATTAGTATTCTATTATTAACACCTTCCCAGCCTAAACAAGACTTAGCAGCTTCCTTATTCATCATGAACCCTACTCCCTGCCTATGTACCCCATCCTTCCTGCCTGAGTAAACAAATTCTATGTCACCTAGTTTCAAGCTTCCTACCCCTGGGATATGAGTTTCTGAAAATCCTGAAAAATCCAGTTCAAAGCATCTAAATTTGTCAGTCAAAATGACAATAGTCATTTTTTAACATCATAACATTCCAAGTTCCAATTATACAAGTTTATACATATTTAGGTTCTTTAAAGTATTTGCAAGGTTCAAGGATTTAGATCTACTGTCTTTTTCCACAAATTATGGTCAAAATATAAAAAAAAAGCATTGATTAGCTAACATTTTAGGCCCCATGCAAGATACAACTTGAAACCAACAACTAGAAAACATTTATGATAAAATATAAAATAATATGGATTGAAACCAACAAAAAGAGTTCATGTAAGCCTACTCTTAGAACATTAGAAATGAAATCAACAAATATCACCATTCTTCACCAGACCAAAATTTTAATAGTTTTTTTAAACTCTTTTATTATTACAATAATTTAATTATAATTTTTAAACTAAAACTTTCTTTAAATTAGCATATAGTCTACATACCTTGCTATTCTATAAATGGATTATGGTAGCATGCTCTTCAAAACCTCTAGAAGCAGCAACACAATATTCCCAAAAATATTTTTCCTTAATAAAGTAAGCCAAGACATGAGCTCAAACAATGAACCCAATTGTCATTCTTATCTTTAAATATATGGATAAGGCACATTTTCAGTTGGTTTTAAGGCCATACTATTTTACTCTATAGTCACATGTATATTTCTTTGGAAATTGATCCAGGAAAACTAGTGAAAACATTAACAAAACTTTCAGCCATACTTGCTCATGGAATGTTCCTTGGAGGCCTGAGCTCTCACAAAAGAAGTTTGAAAGAATCTTAAATAGCCCACAATTGATCATTTCTAGTACACTAGAATCAAATGAAGCTCAATCTGAAAAGCACAAGCACTCTAAAAAATAATTAAAAACTTTGCAGCCATAAATGACACTGTAGTCAATTGCTTTTTGGGCATAGCCATACTTCATGCATGGGAGCCAAAACTTTATTTACAAGAATATTTTTGAAAGATCCAACCACATGTCAAACAAAAGAATAATGAGTTCTTGCAGTATCCAAAGAAGTTGTTAACTGAATTGTCAAACACTGTTAGTGTAAATAGTGGTCTAACTTTTAGCAAAGTCTTGTCAATAAAAATTACACTATTTCAATGTGCTGAGGAGTATATTCTTAGTTTTTTTTTTCTATTTCTTGCCTTTGGTTTGTGATGTGAGAGATTCATTGAACATTATATGAAAATAGTGTCAACATTCTATTGATTACCCAATTATTTTCTTAATCTTAGTCTATACATTCTAATAACTTAATTTTATACTAAACATTGTGTGATGATTCTTTCAGAAAATGTCTATTCTTGCTACCTGCCCATAGGTGCAGCAAATAGGTCCATGTTGCCCCTAGAAAACTCCTCAAGATTAAAGCTTAATTCTGAAAAAGTACCATAAATTTGCCCCCCTCCCCCCAATCCTTGAAAAATCTCCAGCTAAGTCCACACAACTGCCTACCAAATATTACTCCTGTGTTTATAATTGCCTAGATTCATTGAATTTCAGCCTTTATGCAGGCATACAGCACACAGCATATGCCAAAACAACTACAAAACCTTTTTTTAAATATAACTACTCAGCATTCTTTAATTTAATATATGAACTTTCAAACATTATTTCAGAAGTAGGTTAATAGGATGCACAAATAAAGAAAACAAGGTTGATTGTATATCACTTCTAAGGTTACTTAAAAGAGAATTATCAATATATGTAGAAACAGAAATTAATTAAGAATATCAGAAAAGTCCTATTACATTAAAACACCTAATAAAAGCCCACATTATCTAAGCCTTAAAGTAAGGGAAAAGACTGAAAAAATGCATATAGTGTATGGTTCAGATAGTAAACTTTCCAGCTCAACTACTTTCTAAGATATCAAAAAGCCCTTTGTCTAGAAAACTACCATGCTGCCTAATCTTTGACATAGGGTCTCAAAGCTGGAATAAAGCATGTCAATCAAAGACAGAGTAAATAATAGATAAGTATTGTGAACTATGGCAATACTGAAGAATCCTGACTCTTCTAAAGGAAATGTGTCAACATAATAAATTTAGTATTCCTAGATTCCTTATTTAATGCTATTCCTCAATATAAAAGTCATTACCTTCATATTGCATCCCCTCTTGTGATGGTCCTATATATTGCCCTAGTATGTAAGCTAAACAAAACTAAAAGAAAACTCTATAACAGGGAAATTCTTACTTAATAATATGTAGTATGTTACTATTAACCACATTGTCATGTTTTTTGCTGTGTTATCTGCATATTTAAATAGTATTTTATTTAACAATTCTATTAAAATCCTGGTTAATACAAACAGAATTTCATAACTGACATAGAAACAAGGTGAACATACTGCTTGTATGCTCTTTCTGAATATAATAATCACTTCACTTGCAGATGTGCCTGCCTGATGATCCTATATATAGCCTTAATAATGTGACTGAGTCTTTAATTAACCAAAATATTAATTGAAATAATTTAAAAAGTAAATAAATACATGCTGCATATAATAAGGTAAGAATTTCACTATTTAAGTGTTTTGTTTTTTCTGTATGCACTGGGCTATAGTTGGGACCATTAGGCTGAGTGGCATATTTCTAACAGAATTGATTAGGCCTATTTTGTTTAGAAAGAGTATAAAAAAAGGAATTGAGCAGTGTGTTCATCTTGTCTTAATGACTGTCATGCAATCTTGTATAGGCTATTTTGACAAAATCACTTAAACAGAGCAGCTTTCATAGGTTAAGAATAGACCAAACCCATTTTAACACAAAAAAAATGATGTAGGCTATATGGTAATGATACAAAACACAGAAAAAGATTATTCTGGATTTACATATATCTAAAAACTTCAAGAGGTGGGGTGCATTTTTAGGGTAATAACAGCTATATTGGAAAAATAAAACATAAAATAGCCAAATGAGTTTACTGCCAATACTTTTGTTTAGTTCCATAGTTTCCTTTAGACAAGATGTATCTCTTTGGTTTTACTAAAGTTATATCAATGTAGGCTTTGATGTTGGTTGGCTTTGCATAGGCTTAAATGTTGAGAAATAAGTTTTGCAAAATTGTAGCCAGCCAATTCCAACAACCCAAACCTATTCTCAACCAGACTATCAGCAAATCTCAATTACTTAAGTAGCATCTAAATTACGCCAAATTTTAGGCACCTGCTATCCGTGCATAGCATAGGAGACATAAACTTTAGCCTAATTAGAATAGGCTATTTGGGATTGTCCAGAACTGGAGTTTACTTTGGCTATATTTTATAGGCTATATCTAGTTTTAGTGCTGCAAGTTAATTTACTCTTTATTTCAAGAACACAACTTATCTTAAAGATTTGGCATTACTAACGTGAAAAAAGGTGGAAAATTGTACTGCCAAGGCCATTCCATGCTTCTAAGATTTGCATTTAGCGCTAGAAAAAGTCAGTGTTGAGAATTAGTAGGAATAGTCGAATTTTTTTTCGCTACGGAATTATTCGTTCCCTGTCTATCAAGTTGAAGAATGATTTTGAAGTCAATAAGAACTTTCTACTCTAGCAAGCCCTTAAGGCCTGCTTTACCAAGATAAACTCATTCCCGTTCATTCCTCACTCTGTATGTTTTATTAAGGAATGATGTCAAATTTATTTAACAAACAGTGAATTGGCAAACTTCTCATGTTTTTTACTAAAAAATGGTTCCTTTCCTGTCTCTTATGACCATCTTGGAGAGATGGTCATAATCACGCTTATAATGATCAACATGGACATCACCGCAGATGAGACCAGAGGAAGCAACATAATGTTCAATGTCCGAAAGTGAGCCACTATAATTGATACATAAATGGGAGGCATCTTTCCACAAAATTCTGTAACTACTTGGTAGTGAATCTAAAAGAAGCTTGGTCCACACTCATGAATAGTTAATATCACGCTTCATATCACCAATTAATAACCCGTCCAGTCCATTATTCTCAATGCCATTCAGAAGACTTTTTACGAATGTGCGAGATTTTGTAAATTTTATAAAATTTCGGAGGGATTTCTATTCGCAGGGGAGCTAAACATTAATGAGGGCAAGGTTGGTAAAACGAATACCAATACAAAAATTACTCTCGTGATAACGTAAAGGGGGTGGCGAAAACAACGTCTTTTTTATTAAACATGCTAGGCCACCTGATGGTGTTCCAGAGATTGTGTGGCCAATTGTAGAAACAACTAAATGTTTGTTGCTTCTGTGTAGGGAGTTTAAAATCATTAAAGGTAGTAAATGTTCCTGAAGAATTGATATATCAAAATAGTCCAATTTCTGATCTAAAGCAACGTCTTTATTCTTCGTACCATTAACATTGAACGAGTATATAGTGATGTTAGTCTCAGTATTCATTTTCTTGTATAAGATGACCGTTTCAACAAAAGTTAACGAAGGATTCGGCATTTCAATGAAAATGACACGTGATTTCCTTGAAAGTTTGCATAATTTGGTGTAGCCTGGCAAGGAGAATCAAGTAAGGATTCATTTAGCCCTGCGCAAGGGGAGCAGCGTTTTTCTTTATCACATTTATAACCCGGCAATTATAACAGCATTTGGGTTGGCGTTCAAATTTGTAAACTCTATACATGTCATACCCAATCTTTATACCAAGCCGAAGTGCATTAATGAGCGCAACAGAAATCTTATCAATTCTTACCACAAGCTTATCGCCAGAAGGCTTAATGCTATGAAGGCACTCATGACCTGGAAAACAGTTTTTTCATTTCGTGACGCTTCGCAGGATTGTTTGATTGTGATGGGACTTTTGAAATAACAACATTCGCCTGATCATGATTTAATGATTGAGGGCCGGGGCTGCTAAGAGGGGGGAAATTAAGATCATGATATAATATAGGATAGGTGCAGAAAAGTTTGTGCCTGTTTGCTGATGGGACGACTCAGTACAACCTTTTTTTTTTTATATTTGTCTTCATCAAGCGTGTTTATTCCGTTTCTATATGCAACCTTAACTCCGATTGATGGGACTTTTGAAATAACAACATTCGTCTGATCATGATTCAACGATTGAGGGCTGGAGCTGCTATGAGGGGGGAAATTAAGATCATGATAAAATATAGGATAGGTGGGGAAAAGTTTGTGCCTGTTTGCTGATGGGACGACTCAATACAACCTTTTTTTAAAATATTTGTCTTTATTAAGCTTGTTTATTCCGTTTCTATATGCAACCTTAAGTCCGATTGAGAATACTAATCTATAATTTTTAAAATCTACACCTACATGCAAAGAGTGTTTTGATCTTTTTGATTCCCAACTTGTCCCTACGGATTTTTTAAAAATATATTAGTTTCCCCAAAGCCCGCGCTATAATGGCTGTAAGTTTCAGACTGATCATAGACAAAAAGTTTTTGGCCCATTTTATGGCACATTACATCCTTCTCTCACTCAATGAAATGCTTTTCCATTTAGCTCAGACAATGATTCTTGAAATTTTCTTAGAAAACTGGCATGAAAGTTTTTGAATCACTTTCCGACTTACCCCTTTATTGCAAACTCGCGGGGGGAGAAAAAAAGGAAAAACAGTACATTGAAGGCATATGGCTCTTTACCAAGGCAACGATAAGCACTGCCTTGGATTCCAAATTTCTTCCAAGACGAACAAGGTTTTATTAACTACTTGTTTTGAAAATTACTTGTTCTGATAAATAGTTGAAATTACTTAAAACACTTTAGCTTAAAGTGCGAGGTGTTACGGGGAGGTAAACCCCTCATATGCGTAATAATTTTTGTTTGTTTTAAGTTTTAATGCAAAAAAAAAAAAAAAAAAAATGAAAGTGTCTGTACACTTCCAAATAACCATTACTATATGCAAACAGAGGTCAAAGTATGTAACTTTCAGCCCCTCCCATGGGGACTGTGACGGAGTAAGTCGTCCCCAATGATATAGTTATTAGATGTTTCGACTATGGTGAATAAAATGGCTATCTCAGAATTTTGATGTGGTGACTTTGGGGAAAAATGAGCGTAGGAAGGGGCCAAGGTGAAATCAGTATTTTTGGTCGCTTAAAAAAGGGCACTAGAACCTTTAATATCCCTTAGAATGATCCTTCTCGCGAATATTCTAGGACCACTGAGTTGATACGATCACCCTTCGGAAAAAAAACAAATAAACACGCATCCGTGATCTGTCCCCTGGCAAAAAATGCGAAATTCCACATTTTTGTAGCTAAGAGCTTAAAAACTTCTGCAGTAGGGTTCTCTGATATGCTGAATCTGATGGTGTAATTTTCTTTACGATTGTATGACTTTTAAGGGGTGTTTTCCCTATTTTCTAAAATGAGGCACATTTTCTCAGGCTCGTAATTTTTGATGGTAAGACTAATCTTGACGAAATTTATATATTTAAAATCAGAATTAAAATGCAATTCTTTTGATGTAACTATTTGTATCAATATTCCATTTTTTAAAGTTTCGGTTACTATTAAGCCGGGTCGCTACTTACTACAGTTCGTTACCACGAACTGTTTGACAAATATGTTCTCGTGATCATGGATCGACATAACTAATTCGACAGAAAAGAAAGCATTGAACAGCACAATCTATGTTGCCACTTATATCACATTTGGAGGTATGATACTGCAGCTTTTGCAAATATACAGCACAATTTCTTATGGTACCGCACATCGCAATTATACCGCGAAATGACTTATCATCACTGAAATTATTGTCACTGTACGGAAAAGGTAGCAAATGTTTACTCTTAACTTCTAAAAATAGATGACAGTATAGGTAACTTCAGAGCTCATGAGCGCGAGAATTCAAACTAGTAAGTAACGTGCTTTATCTGCTAGGCCATATTATTTAGTTATAATCAAAGTGAAAATGCCATTTAATTATTTTTTTATGCTCTTTTATTACTCAGTGAATGTTTCTGGGGTGTTTCATCTTGAGCCCTTAAAGGGGTCCTAAAAGTATTTCATCTTTTTATCCTCATGGAGAAGTTATCAATGCTAGTTAAAGTAGCCGATTGGGAAGTGGTAAAAAATGTCACTAGCACATAAGTAAGTTGTTCAAGAGTAATATATTCCAAAAGTACTTAATTATAACAAATCAAATCTTGTTTATTAGGGAACTCAAATATAAGCTATTTCCCTACCATTTCAATTTTAAGTGTGTATTTTTTTAAAGCTGTTGACTAAAAATAGTGCTGAATTTTGCAACTTGAAACTTTGCCATTAACAATTTAGGGTATCTTCTTACACATTAGGGGGGGGGGGGGGTAAAGTTAATGATAAATTTGCTGTGGGCTATATAATTTAGCTTGGCTAGTATGCAAGTGAAAATGTCATTTAGTTTAAATGTCATAATTCATATAAAATACCTTTGGGGCCTCTTTAAGGGCTCAAAATGCAATTAGCCCCAAAAATAATTATTGAATTATGAAAGAGCATATGAAAAGGCATCAAATGATGTTTTCACTTTCAAACTAGCTAAATTACATAGCCAACTAAAAATTTAATCATGATCTACCCTAGTCTCTCTCTGAAGACTTTCTGAAGCTTTTGAAAAGTATAACAGGCCTGGGTTTGCTGAGCCCAGCCAGTCTGGGCTAAATTACATAGCCAACTACAAATTTAATCATGATCTAAGTCTTAAAATTACTGGAATGCTGAAATTAAAATTTCAGCAGTTTAAAAATTACTGGAATACTTTAAACAGATTAAAACGGAAAGCTGAAAAAATGTATATACAAAATGAATTTATGAAGCATAAATGTGATATGAAAAAAACATGGAAAACAGTAAATTCACTCCTGGGTCAAAAGGGTAAAATAGAATTTATTAATAAATTACAAACAGAGAGGGGGAATTTGACTACCCCAAATGATGTTGCAAACTATTTATGTGATTATTTTTCTAGTGAGGGAGTGAAACTTTGTGACAATGCTTGGGAAAGAATTAAGCAGCCTCCCAAAATAGTTCAGTCGGAAATTCTAGTAGAAAATCAGCTGGTTTTTAATGTTTGTAGCATAAGTGAAGTGAGTACAATTATCAGTAGAATCCAATCAAACTCAAGTGGCATAAATGGGATTTCTCTTAAGATTGCTAAATCAGTTATAACACCAGTTGTATGTAATTTGATTAATAAGTCTATAGAAAAAGGAATTTTCCCAGAAGTTTTGAAGGTGGCTAAAATAATACCATTGCACAAAGGAAGTAAGAGAGATGACCCTTCAAACAAAAGACCCATTTCTATCCTCCCTTTTTTTCAAAAATATATGAAAAGGTGATAGGATCCAGGCTAAATGATTATGTTGAAAATAATACAATTCTTATAAATACTCAATTTGGTTTTAGAAGAAAAATGTCCACAGAAATGGCAACCATTAAACTTGTTGACTGGGTAAATACGTTGTTTGAAGCGGGTCTGATTCCAGCTGCTTTATTCCTGGATTTGAAAAAGGCTTTTGACATGATTCACCATAAACAGTTATTACTTGAGCTGGAAAAAATCGGTGTTACCGGAAAGAGTTTGTCTTGGTTTGAATCTTATTTAAGTGACTGAAAGCAGGTTGTGGTGAATGGGTGTTTTACTTCTGAAGCTAGTACAATAACTTGCAGAGTACCCCAGGGCTCTATACTAGGTCCTCTTTTATTTTTAATATTTATAGATCAGATTAAGTATTATTTGTCAGAGGCTGGTATAATCCTTTTTGCAGACAATACTCTTTTACTTGTAGCTGCTCCATCAGTTGATCTACTTTTTGATAAAATGATAAAGGCAATGACCAAGTTTATTGAGTGGGCAGATTTCAATCTTTTGACATTAAATTATAATAAAACTAACTACATTCTATTTTCTCAGATATCTAGTATTGAAACTAATTTAGAATTAATAATAAATGGAAATCAAATAAAAAGAGTAAAGGTAGCAAAGTATTTAGGTTTTATGATTGATGAAAATCTATCATGGAAAACACATTCACATATTATAGCTTCAAAGTTGTCCAGATCTCTGTGTGTGCTTTGCCAAGTTAAAAACCTAGTATCCTATAAAATTCTTTGGTTACTTTATTTTGCTATTTTTTACCCGTATATTTGCTATGGTTGCTCTTTATGGGCTAGTAATTTTGTATCATGTTATAAAAAAATCCAAAATAAAGCTGTTAAACTTTTATCACCTAAAACTTTATTTACTCATAATATTAATGAACTTTATACTAAGAATCAACTTTTTGATATTTCAAAAACAAGAGACTACCAAGTTAGTATTTTCACATATAAATTTATTAATAATATACTTCCCTCTTCTTTCGAAAATTTTTTCTCCATTAGTTGTGATCTTCATAGCCATGATACACAAGGGGCATCAAATCTGGTACACCCATTTAGAAATACAGCTAGAGCTTCTTTTGTGATTAGAAATTTTGCCCCCTCTGTATGGGATATTATTCCAATTGAAATAAGAAATTCGAGTCATTTGGCTTCCTTCAAGGCTGTTGTTAAGAGATTCTTCCTTGCAAAAGAATAGTATGATAATGATGCAAAAGTATAGTAATAATGCGTGAGTGTCATAAGTAGAATCTTTGTATGTAGTAATATGCAGAGTAGAGATGACTGCCAGCTGCTGCCAACAAGCCCTCGGGGCTTTCTTAGCAGGTGCAGCAAAATGTTTTGTATACATGTTTTTGAAATAAATTAATCTAATCTAAAAAAAAAAGTCTATCTCTGAAGACTTGCTGAAGCTTTTGAAAAGTATAACAGGCCTGGTTTGCTGAGCCCAGCCAGTCTGAGTAAAACAAATGCAACAAACATTGTTCAACAGGCTCTGACACCCTATTTTCATGAAAAGCTTCTTAACAACTAAAAAGATAACCTTTCCTGAGTAGATATTGACAAAAACAGATGAGGCTCAAGCCAAATAACTCTCTGTTTACATCATTACCTGAGATATTGTAATGGATTTACAGGTAGATTTACTTGTTCTAAGAGTATAGTGATGGATCAGCTTCTGTTATTTTCAGTCAGTTGGTTAGAGTGATGTTAAGAAGGCAGGTGTTCCCTTACAGTACTGGTTTGTAGTTTGCACTACCAATGCTGTGATGTAAATAAATCAAAATAAATCAATAATCAAGTGTCTTGTAGAAGAAAACTTTCCATGGGTGACAGTTGTGAAATTTAGCTGCTGTCTATGTGCCCTGGTTGCTAGTCATGTTAAAAAAAAAAATCTAAGAAAGGAAGATTAATGCAAGATTATTTGCAATCATTTTTGACATAGTGCAAGTGATAAGGTATATATAGGAATGAATCTTCAAGTCTTCACTCAGGTTGAACAATGCAGATTCTTTGCTTTGGCTCATATTATTTTTCATTTGAAAACTAGACAAGGCATATTCTTGAACAGTGGGATACTTATACATTGTACCAGGACTCTCTTTTGTTCTCAAAGATGCCTCACATAC
The DNA here is from genome assembly GCF_032884065.1 of Artemia franciscana. Classification (NCBI taxonomy): domain Eukaryota; kingdom Metazoa; phylum Arthropoda; class Branchiopoda; order Anostraca; family Artemiidae; genus Artemia; species Artemia franciscana. Next base: position 1,237,441 of record NC_088867.1, on the reverse strand, counting down.
GAACATCCAATGATTTATAGATTGTTTTCACTTGTTAGTTTCAAGCTCAAAAACCAGTTGTCAAAGCAAATATTGTAGTTCATTTTCTTTGTTAAGTTACTCATCAGATATAAAACTATGTTGCCTCCAACTCCAAGATTCCTTTCAACTTCAAGATCCTTGTTCTCCAGGTTTATTATGTTTATTATTGTGATTGAATTTGTTTGAAGGTAGCTAACATTCCTAAATTTCAATTTTTGATTAGCCCTAGAGACTAATAAATAGTGATCTTTACTAAATATCAATAACAGCATTCCTATATACCCTAGTATCTTGTATTGACCCTGCTGGTCTTCAGTCTATAAGATGAGCAAAACTCTTTTATTTCAAAAAAGCAAGTAAATTAGCTTGTTCAACCTTTATCTTAACCTACTGTGATTACTCAACTGCCAGCCCCCAAAAAAATGCAAAATGGAAAATCAAAAGTAATAAAACAAGAATGAATTGTGAACAAAATCAATGAGCTGAAATCTTTGATTTATGCAAATGATTATGATGTTATACTTCTTACTGTACTGAGGTGTATCCCAAGAATTTAATAAACAAGCTCCTAGGCATCACATGTGATGTCCAATTGATCTTTTCCTTCTGGGGGAATTTAACCTTCCTGAAATCCAATGGATTGATGTATCTGGTTTTTGCACTAGAGATTCTCCTTTTTTGTCTGCCCTCTGATAATTCCCTCTGTCAAACAATGTCACAAGCAAGTCATTTCAGCAAAGGGCAAGTTTCCAACACTCTTGATCTGGTTATTCTTGGTAATTCTGACCATCTTATTAAGAATATAATAACCACACCCATTGGCTGTACCAACCATATTGTAATTATTTCAGAGTTATGTTTACCTACTAAACAACCCTCTTTCAAGCAACAAAAATATGTCAGTTACAAACTAGTCTCCAAATGACTTGCCAATGTCAATTGTGAACAGCTTATCACCAATGATATTGATGAGAGTTGGTCTAATGGGAAAACTGTCAAAATTTTTTTGGGGTAAACAGGTCAAATCTACCTTTTTTAACTACAGAAACAAGTCAGCTTAATAATAGAATCAGGAAAAAATCCCTTGTTACAGGAAACTAGTCTCCAAATGACTTGCCAATGTCAATTGTGAACAGCTTATCACCAATGACATTGATGAGAGTTGGTCTAATTGGAAAATTGTCAAAATTTTTTTGGGCTAAACAGATCAAATCTACCTTTTTAACTACAGAAACAAGTAAGCTTAATAATAGAATCAGGAAAAAATTCCTTGTTACAGGAAACTAGTCTCCAAATGACTTGCCAATGTCAATTGTGAACAGCTTATCACCAATGATATTGATGAGAGTTGGTCTAATGGGAAAACTGTCAAAATTTTTTGGGCTAAACAGGTCAAATCTAACTTTTTTTACTACAGAAACAAGTAAGCTGATTAATAGAATCAGGAAAGATCCCTTGTTACAGGAAACTAGTCTCCAAATGACTTGCCAATGTCAATTGTGAACAGCTTATCACCAATGATATTGATGAGAGTTGGTCTAATGGGAAAACTGTCAAAAATTTTTTGGGCTAAACAGGTCAAATCTACCTTTTTTAACTACAGAAACAAGTAAGCTGATTAATAGAATCAGGAAAAAATCCCTTGTTACAGGAAAAAGAAAACATCAGAAAATTATCAACTCTTCAAAACTCTTTAACACCATATCACAATGCACCATATCAATGCACCAGACAATGCACCATATCAAGCTGTTAAAGAGAAGGTTTGAGGAACAATTGGCTGAGGATGTTAGGGATAATCCTAAATCTTTCTGGCATTATGCCTCACAAAAATGTTGCAGCAGATCCACTGTCCCTGATATCCTGTACAATAGTCAACCAGTTGCTGATCCTGAGCTGAAAGTTGAAATTTTCAACCAACAATTTGCATCTGTTTTTCCTGCAATTCCAGTATTTTTTTCCCCTCACCTCCTATATATGATGTATCACATCTTATGGAACCTATTCTGATTAATGATTTAATAGTTCTAAGGGAACTTATGTCACTCAAATGAATAAATTGCCTGGGCTAGACTGCATTTATCCTTGTATCCTCCATGAATGTCAAACAGTACCTCTTTCCTTACTGTTAGGTTATCATTAAATCTTTCCAGACTACCTTTGGATTGGAAAAAAGCCCATATCATTCCAATATTTAAGAAAGGTAGAAAGGACCTTGCTGAAAACTACCAACCTATCAGAATGACATCAGCAGTTGTTAAGGTTCTTGAAAGAACAATTAATTCTGCAGTTATTAGACATACTGAAAGTAAGGAGCAACATTAAAAATTAAAACTAGCAGAAGTTATTACATATATGAGGGGGGTCGCCTCCTCGTCAATACCTGGCTCTTTATGCTAAAGTTTGACTTTTGTCCCAGTTCCTTATGAATGACTTCTGAATCACAAAGTCCATTTAATTTGAAAAAAATATTCTTGTAAAAGTAACAAAAAACTTTAGCATAAAGAGCAAGGTATTGACAAGGGGACGACATTCATATATGTAATAATTTCTGTTCATTTTAATTTTTAATGTTGCCCTAGTAGAATCTAAACTTTAAGCTTTGAGGATGATAATATCAATTAGGAACAGAGAAATAGGACCTGAATGATAAGGGAACAAAACAGTTCTGATGAAAAAATAAACAATCCTGTTTTGATATTTGTGCTAATAGAAATTCTTTAAGCAAATTTTGCTATTTTTGCAAGCCCCTTGGATAAACAGGCAGAAGATTGGTGGACCAAGTTTGCAATATGACCTGAAATACATTTCTTTTCTGAATTCCATAGAAATGTGCCAGTCAAGATCTAAAAAAGAATTATAGCCTATTGTAAAAAATATAAATGAGCTTTAAGATTGAAACAGTCAGACAGTTTTAATTGTAGCTAGAAGAAGCAATTGCTTCTAAAAGCACTTGCTTGTACAAAATTGAAAGGATCCTGTTAGTTGTTGGTAGGTTTTCCTGAAATATTCATATCACTTTTAAATTTATTGTCTGGCTTTTTTGAAGTTTTTGCTAAAATGATCCTAAAGAGATTATCACAGTTCAATTGAATTCACACAAGTTGTATGGTTGGATGAAAAAGAACCCGCTCGAAGGTTTGCTCTTGCCATTTGGCCTTGCCCCTCATTCTCATCTTGTAGGTGTTTCTTAATTTTTTGTATATTAAAATTTTTTCTGTGAAACTTGTCTGAATAAAATGATAAAAAACATTTTGTCCTTCTGTGTTGGCTTCATTCCTTAATACTCTACTGATTGCTGCTTGTCTGGTAGGGTTCGCCCACTTCTTTCATAATATTTATTTCTTCAACAGAAACTTGAAAAATGAAATCCTACCATCGCTAATGTTTTGGTACATTTTTATGGCTTAGATAAGATGTGACCACAGTTCTTATTTTCGTTTTTTTTTTCTTATTCCAAAAATTATGAGAAAATAATGACAGAGGAAACGCCAGTATGTCTTTGGAAAAAAAAAAAAAAAAATCAGTTGACACCACCTAGTAACACAGCAAAAATAACTATAGAATCCTAAATCAATATATTTGTCCAATTTATTTTGTGCTCTTTTTTTAGTTCTTGCTTTTGCTTTGCTTGAGCTGATAATAAAATACCTTAATTGTCATAATACATTGCTAAACTTACCTGGGCAGCAGGAGTTTAATTTGTCTTGGGGAAGGGGGAGCAACTGCCCCCTCCTGACCCCAGTTTGCCCCCCCCCCCCCCACCAGGTGAAATTTATTTTTTTCAAAAAATCTTGTCAAAACTAAGATAAGCATGCACAATTCAATCATCCAGAGAAACAGGTCAGTTTTCTTTAGTATATCTTTGCCTTTATGGTACTATGTGGCTCATTTTTCATTGTCACTGTCATTTTCACTTGATTTGGAAGAATTGGCTCCAACTTCCCCCCCCCCATGATTTTGACAAAATTATGCCACTGCTAGGTATTAGTATCAGTAAAAATGGTGGATGTAGCAAAGATGCAAAAAGTAGAACAGCCAAGACCCAAGTTTTTTTTCACAGTTGAAAAAAACTTGGAAGAATAGGAAGATAGTTCTGAGAACTAAGATTATAGTACTGGAAGCTCTGGTACGAATAGTCGTCAAGTATAACTCTCGAAAGTCGGAGGAAAATTTGTTGAATGTTCTCCATAGGAATTGTCTATGGATTGACTTAGGTACCGATTTTACCAATTGTTAGTCGAACAACAAGCTGTACAAAAATGTAGTACTATTCCACCTTCTAGGTCTTAAATGAAAGAAAGGTTGAAGTGGCTAGTTTACGGATGAAATATGACAGAAGGAGGCCAGAGATTGGTCTTTTTGGCCATCTGTCTTGAACCAAACGAAAACCAGGTCGTCTCTGTATTGGGTGAGAAAAATTGGAATTTCATAGGAAAGGGTTACAGAGTGGAGCTTCTAACAGATTTGGGTGGAGGAGGAGCTTGGTCAGCTGTGTTGGTCTCAGGCGGTTTGGTGCTGCAGCAAATTATAGAAGTAGCACTAATAGCAAATTTATCAGATGAGGACACAAGAGAATGTTAACACTTTTGCAGCTTTTCTGCTTGTGCATTTCGTTTCTAATTTTACTTTATTTATTCTGTGTTTTCACGTTTACTTTTGGATTTGAATCAAAATTTAGTATAACTTACTTTAAAATTGTTTGCATTATTTTAGTTTACTTGGTATTGCTGGCTTGCAGCAATAAGTGAATTTCCTATTCACTTTCCCGTTTTGTTTGTTTCTGCACTTCAAACATTTTGGCTCTCTAAGAAAAAGCTTGACCACCACTGTGTCATTGTTTGTCTATAGATAAAAAAAAATTATACCATAGTAATGTAAGTTACGACTCATGTAGTTGGTACTATACTGTGTGAATTTGGCTTCATGGATGTTTGTAGGTTTTAAGACTGTCCTTGCTTGCTTTAGCTTTGCCCATTTACTAAATCACTCCCTTGTTTATTTTTGCCACGTGCTCTCACTTGTCTAAAGAGTGTGATTTATTGTGCCTTTACAAGTAGTTTATAAGTTGTTCTCTTTGATTAGGAGTATGAGAGCCAAACAAGAGCACATAAAATTTGGAACCAACTAGAAAGTGGGTATTCGGTGACAAATCAGTATGTTATTATTTAACGAAAATCCAGAATCTTATTCTGAGCAATGGTGTTGACCTAGTAAAGAGTGCCTCCACTCCCATGTTTGATTCTGTTTTTATTAGAGCTCTGATTTTTCTTGAGATTTTTACCATGGAGGTGCTGGCTAACATCTTAAAAATGGAGCGAAACCGCACTTATTGTTGCTGTGAAGAGATGTAAAAAAAGTGGTGTTAAAATACATGGCTATCATGAATCAGTTCTTATATAAAAAGGAAGTTTTAACACGGAAGATATACATTGCTTTCCAAAAAAAATACAGTTTAAGCATTCGTTTTCCATGATGCAAAATTGTCAAAATTTTGAATAGCTATAAAACCATTTTATCATGCTAATACTAAATTCACCGCTTTAGGGATGTTAAAAAGTAAGCAAATAAAAGACACTGTTGTCTTGTATTTTACTCGAGTTAATCGCACATGGAAAAAGTAGGGTTTTGTCCGTTTTTTTTTAGAACTGGGACACACTAAGAAGTGAGAGGAGACAAAAAATTCGTCAGTTGTCAAATTATAGAATACAATTTATTTGCACTAAAAGCCCATAGGCTATGGAAAAATTACAAACAAAAACAATTACAAAGAAATTGCACAATTCATAACATAATCCTACAGAAATCTATTTCTATGATTCATCGCTCGACGAAGGAATCGTGCCAAGCTTCTGATACTCATAAAACACTCATCCGCACACACTTTCACCAACCATTCAAAATCATAATCCCCCCTACCAAGCACTTCAAGTCTCCAATCAATCAGCTTCTTATATTCACACATCAAGTAAACGCTCTCATCTAAACCTCCCCACATAGGACAAAAATAAGGACCAGCCTTTGACCTTCCCCTCCCGATAAACTTTCTTCTTTTGCCCGGTGGGAAACCATCTGCCCTCATTTCAATTAATAACTTTATTTCTTTTATATTCAAACTTTTTTTATATTCAAATTTTAATATTCAGTTTTATATTCAATTTTATATTCAATTCAAATTTAAAATTTTCTAAATTCAAATTCAAATTTTATATTCAAAAAATTCAAATTTTATATTCAAACTTTTTTATATTCTTTTATATTCCTGTAAAATCCTTTCAACTAATCCACTTACTTTGTCCCCATATCCTCGATAAGAGAGAAAGAGCGACTATTGCCCTATACATTCATCCTAAAATGTGTGCTTTAGTTCTGTTGGCCTATTCTTTTGTGGCGTGTTTTTAAACGTCAATCACATTATTCCTTATTTCTGGAAAGGGAAACAGTCCCGCCTTTTCCGGCAAGTGCTAAGCCATACATCTGAACTGACAAGAAAAAGTAATTCCTCAGAAACAAATAGGCTAACTCTCCCTTTTCAAGTCTGATGGTCTTTTTTTTGTGAGAACTATTAAGCCACTGAAAAGAATGAAAAGCTTTTGAATCAAAACAGTTAATTTTCGCAGCTAAACTCTGTGCAGTAGGTGGAAATACCGTGCGTTTACCGCTGCACCTGGAATCTGAAATCCAGATGTTTGGTGGGAATTTGTTTAACCGTTAGCTCTCCAGGCTCATGAAGATGGAAACAGTATCTAATAGTGATATAGTCGCTTCTTTGATTATGCAACGACGAATTTTGAGATTTGGGTGCCGTCTCTCATAACCTTCTTATAGAGGTTTGGGGGCTTTGAAACTCTCTCTCGACTGTCTTGGAGATTCAGAAGAGGAGCTGAGAGAGAGAGAGAGTTAAAGCAAGGTTTTTCAAAATGTGACTTTTACCACTTAGAGCAGAGGGGCTTGTTAAAAAAAAATAAAAAAATAAAATGCGGATGTCCTCTTCGACGAAACGAGAAAAATTTCAGTTATGAAGGAAGCAAAGAAAGAAAAACTACTTTGTGTAGTTGTATTTTATTTGAAATTCGATTTTTGATTATTATATTTATGATTTTTTATACTTGAAAAGGATGTACAATATATAACTCATTTTGCCTTGTATTTTTGATGGGTTATAAAATAATAAATGAATTATTTTATTGTAACATAGAAGACAAATTAAAACAATAAAAAGTTTATTTATGGCACTTGGTATTAACCAAGTGACATATAGCAATCGCCAATTCTGTCGGTCTGTCTGTCTGTCTGTCGATCCCGGTTTTGCTACTTTAGGCGCTTCCAGGTAAGCTAGGACGATTAAATTTGGCAGGCGTATCAGGGACGGGACCAGCTTAAATTAGGAATAGTCGTTTTCCCAATTTGAGCATCTGGGGTGGGGGAGTGGGGGGCCGGTTAATTCGGAAAAAATTGAAAAAATGAAGTATTTTTAACTTATGAATGGGTGATGGGATCTTAATGAAATTTGATGTTTGGAATGATATTGTGTCTCAGAGCTCTTATTTTAAATCCCGACCGGATCCGATGACATTGGGGGGAGTTGGAGGGGGGAACCTAAAATCTTAGAAAACACTTAGAGTGGAGAGATCGGGATGAAACTTGATGAGAAAAACAAGCACAAGTCCCAGATACATGATTGACATAATCGGAACGGATCGGCTCTATTTGGGGTAGTTGGGGGGGGGGGGGTAATTCTGAAAAATTAGAAAAAATGAGGTATTTTTAAGTTACGAACGGGTGATCGGATCTCAATGAAATTTGATGTTTAGAGGGATATCGTGTCTTAGAGTTGTTATTTTAAATCCCGACCGGATCTGGTGACATTGGGGAGGGGAGTTGGGAGGGGGAAACCTAAAACTTGGAAAACACTTAGAGTGGAGGGATCGTCCTAGATACATGATTGAAATAACCGGAACGGATCCGCTCCCCTTGGGGTAGTTGGGGGAGGGGGTAATTCTGAAAAATTAGAAAAAATGAGGTATTTTTAACTTACGAACGGGTGATTGGATCTCAATGAAATTTGATGTTTAGAGGGATATCGTGTCTTAGAGTTCTTATTTTAAATCCCGACCAGATCGTTTGACATTGGGGGGAGTTGGAGGGGGAAATCTTGGAAAAACACTTGGAGTGTAGGAATCGGGATGAAGCTTGGTGGATAGAATAAACAAATGTCCTTGATTCGTGATTGACAGAATCGTACTGGATTTGCTCTCTTTGGGGGAGTTGGAGGGAGGGGTTCAGTGATTTGGCGAGTTTGGTGCTTCTGGACGTGCTAGGACGATGAAAATTGATAGGCGTGTCAGGGAGCTGCACAATTTGACTTGATAAAGTCCTTTTCCCAGATCGACCATCTGGGGGGCTAAAGGGAGAGGAAAAATTAGAAAAAATAGGTATTTATAACTTACGAGTGGGTGATCGGATCTTAATGAATTTTGATATTTAGAAGGACATCGTGACTCAGAGCTCTTATTTTAAATCCTGACCGGCATTAAGCCTCTTATTTTGCTTTTTAAATCAATCTATTGATTCATAGAATTTTGTTAGAGCTCATACCATATGATCTCTTGGCTCTTAGCTCTTCTCGCCTCGTCACAAGTCCCATATGAGCTCTTAGCTCTTGTTTTACATACGAAACAAAATAACCGATATTAGCATATATAGGACGAAATTTTTGATGAATAGAAATTACTCTACGTTTGAAGGAGATTTTGCCTGTGTGGGGGTCAGGGCTGATCGTTCCCTGTTTCTTATGTAGGTTCCATGTTCCAACAACTGCTCTAAAAAGAGTTTGTTCCAACATTTGAAGTAGTAAGCTTCAATTTGTTCGACTATTTATCTATTTATATAGGGAAGTCATCTCGAATTAAAACAGCTTTGGAATATGACGAACCCTCAGGATCTGGGGTCACATATTCTGGAGCATAAGCGTAGAAATATTTGTAAGCGTAGGGCCGGATTTAAAGCTTTGACGCTTCTAGGTTCAAGCGTTTTTGCCACTCCGTTTTTGCGAGATTTTTGGGGAAATCCCCATACATTCGGGGATATTGGAAGCACTGAACAGAACGCAACTGATGAGCCAAAAGTAATGAAAGAGAGTGGTTATACCGAACTCTCAGCTGCCATTCTGCAGAGACATCTGACGGTTTATACTTCCCGGATGAAGTTTTAAGCCAGGAAAAAGAACGAAAAGTTACTCCCTCCTGATTGGTTTTTCTGTGTGAAATTTTAACCCAGCAAAACGAAACAAAAGTTAAATTCCTCCTGATTGGTTTTTCTGTGTGAAATTTTAAGCCAGCAAAAAGAACGAATAGTTAAATTCCATCTGATTGGTTTTTAACGCAGCTAAAACCAAATGGTAAAATCACCCCACAATTATACAATAAATTTTTTCCCAGTGGTAGTTTCTGTCCTAAACTATACGGTTTACCAAAAATACATAAACAGGGTATTCCCTTAAGACCTATCGTAGCGTGTACTAAAGCCCCCGCTGCCAATATTGGGAAATGGCTTTGCACAGCTTTCAGACCTTTATTGTATTCTCAAAATTCCTATATTCGTAATTTGGCAGATTTGGTTGATAAACTTAGCAAAACAAGTTTTTCAGAAAACACAATTGTTAGTAGTTTTGACATTGTTTCCATGTATACAAATATAGATGTGACTATTTCTGAGGAATTATTAAAAATCTGGTGGTGACCGAAATTTGCAGTTCACCCTAGAAGTTGAAATTGAAAATAAACTACCGTTTTTAGATGTATTAATTATTCGTAATAAACTGGATTTTACTATCTATCGAAAGCCAACACAAAACAATAGATATCTTCACTTTAATTCAAATCACCCCCCCACAAGTTAAAAGAGCTGTTGTAACTTCCCTCATTGATCGTGCCCTGAATATTTGCTCCGATTCGTATATAAGTGCAGAAATTTATCAGTGATATTCTTTTTGGTAATGGATACCCCATTCATTTTGTCAATAAAATAATTAACTGTAGAATAAAAAGACATTTTTGTAAAATCGAAGAAGATATTTCACAATGTGAGGCTACTGATAAGCCCTCAAATATTGTCTATCTTCCGTATATCCCAAAGATCACAACAAAATTAAAAAATATTTGCACAAAAAATAATCTGTACGTAGTTTTTACTAATAATTTTAAAATCATTAATTTCTTAAATTCTGGTCAAGATAAGACCCCAGTTACTGGCCAAAGAGGGGTCTATCGAATACCCTGTGATTGTGGAAATTACTATGTCAGCAGGACCCATCAGAATCTAGAACAACTGTTACAACAGCATAAAAAAGATATAGACAAGGCATTAATTTCAAATAGTTCCAACAACTCCTTTGATTCTGCTTTAGGTTGGCATATATTCAATAATCCCTCCCACATGATACTTTTCGAAAATCTTTACTCATCAGCAATGATTTGGGGATAAAATAGGTGGTTCGAGAATCAATCGAAATTAATCTCAAAATAAATAATAATATTTCTTTGAACAGGGACTTAGGGGAATGCTCACTAAATTCTTTATACTCAAACTTAATTAAAAATGATCTTACAAAATATTTGACTATACCGATTTATAATAGTACTGAACCAGCTACAAAAAGGCCTTTGAGACAGGCTGCTAAAAAAGCAAGGTTGGCTCGGAGATATTGCATTTAATCACTTTGTTCTCTTTAGTTTGAATGAGTTTATATTCTCACTTCATTCTTTTTGTCAGTCCTGGTTGAACTTCGTTGAAGTAAGGATGCTAGGGCTGTTTAAAAAAAAGTTTTTAAATAACATTATTTATTTTTAATTCTCACAATTTAATGTAAGTTTATATATATATATATATATATATATATATATATATATATATATATATATATATATATATATATATATATATATATATATATTTTCTCTCTTGTTCTCGTATTGTGCTGAAGACGGCCCTTGGACATAGGGCCGAAATATTCACAGAATTGATTTCCACTGTCTTGAAAAGATTCTCCCAATTGTTTCTACTTTGTATTTGTTTGTGATTGGTTTTCCTGTGTGAAATTGTAAGCCAGTAAAAACAAATAGTTTTTGAGGTCTAAGATTTTTTATAAGCAGTCCCACTGTTTGCCTTTGGAGTTCCCTTCTTTGTTTCCATTTTAACTAGCCTTTTTTCACTCAGCTTTTCTCTGCTATCCTCCTCATTGCCACCTGGATGCTATATTCACCTGGAGGATGTCTTTAAGACAGATGGGTTAAACGAAGGGACTTGGTAGGATATCATGCATTATCTCTATATCTCACACCGCTAGACTTCTGTATTTTAGGGGATATTTAAAAGACCAACTCTTCGCTGTAAAACCTGCAGTAGTTGCTGAATTTAGGGTAACCTCTGATCAAGAAGAGGTGCGTTTGTCTTATCTATGCTTATCCCTGATTCCCACTGCTGCGATTTTCCGCAGAATCCTGCGACATGCGACAAATGACACAAATCGTGTGACAAACGACGCAAAACCATTCGTTTTGCTGCAATTTGGGATGCTTTGAAGAATTTCAACTCATACGACAAATCACATGCGTTGTTCTGATAAAAAAAAAAATCATAACCAAAGTCATGGAGCTGATTGAAAAGCTAATTTTGGCTGTTTGGCTGTTCTGGAGTTTGTCGCAGTGACGCAAAACTCTGCGTTTCTTTGTGAACCTCCATCCGATTCTGTCGCACATCTGTTCTGCCAGAAAAAAATCGTCTCAGGATTGACGCAGCAGTGGAAACCAGGGGTTAGACATTATGACGATTGAGGGCAAGGAATCTTGTTTCCTTTGGAGTCTGGACACTCAATTCCCGCTGACTACGCTTGTGGAGTGTTATTAAGAAACTATGCTGGAAAATTATTTCGTTTTGTAAGTTAGTTTCGGTTTGGCGGCAACAGTTTCTATCGCGTTTTACCGTATGACACCTGTTTATCTAATATAAGTACCAATAAACCTCAAACATTTAAAAAAAATACAAAAAAGACAGTTGTCTTTACGTTGTTTGTGTTGAAAGTAATAATGAAAAAAACTTCTGTTTTATTGTGCTTAGCAAGAACAACAAGCATTTCTCGAGAGGTTGGTTTTGCTGGAATTGGGTAGTCTTTTTCATGGTTGGATAAAACGAACTATACGACTTGGCTGGACGATTTTCGTTAAGGTCGCTTAAGTTTACGCAAGGCTATCAGGCTTTCAAATATAATAACATAAAATACTCGCAACATGATACTGTATTATGTTGCAATGTAGTAAATTACTATACTAATAATGATATACTATAATGTTGCATAATATATAGAAACAAAATACTGTATTCATTTTGATACATTAGTCAAGCTCGTCCCTAAATGGGTAATAGGGGTCAGGTCATCCTTTCTGATTTTATAGTTTCTATCATAATTTTTCTTTGAATTCGCCTGGTTTTTCTTTTATTTTTCAATCCTCTCTCCCTCTCACAAAATATGTCCCCTTCCCTAAATTTATGATTATGTGGGTCAGACCATGTGTTCACGGTATTTGGGATAAAATTTTGCGTGGAAATTCGGGAAGAAGAACTAAGACCCTGTTAAAGTAACGCTTTGTTTTTTTTTTAGTCTGAAAAAAAACTCGTAGAAGATAAAAAAAATATCAAGTATCAAATACTTTAGGATACTGTAGACACGAAATAACCTTACACTAAGTGACCCCTGCGTCTTTTTTGTTTTTGACAGAATACACTTTGTACCATAATACCAGCATGTATGCTTTGAAAGACAAGTTCAAGGGGATATCACGTTATCGTTGCCTGGCCTTTCATTGGGTGACAAATAGTTTTGTGTCTGTATATTCTGCCCACTGTAAATCTAAAGCATCTCGTGTTTCTCAATAAGTTTTGCCAATATAAGGTGAACAATCTAGTATTTTTTTTTTCTAATCAAAGTTATTACGACGGTAAAAAAAAGAAGATTAAGCCTCCCCTCCTCCCCTTTTCCTCCATTTCAATTTATAGTTTTAACCTGTGAAATTGTAATATCCACAATGCTAATTGGTGTTTCTGTTCAAAATATAAACATTGAATTTCGTATTTTAAAGCAGTTGAATATGTTTCAGATTTAAAAAAAAGAGACAGAAAAAAAGAGAGAGAGATAAAAATCACCCAATAACTGGAGAAAATCAACCAAATGGGTTTACGGAGCCTAACATTCCAATGCCATCACCATCAGATAGTCAATAGTTTTGTTCTAAATACGAACTTGTAGAACTTCATTTTCAATATTAGAACCTTGAAATTTACAAACTCTGTTAGTTGTACCCGTGGTTTTTTCTATAGGTCCCATCAGTATGTTGGTATAGTTTGTTTCACCCAGTCATATATAAAAAACTCGGTTCCACCAAGTTTTATTGATTTTACTGCTGTACTCTAGTATCTCACGTAAATGGCGCTAATTCTTAAGAAAAATCTAAATGGAAAAAACTTGTGGCTCTGAATCTGAAACGCAGATATCTAGTGTATTGTGGACTTTTCTTTTATCCAATCATATATATGCATCTTATGTCTTAGACAAGCAATAATTGTAAAAAAAAAAAAAAAATTCTTTTTGAAAAATTGGCGTCCTGGAGTTTTCTGGCCTGAAAAAGCCATTTAGATATGTCCCGACTATGAGAAAATCCGTTAAGAGTCTTAATTTAGGAAACAAATTCATATGATTGACGTCATATTTATGAGCATCTTTCAATAGCATAAATACGTCATTTCAACATCAAGATTGGTTTGATCGTTTTTAGTATATATGACGCGTGTAAATATACGCAAGAAACATAGCTAAGTATAAAATACTAAGTCTTAGGTCAAAAAATTTCTTACGAACATTTAAATGTTTGAACATTTTATTAGCGCAGCACGTTAGTCTTAGAAAAATTGAACCAGATTAAATTTAGCTGAGACATTTGCGTTTAGATGACTTGTTGTGCTTTAAACCCTTGAAATATTTGATAAGTTTCTTAATGTCGCGAGAGAAGTCTGAAGAAAAAAATGCTAATTGCCGACAAATATCCTTACGACCCTTTAAATATTCGAACATTTTATTAAAAAAAATGTCTGAAATAATGAAAGACCAAAATGTGAAGAAAGACACGCGAAACCGATAATCAAAACATGTCAAAAATGAAATTGAAGAACAAAGACGCTTGCGGTTAGAAGACAAGTGACAGCGAGAATCAGAAAACGTCAAAAATGAAATGAAAAAGAAAGAAGTATCAGGATAGACGAACAACGTCGTCTTTTTTCAACGTACTTTTCTCGTAACCCAATGGATCTTTATGAGGAAATATTGCGAGACACAAACAACTATACCAACGTTGCATGAAAATAATTTGTGTAAACTATTCCAGGGAAAACTAGGCCTGAAGGCTACCCCCATACATATTTAACTCAGAAAGATCCTTTGTAGCTGGTATTCTTTTTTCTGGCAAACAAGGTTACAAGGTCACATTCAAACCTCTTATAAGGTTTGAATGTGGTTAAGATATTCTTTTGTTGCAAAAACATATTTTTGACGGATGGTTGTGATAAATACAGTTTGAGATTAGGCATCTGCGTAGATATAGGACTTTGGTCCCGTCTTCCCTGGAATCAGAGGTGTTAATTCACAAAAATGTAGGAGCTTTTAGAAATTTATTGATTTGTAGTCTGGGGGAAGGCAGAAAAATAATTCTAGGGGAGGTGCCCAAGATCTGTTACTGTGCACCTGATAGTCTAGGAACAGAATTCAACAAACTATAGTTTTTGTATTTTTTTTTATCCTGTGTTAGTTCTGGTGGCAAGTTTAGTTTGCTGATTTCGACCTCAATTGAATTTGGCCTTAAGTGATTTTGACTTACTATATCAGAAGCCTGAAAAATCTGCTTTATCAATAGTAATCATTTTATGAAACCTCAAGTATGAAAATTTCCTAAGAAATTTAAATTTAGCCTAGTAAGCCCCCCCCCCACCTTACCCTTACTCATCCATTAAGGTCTGGATTTAAATACCGTGTTATCCTCAACTAATTAATTCCACATATTTTTCTGGGGGGAACAATGTATTAAAAATAATATAGTGCCAGAAATTTCGTTCTATATAATGATGAAATAAAACAAATACTCTCGCTATTTTAACTTTACGGGTCAACAATATGGCTTTATGCTTTGTTTTACCATCTGCCAAACCGAGTGCTAGGACAATAGAAATATAAAAATTAGAAGGTGCATAGCTCATTCGAGTCTCAGAACAGAGGCTAGCTAATTGTATCAGCTATCAGCCAAGTGAATGGTTTTTTGCTAATTATATCAGCAAAACTCGATCAGAAATTAAGGCTTTTCTTGTTAATTGTATCAGAATTGCATCTGAAGTTATTTCAAGCAGTGTTTGCGGTGAGTAAACTAAAATCTAATCCTTTGTTTTACTCAGTTAGTGTTATTACTTTGCATGTGTTTTATTGATGTCATAGAGCTTCGCAAACCATATAGATACAGAGCTTATATCGATATATAATGATTCAGATATGCGATATAGAGCTTATATCGCAAGCTGTTTTATTGATGGCATAGAGCTTATATCGCAATTATTACTGTAATATCTATTGTCCGTGAGCAAGAAAAAGAGTATTCACGTCTACCTTGTGAAAAAAGAGTAGATTTACCGTGTGCCACAACTCTTACCGTGTGCCACAATTAGCCCTAGGGTCCAAAATTAAAAGGGCATAAGTCGTTAGAATCTCAGAACACAGGCTAACTAGTTGTATCAGAAAAGCGAACAGTTTTCCCTAGCTATCTTAGAAAGACTCGCACGGAAATCCCGGTTCAATTAGCTAATAATATCTATACTGTGGCGATTCTAGGCAGTGGATAGGGCAGAGAGCAGTGGCGGTTCTGGCCTCTCTCATGCCCGGGACAAAATCTTTATTAACACAACACCCACCCACCTTCCCATGTCTCCCAAACTTTTCGGGCCAAATTTTAAGAAAATTTTCATTTACTAACAACATTTTCTATTTATTTAAATTTGACTTTTCTTACTTTAGCCTCTGCAAAATGATTCATGATCTCGTCCCATTTAAGTGCTTCTAATTCTTCGTGATCTATTCTCATTAACGCAAAACCATTTGGTTGCTCCTGGCCCATAGTCGATATGGCCTTTCTTATTGATTTACGAAGTGCTAACCTACCCCCAGCATCAAAGAAGTGATGACAGCCGTGAAAAAGTTGAAAAAGGGACGTGCATCTGGAAGCCAATGGGATCACGGAAGAGATACTGAAGGCATCCCCTCGAGCGTGCATAACTGTTTTGACTGCTTTCCTAGTTTTCATCTGGAATTACAAACAAATCCCTAAAGATTGGATCTGGGGCATACTGGTCAAGCTCTTCAAGAAGGGTGATGCGCTAATCTGTGAAAATCGTTGGGGCATCAACTTGAGATCCGTTCCTAGTAAACTACTACGCCTAAGGATAGCCCGAGACTCACCTCAAGGAACAGCAACACGGATTTCGACCTAGTAGGTCTTGCTCTGATCTTATTTTCATTCTTAGACTAATGGTTGAAGAGTCCAGGGAAAAGGATAAAAAAATATATGTTCTTCTTTGATTTTGAAAAGCATTCGACTCTGTTGATCAAAAGATTTTATGCAAGATTTTGAATTATTATGGAGTACCTGATAAACTGGTCAAAACGGTAATCGCACTCTGTGAAGATAGTGAATGTTGTGTGGCCACAGAAAATGGGGATACGCGTTTCTTCAAGATAATGTCTGGTGTCAGACAGGGATTCGTCCTATCCCCATTCCTGTTTGTTATTGTTATGGACTACGTTCTAAGGCAGGCTTCAGACGCTGGAATGAAGGTTAGAACCTGGACATTGCTGACGACGTTTGCTCTGACTTGGACTTTGCTGATGACATTATTCATCCCGAAGAAGCGAAACAGTGACTGCAACTGCTACTCGACGCCGTACATGAAAAGACCATAACAGTGCGGCTTATAGTTATAAATGTCAGTAAGACAAAAAGTATGGCTACATATTACTCTCTGTTAACACTGAAATGCAAATATAAAGCAGTTGAACAGGTCAATGAAGTTGAGTACCTTGGGAGTTGGATGCATTATAATGGTGAAATAGCCAAAGAAATTTAGAGTAGGATTAGACAAGCTGCAATGGCTTTTAATAAAGTAAAACCAATCTGGCTGAGTATGGAATACTCTATGCGCTTGAAGCTCCGCTTCAAGAATAACAATGTGGGGTCCATTCTCCTCATGCGAATGCTGGAAAATAAATGTCCGAATGGAGAAATGTATTCTAGCCTTGAAAACATGTGACTGAGAAGAATACTGTACATAGTGTGGCTGCAAAAGGTCACGATTTCGCCGACGAACCGTTCAAACGTTAGTTACTAGCCTTCTGAAACGTAAGAGATGGACGCACCCTAGCCATAGTATGTCAAAGGATTGACTTCCATGTACATTTTATGAATGGCGCCCTGACGGGAGTCGCAAAAGAGGTCATCCAAGACAGCAGTCGCCAACAACTAGAAATTCATGGACCGCTAAATGCATCATTTTTATTTGATGAATCACTAGTGTCAATTTGGAAAAAAAAGTGCTGTAAATACATCCGTGCGTGATAATAAGAAAAATTTCAATGTAGTTAATAGGAATATACATAAAGGTAAAAAAACACATATATATAGTAATTATTTAAAAAAGAAAGAAAAAAGAGCTGATGATTTTAGTGTGAAGATTGGTCTTTTTTATGCGTCATCATGATGTTACTGCAATACAAAGAGCTGTACCTATTTCAAGTCGAGAGAAGTAACGAGCTTTAATAACTGTGACAGATTAAAATGTTTTTTCATTTAAATATGTAGTTGAAAATTGAATCAAAATGTTCGTAGCCTTCTCACTCAGTAATGGGGTATTCATATTTGAGAGAGACTTCATAAAGAGGAGTTGAATTTTAATTTGAGATTGTCACACGACTTTCTTAGGCTTTCTTATTCCTGTCTATCTTCTTCGATATTGGATGTAAATGGACCCATTATCCACATATTTTCGGGTCTTGGATCTTCTTCCTTTGGGTAATACAAATCAAAATATTCTGTCAGTGACTGTAAATATTGTTGAATAATCATGGATGCCCTTTGACGGTTGATTCCCTGCTCTCCCATATATTTATCAACATTTATAAACATTTGTAGATCTCCATCTGCCAACCGAGTTTGCCACAGTGATATTTTCTTTCGAAGAAAGAAATCACAGAATTTCTTTCGAAGAAAGAGCATCTATCTTTCCTCGTAATATGGACACGTCCTTAAGTTGTCCTTGTAAAGATGTGTTTAGTTCATTTAACAGCAAAAAAATATCTGCCAGGTATGCCAGCTTGGCTACCAACTCATCATTGGACAAGGGTCCTTGAAATTAGGATTATTTTGGTGCTGAAAAAATAATCTAATTTCTTAACGCACGACGAAAAGTCGGCTCAGTATTTTGCCCCTCGATAGCCATCTTACGTCAGCGTGAAGAAGGTGAGTATACTGGGAATCCATTTCTTCACAGAGCATTTCAAACATCCAATCATTCAGGGGTTAATGTATAATTTCATTCAAAGTTTTTGTAACACTGGATAATTCTTCGTTTAGTTCTGGGGATTTTTTTTTTACCACAAGCTGCTTACGATGTATAATGCAAAAGGATGACAGAATGTCTGGGTGACTTACATTTTTTACTCTTGCAAAATCTCCAACAACGTCCGGTCATGTTTGCAGCACCACATGTACAATTGCCAATAATTTTTTTCCGCTCAATTTCATGCTTCAGGAAATGACTATCAAGTACTTTAATAATGTCGACGCTAGTTGCTCTCCCTGGCAAGTTCAGCGAGCAAAGAAGTTCTTTTTGTTACCCTCCGTGCAACTCAAACCTTACAAAACATAGGAGAAATTGTGCATTCTTTACCGGCTTTATAACTTGATTTTCAATATCTTCAGCCTTGTCTTCAGGTCTATGCTTAACAGTGTTAGAAGACATAGGAATTAACGTCAGTCTTTGAATAGCCTGTTTTTCCAAAACAGCTTCACAGGCTTGTAACATGCAAGGTTTGAGTTAAGTCTTCTCACATCGTATATGGCTTTTTGTTCTGTCCTATCTGGAGTGCTATCAAGTAGGAAGTCATTAATAGGGACTTATTTTCAGCAACCATATTTTTTAAGCCCCTATTTGCTTTTTCATACCATCATGCGCTGTTTGAAAATATTCAAGTGGTTTGGCAACTAAATCTGGATTTTTGGTTGCAAGTAAATTTTAAGTTTTGACCGTTTCGTCGTATCGTCAGATAAACTTTCATGACAAATAACACAAAGTGCCCTTGGGACCAGATCACTTCCAGGTTCTTGAATAATTCTAAGTTTCAAATAGTTTGAATCATATTCTCTTGATATTTTATGTTTTCTGTGTATTTTCATGAAATATAAAAAGAGATATTATCTAATGATGCTCTCTTCTCTTCGTGGACCACCTAAACATTCTCATGGACCACCACTGGACCACAGGATGGCGGCCACTGGCCCAAGGCCAACCTTGCAGCGGCAGTATGAACAGGATCTGAGTAGAGGGGATGTGTCTCTTCAACCACAGTCGGAGGATCTCTGGACTGCAGCTCAGCTCCGTGATGTCTGGCGAGGTTTCGGAGACGACATATGTGCCATTCTTGGCTCTCGAGGGTCTAAGGTAAATGACCGATCATTACTGGCCACCGACACTACAATCGCTATCAATATTAGATTGGCAACTATTACTTTTTCGAAGAACCCTTCATCTCCGCATTGCCCAATTAATTATGACACATCTATAGGTTTATTTAAGGATATGAGTCGTTGTTGAATTTTCTTTCATATCTTGTAGTTCACGGAACAACTGAATGGGATTGAAACCATCGCAATGTTTTACTTTTATTGCTACTTACTTTTATTACCAAAATACCAAGAAAGATTCAATTGCTCCCATAATATAGATATTGCAACTTTCTACAATTTTAAATTAATTATTAAGGATTTTTGGTCGTTAATGCCAAAGAAATAGCTAAATTTATATTCAAAATTAGTGGAAAAATAATTACGAAAAAATACATTTTCAGGCTGCAGAATTCCTGACGTCCTCTTGGAAACTATATGGCTTTCTCAGTATTTGTGCTCGATAGTATTTTGGCCTTCTTCGGGGCCAAAAATTGTCTCAATATGCAAAAAAAAAGCTTTTTCTTGAAGTTCACAACTTTGTTTAATGCTAATATAGTTGATGGGGGAGGAGGCCTAGACTAGAACTTTTAATTTTTTACGAACGTTTTCATTAGTAAAAAATATATGTAATATACGAATTAACTTACGTAACGAACTTCTATATTTGTATGTTTTCATTACGTATATGAGGGGGTTCACCCCTTCGTCAATACCTCGCTCTTTACACTAAAGCTTAAATTTTGTCCCAATTCCTTAAGAATGACCCCTGAATCACAAAGGCCGTAGAATGAATAGTTGAAATTACTAAAAATACTTTAGCGTAAAGAGCAAGGTATTATGAGGAGGTGAACCACTCTATGCGTAATAATTTCTGTTCGTTTTAAGTTTTAATGCTGCTCCTTACTTTCAGTTGAAAAAACTTTTCATATTTATTTTTTCATTGTTTTTTTAAATAATACTAGAAAATCCTGCGCTCCCTTCATTGAAATTCTCTTCCCTCATGGAAAATTCCTCCATGAAAAGATCCTCCCGCGTAACCCCCCTCAACTTCTCTCCCCCCTCAAACCGAAAAAAGTCCACTGAAAACGTCTGTACACTTCGCAATAACCATTACTATATGTAAACTGGTCAAAGTTTGTAGCTTGTAGCCTCTCCCACGGGGACACTGGGGGAGTAAGTCGTCTCGAAAGACATAGTTATTAGGTTTTTCGACTATGGTGAATAAAATGGCTATCTCATAATTTTGATCCGGTGACATTTGGGAAAACTTGGGCGTAGGAGGGGGCCTAGGTGCCCTCTAATTTCTTTGGTCACTTAAAGAGGGCACAAGAGCTTTTAAATCCCTTTAGAATGAGCCCTTTTGTAACATTCTAGGACCACTGGTCGATACGATGACCCCTGAAAAAAAAAAAAAACACGCACCCGTGATCGATCTTCTGGCAAAAAATACCAATATCAACATTTTTGTAGATAGGAGCTTGAAACTTCTACTGTGGGGTTCTCTGATACACTGAATGCGATGGTGTGATTTTCGTTAAGATTCTATGACTTTTAGGGGTTGTTTCCCCTTGTTTTCTAAAATAAGGCAAATTTTCTCAGGCTCGTAACTTTTGATGGTTAGGACTAAACTTGATGAAACTTATATATTTAAAATCAGCATTAAAATACGATTCTTTTGATGCAACTATTGGTATCAAAATTCCGTTTTTTAGAGTTTCGTTTACTATTGAGCCGGGTCGCTCCTTACTACAGTTCGTTACCACGAACTGTTTGATTTTACTAATGTCGCACACCGGCAAAAAGTATAGGTTTATCAAGGCAATCTGTACGTATTACCACAAGAGCTAACTGGGAGGAGAAAATCTTCATTTCGTAATAACAAGCATGGGAAATTTAAAATCCTAACTTCTTTAGGCTGTCGAAATGATATTTCAGGATTGTGCTGTCACAACGGGGCTGAAAAGCAAAATATTTATTTCTTTTTACTGTCAAAATTTGTTTTCGAGTCTTGCTATGGCACTGAGGTGAAGAAATTTACATCATTACTTTTTTTGGCTGTCTGTTTTGGTATTTTGGTTTTGCTTTTTTTCGCGAAGCGGGGTGGCTTTTACAACATTGTTGTTTTTAGGGGATTTGTATAATTGAAACTAAATGTATGAGAAGTGAAAAAATTATTAGTTTAAGTTTCGGATTTTGGTGAGGAAATGGTGGCCACTTTACTGCCTATTTTCATGTAATTAAAGCTCTGCATTATATAGCATATCACCTCCACTGTTTATCCTAAAATATTAAAATAAGACCAAATTCTTTAGAGCTTTAATAAAAGTTCGTATAAGCATATACTTAAAACTAAGTATACGAGTCGAAATACTCCTTCCAAGGTCGGAGTAATCATTTAAGAAAAATAAATTTCGAAAAATTGTTTATAAAAGAAGGAAAATAATGATGTGTTTATTTTTTTTTATCTAGCTGGCATAGATGGGTCTCTGAATTCTCAGTTTGAATCAGTGAAATGGCATCGATTTTTTTTCAAACGTGACTAATAAAATGTTGATAAAAAGTGGAAATTCACACAACTTGAGTTAACCACCCGAATGCAACTACGATAGTACTTCATAATTTATCACCTTCTCTACCAACCAGTCACAAAATATAGTTATGTTTTTATATAGGGGTCGCATATATTTGTCCATAAAATTGTCTAAACTGCTATATATACTGCTCAGGATTTTTATACTTATTTTGATGCATGCCATCCAATCATATTTTTACAATTAGTTGTTTATAAATCAAAATTTTTAAAGTACAATTCTCTTATTTAATGCTAAATCTGAGTCAAATTTTTATGTTTGTGCTCAAAAGACGTATCGAGATTTGAATTGAATATTTGAAAATCTCAAGATTAAAAAAAAAATTTATTAGAAATCTACCACAGCTTGAAACCCTAAGAATTTAAATCACCAATTTATACGTATCAAATATAAAAATAACAAACACATAATTATTTGTTTTTTTAAGGAGTATTTCGACTCGTATGCTTAGTTTAAAGTAAATAACTATATGCATCTTTCCCTGACTTCTCAGTTGATGTCATCAGGGTCGTCGACAAGTCCTGTGGTGACGCAACGGGGTTGGTCTCTGCTTTTTGTTACGGGACCCAGAGTTTTGTATCAGCTGTCTCAACGTACCACAGGGCCCAGAAATCGTTTCTGATGGTGGGATTTTGCGAAATTGTTTCTATAATAATCAAAAGATAAAGAAAGAAGGGGAGTCAACAGGAATCATGGCCCCCCTTACAACTAGAGTATCGGGCATCATTTGTGCGTGTTTTACACATAACTTTGGAAAATGCGTTTTAGTTTTTACAAAGCAGTGCAGCTTATCAACGAATATAAAAAAAGAAATTGTTAGTATACAAAAAGATTTGAACCGCAAAAATGCTCAAAATTTTAATTGCAAAATTCTGTAGATATTTGATAGGGGTGGATAAAATAGTGAGCGTGTCTGTGCAAATTAAATACATTTTGAAATTTAGACACCATATATTTGAGAAAAAAGTTTTAGAACAGTAGATTTTTTTAACTTAGTCAATATGCATGATTAATATCAGGGTAAAATAATCTATTTTTTTCAAGTGCCAGGGTATTTTAAGTTGATTCAATTAAATTTCTGGGATGCTGAATCCAAATATGAAATAAGTTTTTTCTGTATCAGCTATACTTTTTTTTAAATATAGCACTATCATCCATAATTATGATCTAATAGTGGTTTGAAACTAGTTGTTTTGTTAATTTCACACATCTAAAATTTTGAGCTTCTATGCAAAAACTAATGACACATTTGAATTCAACTTATTAGATACATATAAAATCAGCACAAAAAACCACATTTTGTTTAGTGAATCATGAAACCATTCTTTACTTGCATTTTAAAAAGGGTTATACCAATATTGGCCTCTCGGGGCACTTCGGCGCTCTGGAATCTCTGAAATTTGCCCCTGAGACAGTCCTTGAATCCATGTTTTGCTCCTTTTTATAAATTATATATTTATGTATAAATTAAAACGTATTTATACTTTTATAATTTATAAAAACTTTTTATATAATTTTAGCTAATTAATTAAAATTAATTAAAACTTATTTATACTTTTATAAATTATATTTTATAAATAAGGGTTATGCCAGCACTTTTTGTTTAGCGAACCATGGAACCATTCTTTACTTGCATTTTTAAAAAGAGTTATGCCAATATTGGCGTCTCGGGGCTCTTCGGCGCTCTGGAATCTCTGAAATTTGACCCCTCGCCCCCTTCTATAGACTGCCCTTGAGACAGTCCTTGAATCCATTGCTCCTTGAGACATTTGGATAATAGTTTTATCAGTATAGGTACTGTGTAGGATATCTCTCCGTGAGAAAATGAAAATGTGGACATGATGACGTAGGTGCATTTGGTCGCGTTGGGAAAAGCTTCTATCCTAACACTTAGAAATTAGAGAACATTTCCAGTTCCCAGTATCTATCTAGATTCTGAAGTGACAACTTTGCCAGATAAGATTAAATTGTTGAGAATATTTTGGATATTGAATCTAGAACAATTATGCATTTTATCGTTGATCGATAAGATGGTAAGGTTTTTTTTTCTTTTTAATTTGTCATTGTTAAGTTTGACCTATAAAAATGCAGGAGAAATTCACGTGTAAGGTAGTTTCAAGTTCTTATTTGTATTTTTTTTTCTGAAAAAAGAGACTTCATACCCCCCTTCTAAATTTCCTAGTATCCCCTTCCCTCCCCTATAAAATATTGACCACTAGGCTGTGTCAATCACTATTAAATAGTTATCGATATTTCATTTATTTATAAACTGATGTTTTTCGTTTTTAAGGGTAGTTAAGACGCTGATGGTAAAATTACAGTTTAGTGGCTTTTCGCTAACTTGAAAAGCCGTTAAGTCAGGTTAATGAAAGTTTTAGTTATGTAGGCTACAACCCAAATTTCGCGTAAAGGTGTAGTCTAGGGCAGAAATCAAAAAGAAACAAGAGCTAAGAGCTCATATGGCACTTGTGACGAGGTCGGAAGAGCCAAGAGCTCATTTGGACGAGGTCGGAAGAGCAGAGAGCTCATATGGTACGAGGTCGGAAGAGCCAAGAGCCAAGAGCTCATTTGGCACTTGTGAGAAGGTCAGAACCTAAAGTTAAACTTTATAGCACAAGATCCTTCTAAATATCAAATTTCATTAAGATCTGGTCACCCTTTCGTAAGTTACAAATACCTCAATTTTCAAAATTACCTCCCCCCTCCCAATTCCACCAAAGAGAGCAGATCCGGTCCAGTTATGTCAGTCACGTATCTTAGACAGGTTTCTATTCTTCCCATCCAGTTTCATCCTGATCTCACCGCTTTAAGTATTTTCTAAGATTTCCGGTCCCCCCAACTGCCCCCCCCCCCCAATTACGTTTGATCCGGTTGAGATTTAAAATAAGATATCAGAGTTACGAGGTCCTTCTAAATATGAAGTTTCATGAAGATCCGATCACTCCTTCGTAAGTTAAAAATACGTTATTTTTCTTATTTTTCAGAATTACCCCCCCCCCCCCCCGCAATTGAGCGGATCCGTTACAATTATGTAAATTACATATGCAAGACTTTTGCTTATTTTTCCAACCAAGTTTCATCCCAATCCCTCCAATCTAAGCGTTTCCCATCATTTTAGGTCTCCCCACCCCAAACTTCCCCCAATGTCACCAGATCCGGTCAGGATTTAAAATAAGAGCTTTGAGCCACGATATCCTTCTAAAAATCAAATTTCATGGAGATCCAATCACCCGTTCGTAAGTTAAAAATACCTCATTTTTTCTAATTTTTCAGAATTAACCCCCCCCCCAACTACCCAAAAGAGAGCGGATCCGTTCCGTTTATGTCAATCATCTATCTAGGACTTGTGTTTATTTTTCCCACCATGTTTCATCCCGATCCCTCCACTCTAAGTGTTTTCCAAGTTTTAGGTTCCCCCTCCCAACTCCCCGCCCCCATCACAAGATCTGGTCGGGATTTAAAATAAGAGCTCTAAGACACGATATCCTTCTAAACATCAAATTTCATTGAGATCCGATCACCCGTTCGCAAGTTGAAAATACCTCATTTTTCTAATTTTTAAGACTTACTCCCCCCCCCCCCAACTACCCCAAAGAGAACAAATAAGTTCCGATTATGTCAATCATGTATCTAGGACTTGCGCTTATTTTTCCCATCAAGTTTCATCCCGATCCCTCTACTCTAAGTGTTTTCCAAGATTTTAGGTTTCCCCCCTCCAACTCCCCCCAATGTCATCAGACCCAGTCGGGATTTAAAATAAGAGCTCTGAGACACAATATCATTCCAAACATCAAATTTCATTAAGATCCAATCACCCGCTCATAAGTTAAAAATACTTCATTTTTTCTATATTTCCGAATTAACCGGCCCCTACTCCCCCCCCCCCAGATGGTCAAATCGGGAAAACGACTATTTCTAATTTAATCTGGTCCGGTCCCTGATACGCTTGCCAAATTTCATCGTCCTAGCTTACCTGGAAGTGCCTAAAGTAGCAAAACCGGGACTTTAGGTTTTCCCCCTCCGACTCCCCCCAATGTCATCAGATCCGGTCGGGATTTAAAATAAGAGCTCTAAGACACAATATCATTCCAAACATGAAATTTCATTAAGATCCAAATACCCGCTGATAAGTTAAAAATACTTCATTTTTTCTATTTTTTGCGAATTAACCGGGCCCCCACTCCCCCCCAGATGGTCAAATCGGGAAAACGACTATTTCTAATTTAATCTGGTGCGGTCCCTGATACGCTTGCCAAATTTCATCGTCCTAGCTTACCTGGAAGTGCCTAAAGTAGCAAAACCGGGACAGACCGACAGACCGACAGACAGACAGACAGACAGACAGACCGACAGAATTGGCGACTGCTATATGTCACTTGGTTAATACCAAGTGCCATAAAAAAGGAATTGCGCATTTAACGCTCTTTCCAATCATAGCAATTGCTGTCATGTCAATTGCATCCGTCCCCCCTGCCCCTAATAGGGCCAAATATAGCCTTAGGATATATAGGCCACAGAAGCTCGGTAATTTTGTTCGTTTTTTTTTCAAAGTGGCTTTATTTGCAACTATCAACTGTTGATAATAAATGAACACCAAAGATAATGTTAAATCTAAAATCCGCAAACGTTTGTATATAACCTAGGTTTATATCTGGCCCCATAGTGGGAAAGGGGCGGGACGCATGTTTGGACGACATTGATTACTGTGCTTGGAAGGATCATCAAAAGCACTCTAAAAGAGTTATTTCTGTTTTTCCTATCGTCTGATTTCTGCTCTATATTACAGCTTTACCAAGTTTGGGCCCGGAAGATGATTCCCAGGTTTTGTGCATTTTTTTAGAGCGATCAGCTGCCTTCTAACTTTCCTGTTGTTGTGTATTTTTTTTTTTTGTGAATGTTATTTTTTATCATAAGACATAGCTATCAAATCAGTTTTGGATATTACATTGAAGACAAGCTTGTTACAATTGGTCCGTAACCAAGGAAGTTGTGTCTCCGAAATAGGGGCGGATTAGGGGGTTTCTGCAGGTTCTTCCTTCTGGAATTTTATAAGCTTCTAAGTGCCTTTATTTTTAGAATAACTTGAATCTAATTCCCTCTATTCGTACTGTCTTGGCGGATTTTGGTCCCTGAAATGTACCCCTTTCCATAAATTGGAGACAGTACTAATCCGGCAAATGTTAGTTTCGTCATCGGTGGTATCATAATCCAGCAGTCCCACTTTCTGAAATATCTTGGTATCATTTACGGTCAGGCGCTTAGATCAACCAGAGGCGTATCGAATGCTTAGTCTGTAGGTCTATCCGCTTGACTTATGGAAAAGCTGTCAGGTGCAAGTGGTCATTCAATTGTTTTTTTATTTCAAAACTTTTCAATGCCTTCGTCTCTCCCGTAATCTGATAAATATTGCCCTCGTGGGAAATGTTGTCTCTCCCCGAGCGTTGATAACTGCGGTGCACTTATTACCGATTTGCGAAATTTTGGGTGGAACTTCCACTAAGGTTCTCTAACACGGAGATCTCATTGATATACGGAATCTTTAATCCATCAATAAAGGTGATCGACCTAGGACGGAGAGTTTCAATGCCATCTCTCAGTAAACTATAAAATTCACTGCTGACACAACTATTTGCGTGATTTGACTATTTGCAATTAAGTTTTAGCGTTAGTTATGTTTTACTTCTTTTTTCTTCATTTGGTACTCCATTTTTTTTCTCATTTCCATTGTACGGGGGCACAAATAAATATGTAAACCCCCTATTTTCCCCATTGTCTTATTTTTCTTAAACACATGGTAATAATACATTGAATTTTTGTCAGTTTTTGATCTTGTGTGTAAAAAGAGAGAGAAAAGAAAAATAAGTTTGAAATGCTTTCCTATTAAAGTTCTTATCTCGCTTATGACTAGAGTCCGATCGATATTATCGGGTCGATATGAGGGTTAGTGTCATTATCGGATATCGGAAAAAAAATGTTGGCTGTCGGCAGACATAATTTTATTTTATGCGCAACTTGTCCAGTAGATGGCATTAGATTTCTTCAGGTCATTTTTCCTTGCCCGGTCCTTTGGGGAGGAGCCACCGGCTAACTCTGACCATGGTTGAGAGAGCAGCAGAGGTGAAACAAATGAAGCCAAAGTATATTTGTTGTCAATACTTGTCACTACACACCCAGTGCAGCAATGTTCAAAATGTAGGCCTATGGTGACTTCAAAAACGTATCCTACATCCTCTACTAAAACAACGAAAAAGAATTACAATCAACCATACATTTCTGTTGAATGAATGCTCGTTTGTGGGGGGTGAAAGATCCAAGATTCAATCGGTTAAAACAATGATATCCAGTCAGGGGTGCAGCTAAGGGGGAGGGGGCTGTTTTAAGATGGGTAGGGGGAATTCCAAAGTATCGCCGCCACGTGTCAACACCTTGGAAAATTTAGCTGGTGTGTCTGGATTTGTCGGCATACTGGACGACTTTGTAGATGTACTCTTCAAATCCCTCCTCCAAACTTAAAACTCTAGCTGCACCTCTGTATTCAGTGTGCATTCACACTGCATTCTTTCAATCAAGTCTTCAAAGTATCTGTGCTTATGGAACTAAACCAGCTTCTTCGATCCATTTTTTTTTTCTTATTTGTCACTTACACAAATATCGGCCATTTCGTTTGTGTGTCCCATAGCTGTTGATTGGAAAAGGTAAAGAAAATCAAACAATTCTTGTAAATGGCCTAATTTTTCGAATCCACAGTGAATTATTGAGGTTGTTCTTTAATGTATAATAGACTAGGGAGAAACGTGGGATTATGAATATTGGCAGAGAATGGGGGATGGGGATTTAAACTTTAGGTAAGGCTTTGCTACCGACATATCGGTAGTGGACCCCAAAAATAAATATCGGTCGAGCCCTACTAGCATATCCATTGGACTGGTACAAGGTGAATACTGTGTAAAAAGAATTCGTTTATTTTAGTCTGGTAGGACATTAGACTGCTAGGGCGAGGTGGCCAGTGCCCCCTCATAACCTCACAAAATGGTCCTCCAAAATAAGTTTACGCTTACTTGCTACATGAAAAACTTCATAATGCCACCTAAAGCTGTTGATAAAGGAAATACAGAACTCTACAAGAGTACCCTGCTTCCATTTATGCTGCTCTCCCTCTGGTCTCCAAAACATTAGGGATCAATAGCGTTTTGCCTAAAGACCCAGAGCTCTGAAAGGAAAGTTTTGTCAGTCATCGTTTTTTCCTGATTAGTAGACATTCACTAAAGTTGTTCTATTTTTGTTCCATTGAAAAGCATCTGAATCATGGAAGAGATTCCATGAAATACTACCAAGTCCTTTCCACTGTGCAGTAATTCATAAAATATTTTTGGAAATATAGAAATGACCTGCAATTACTTGGAATGACTTATATGATACGAATTTATCAACTTTAAGTACATCACCGTCAATTTTAACTGCATAGTAATATTTGTTCGTGGACAGGTATGTAGCTGTTTACCCCTCCCCCTATACACAATATGCACTTTAAAGGTGAAGCCATGTGCACTTGTCTGACTCCTGGGATATAGGTTATGCCATGTACCAAGTTTTTTCTTTATACTACTGTTTATTTTTAAGAGCTTTAATTAGTATATTTTCCTGTTCTTACACGTAGCTTAGCACGCAAAAATATAATTATTAACATAATAACATGATAGATTTGTAGCATGTAAGAAATAGATAATTATTAAATTAAAATTCCAATATGCTTTTACTAAGACGCATTTCCTTTAAATAAAATGTAATTGAAATCTCAGCTCCGCCTGCATATTTTAGAGAATTCAAATCCGGATGAGGAACGTTTAAGAAAGTATAAAGATATACCTATTTACTCTTCTAGAAGGAGAGCAAGTTTTGCTGAGTAGAAGTTATGTTAAATTTAATGAGGACTACCTAAAGGGTTAAGGAGCAGTAGTTTGTTCCTCAGTTTAATCCAAAGGCTTATGCATCGTCTGTGGTATTTGCACAGGAGTTAACGCCTTCTACCCTGCCGTCTGTTCCTCAGAACCTGCCTTGGATTCTATTTTCATGTATCCGGCTTTGCCTTCATGCTTTTCTTGCGTAAAAATAGATCTAGCATAACAAACTAGCAGTAGGGCTATCTTTCGACTCTTTTTGTCCCTGGGACGTACACCTGGTTTTGTTTCTGGGTTGGGGTGAACTTCCATAAAAAATGGTTGATTTATAAGAAAGTCGGAGAATTTACTAAAAAAGATTGTTGAAAAATGTATGTTTTGGAGGGACACGGACTCAAAGGCTACTGGAAAACGTGCGTGTAATACCCCTTCCTCATTCCAAGGGTAATATCCCTTGCGAGGTAATATCGTGCGTATAATATCAACTGGATACTTGTCCTAGGTTTAATTAGGTTTGTCTAATACACATAAATGAGACACCTATAATGGACCCACTCAAAGCAGTTTGCTGAACCAGTGCATTAGGGCTCCTCCGGTGAGGTGCCTATCTGGCCCTGAGGGCAAAGTGAGGTTTGGCTCAGATCACTTTCACAAAATGTAATTTTTCCATAACTTCCTATATTTTTCGTAGAATGTGCATTTTTCTGTTTTGGTGATGGTATCTCTCCCAAATACTCGTATCCAAAACTCAAGAAATGTTAGCGTATTTGTCCGCCTTTTGTCAAACAGTTCGTGGTAACGAACTACATCGTATTCAGCGTATCAGATAGCCCTACTGTAGAAGTTTCAAGCTCCTATCTACAAAAATGTGGAACTTAGTATTTTTTGCCAGAAGACCGTTCACGGGTGCGTGTTTATTTGTTTTTTTTTTCCAGGGGTGATCTTATCGATCCAGTGGTCCTAGAATGTCGCAGGAGGGCTCATTCTAACGAAAATTAAAAGTTCTAGTGCCCTTTTTAAGTGACCAAAAAAACTGGAGGGCACCTAGGCCCCCTCCCACGCTCATTTTTCCCCAAAGTCAACGGATCCAAATTTTGAGATAGCCATTTTGTTCAACATAGTCGAGAAACATAATAACTATGTCTATGGGGCTGACTTACTCCCCCACAGTTCCCGGGGGAGGGGCTGCAAGTTACAAACTTTGACCAGTGTTTACATACAGTAGTGGTTATTTGGAAGTGTACAGACCTTTTCAGGGGCATTTTTTTTGGTTGGGGAGGGAGGTTGAGGGGAGGGAAGGGAGCTACGTAGGAGGATCTTCCCTTGGAGGAATTTGTCATGGGAGAAGAGAAATTCCATGAAGGGGGCGCAGGATTTCCTTGCATTACTTAAAAAAAAAACAATGAAAAAATAAATATGAAAAGTTTTTTCCACTGAAAGGTAGAACCAGCATTAAAACTTAAAACGAACATAGATTATTACGTATATGGGGGCTCATCTCTTCCTAAATACCTCGCTCTTTACGCTAAAGTATTTTTAGTAATTTCAAATATTTATTCTGCAGCCTTTGTGATTCAGAGGTCAATCTTAAAGAACTGGGACAAAATTAAAGATTTAGTGTAAAGAGCGAGGTATTAACGAGGGGGAAAATCCTCTCATATACATAATAAAAATACACGAATATAGAAGTTCGTTACGTAAGTTAATTTGTAAGTTACGTATATTTTTTACAAATAAAAACGTTCATTAAAAATTAAAAATTCTAGTTGTCTTTTTAAGTAACCGAAAAATTCGAGGACAACTAGGCCTCCTCCCCCAACCTTTTTCTCAAAATCGCTTGATCAAAACTAAGAGAAAGCCATTTAGCAAAAAAAAAATTAATACGCAAATTTTGTTTTAATTATTAATTTGCGGAGAGCCAAAATCAAACATGCATTAATTCAAAAACGTTCAGAAATTAAATAAATAAAAAACAAGTTTTTTAACTGAAAGTAAGGAGTGATATTAGAAATTAAAACGAACAGAAATTACTCCGTGTATGAAAGGGGCTGTTCCCTCCTCAACGTCCTGCTCTTTACGTTAAATTTATTTACTGTTTTTAAAGTAAAATTGAGAGAAAGAGTCAAGCTTTAGCGTATTAAATAGAAAAAACTGGTTTTTTAACTGAAAGTAAGGAGCGACATTAAAACTTAAAACGAACAGAAATTACTCCGTATATGAAATGGGTTGTCCCCTCCGCAGTCCCACGCTCTTTACGCTAAAGTTTGACTCTTTGCCACAATTCTACTTTTTAAAACAACTAAAAACTTTAGCGTAAAGAGCGTGGGACTGCGGAGGGGACAACCCATTTCATATACGGAGTAATTTCTGTTCGTTTTAAGTTTTAATGTCGCTCCTTACTTTCAGTTAAAAAAACTAGTTTTTTTTTATTTAATTTCTGAACGTTTTTGAATTAATGCATGTTTGATTTTGGCTCTCCGCACATAAATTATTGAAATGAAATTACTATATTAATTTTTTTTGGCTAAATGGCTTTCTCTTAGTTTTGATCAGACGATTTTGAGAAATAAGGGGTGGGGAAGGAGGCCTAGCTGCCCTCCAATTTTTCGGTTACTTAAAAAGGCTACTAGAACTTTTAATATTCAACGAACGTTTTCATTAGTAAAAAATATACGTAACTTAAGAATTAACTTACGTAACAAACTTTTATATTCTTATATTTTTATTATGTGTACGAGGGGGTTTGTACCCTCGTTAATACCTCGCTCTTTACACTAAATCGTAAGTTTTGTTCCAAATCTTTAAGAATGACCCCTGAATCAAATAGACCGTAGAATAAATAGTTGAAATC
The DNA here is from genome assembly GCF_032884065.1 of Artemia franciscana. Classification (NCBI taxonomy): domain Eukaryota; kingdom Metazoa; phylum Arthropoda; class Branchiopoda; order Anostraca; family Artemiidae; genus Artemia; species Artemia franciscana. Next base: position 1,204,275 of record NC_088867.1, on the reverse strand, counting down.
ACTAAAAATATTTTAGCATAAAGAGCGAGGTATTTATCTCCTCCTAAATACCTCGCTCTTTATGCTAAAGTATTTTTAGAACCCTTCATATGCGTAATAATCTCTTTTTGTTTTAAATTTCAATGTTATTCCTTACTTTTATTTGAAAAAACGTTTTCATGTTTATTTTTTCATTGTTTTTTTTTTATAGTAATGCTAGAAAATCCTGCGCCCTTTTCATTGAATTTTTTCCCCCATGGCATATTTATCCAAGGAAAGATCCTCCCACATAGCCCCCTCCCTCAACCCTACCCCCAAAACCAAAAAAATCCCCCTGAAAACGTCTGTACACTTCCCAATAACCATTATTATATGTAAACACTGGTTGAAGTTTGTAACTTGCAACCCCTCCCCCAGGGACTGCGGGGGAGTAAGTCATCCCCAAAAACATAGTTATTAAGATTTTCGACTATGCCAAACAAAATGGCTATCTCAAAATTTTGATCCGTTGACTTTGGGAAAAAAATGAGCGTGGGAGGGGGCCTAGATGCCCTCCAATTTTTTCGGTCACTTAAAAAGGGCACTAGAACTTTTCATTTCCGTTAGAATGAGCCCTCTTGCGACATTCTAGGACCACTTGGTCGATACGATGACCCCTGGGGAAAAAACAAAACAAAAAACAAACAAATAAACACGCACCCGTGATTTGTCTTCTGGCAAAAAATGCAAAATTCCACATTTTTGTAGATAGGAGCTTGAAACTTCTACATTAGGGTTCTCTGATACGCTGAATCTGATGGTCTCATTTTCGTTAAGATACTACGACTTTTAGGCGGTGTTCCCCCCTATTTTCATAAATAAGGCAAATTTTCTCAGGCTCGTAACTTTTGATGGCTAAGACTAAACTTGATGAAACTTATATATTTAAAATCAGCATTAAAATGCGATTCTTTTGATGTAGCTATTTATATCAAAATTCAATTTTTTAGAGTTTTGGTTACTATTGAGCCGGATCGCTCCTTATTTACAGTTCGTTACCACGAACTGTTTGAAAGAGCGGGGCATTGAGGAGGGAACAGCTGCTTGCAACATTTGAGGAGGGAATCAACTAATTACAACAAGAAGTCTAAATTTCTCTGACTAGTAACTGCAAAGTAATGGTGAAACTACTAAAGTAAGATACCGTACGTATCTTCTTCAGAGTAAGTCCATTAGAAGTCTCGCGCATTTAAAGAACGACAAGGAACGACCCGGCTCAATAGTAACCAAAACTCTAAAAAATGGAATTTTGATACCAATAGCTACATCAAAAGAATCGCATTTTAATGTTGGTTTTAAATATACAAGTTTCATCAAGTTTAGTCTTACCCATCAAAAGTTACGAGCCTGAGAAAATTTGCGTTATTTTAGAAAATAGGGGGAAACGCCCCCTAAAAGTCATAGAATCTTAACGAAAATCACACCATCAGATTCAGCGTATCAGAGAACCCTACTGTAGAAGTTTCGTGCTCCTATCTACAAAAATGTGGAAATTTGCATTTTTTGCCAGAAGGCAGATCACGGATGCGTGTTTATTTGTTTTTTTGTTTTTTTGTTTGTTTTTTTTCCCCAGGGGTGATCGTATCGACCCAGTTGTCCTAGAATGTTGCAAGAGGGCTCATTCTAACGGAAATGAAAAGTTCTAGTGCCCTTTTTAAGTGACCAAAAAAATTGGAGGGCACCTAGGCCCCCTCCAACGCTAATTATTTTCCCAAAGTCAACGGATCAAAATTCTGAGATAGCCGTTTTATTCAGCGTAGTCGAAAAACCTTATAACTATGTCTTTGGGGACGACTTACTCCCCCACAGTCCCCGTGGGAGGGGCAACAAGTTACAAACTTTGACCTGTGCTTACATATAGTAATGGTTATTGGGAAGTATACAGGCGTTTTTAGGAGGATTTTTTTGGTTTGGGGGAGGGGTTGAGAAGAGGGGGATATGCTGGGGGAACTTTCCTTCGAGAATTTGTAATGGGAGAAGAAAATTTCCATGAAGGGAGAGCAGGATTTACTAGCATTATTTAAAAAAAAACAATTAAAAAATAAAAGTGAAAAAGCTTTTTCAGCTGGAAGTAAGGAACAGCAATAAAACTTGTAAGGAAGAGCAGGAACAGCAATAAAACTTAAAAAGGTTTTTTACTGTTTACAAAGAAGAATTGAGAGAAAGAGTCAAACTTTAGCGTACAGAGCGGGGCGTTGATGAGGGAGCAGCCTCTTTCATATACGAAGTAATTTCTGTGCGTTTTAAGTTTTGATGTCACTCCTTACTTTCAGTTGAAAAAACTTGTTTTTTTTATTTAATTACATACCTGTATAAATAGATTCTTTCATTACTTTTCAGCAACTTCCAAGAGCTATATTTCCACTTACAAATTAGGGCATTTATCACAAAATCAATATTCTTATCATCTAATTGGTTCGTATCTTTTTTATTTTTCCTTTAGATTAATAATTACTGTTCAAAATTGCACAAAGTTTACTCAATGATAAGAATGGATTCATCTCAGTTTCCTATCATCGACCGCTTAAAACAATTAGCACTTGCTAATATGCATTGTTTATGGGCTTGGAGAACTGCCAAGCTAGTGATGTTGCTTGTTCTTTGAGACAGATTCATCCTTTGTATAATTTTTAGGTGATTAATTGAAAAGTCTGTAGTTCATGCGGGAAGAATTTTATACTTGAACTATACTTTCTACCTGGTACTTGCGTATGCACTTTTTCGGTGTGTTGGGGGGGGGTGTTAGAAATAAAAACATTAACAACAGGTTAAATTGTGTGAAAACTATGAGATATTATAGGAAAATAGTAAAAATCCTGATATGAAGGAGCGGGGTCTCGAATACTAAGGTGCCGGCTGTGCAAACATATGCCATTTGAAGCAAAGGTATAATATTGTACAGATCACAGACACTACGGTCAGGTCACAGGCGTTACAGTTTATCATATCAGATGTTTGGAAGAAAAAATATAAAGTATATTTTTCATTGGTTTGAGTTAGATAGAAAATTGTCTCTGCTACCTCAATTGGTGAAGTCTTGAAAAAAACGTCTCCTTTATTTTTATCAGATGTGAAGCAAAATACATACCGTGCTATCTTGAGATCACATAGTTTGATGCTTAAAGGGGAATCACAGAAGTTTTCCTGGGGGAGGATGTCAAAATAGAATAAACCGTTCTATAGATCATTATTTTCAAAATTGTTCTGAATTGGAGTGTAAAAAAAATTAAAAAATGAAGGTCTTATTGTTAAATCTTCTCAATGTTTTTTGGATTCTTACATAAGCATCAATCTTAGGCTATGATCGTAACATTCAGGATTATAAGGGAGGGGTCAAAATGCAAACAATAAAAACAGCTCTTTAAGTAGAATAAGACGAGGCGATTATCCATCGATTTAGCGATAGTGTTTGATACTTCATCTAATTTGATCAACTATCCTCACCAATTGTTTTTCACAGTCTTAGATATCGGTTCCGAATCGAAGTTAAAGAATCAAGGCAATAGCCTCTTTTTCCCAAGTAATTCCTCTTTTTATTTATACAGCTAGTTTCAATTGAACAAAGTTAGTTTAACTATCCAGTTTATTCAAGCTAAAGTTAGTTCAATTTGCCAAAGAACCTTGAAGAGCGAAGAGAACAAAAACATTTGAATATGGATCTTGTTGAAATTGGGAACTCGTTGAGTAAAAAGAGAGAATTAAACCGTAGGATATTGTACCTGGACGTGTTGTGAAAATGCTAACTGAACAAATGAATTGATGGCTGAACTATGAAAATAGAGACGGTTTAATACAAATAGAGGGCCAATTCGTCTTTTCTGACATAAAGGATTTCACCAATCGACACTAATCTACTTTAGTTTTTTGTCACCGGAAATATTTTGGTGCCAAAATGTACAAAATTGTACAAAATTGAGTGCCAAAAGCTGCTAATGAAAACATACTTTGCCCTTAGATGCACATTTATTATCTCTCTGCATTGGTGTACAGTTGTCTGATTTGTAGGGGAGGGAATGGCGTTAGAGGTATTTTCTTAGGATTGGGTTGGGGGGGTCAAGTTCGGAAAGTGCATTTTTGGCTACTATTTTTCCCTTTTTTAAGGAAGAGAGGTCCTTCATACTGATATCTAGGGAATGGAATTAGACTTCTGCCCCCTTGCGTGCAAGTATGTGTTAATGGCTAAGAGAACTTAGATGATATTTGTGATTTTTCTCTTGGGGACTAGTATGGATTTCTAGTCTGATAAGTTTTCCATAGCCTTTGGTTTGGTCTAAGTAGGACCATATCCAGCATTATAAATATATATATATATATATATATATATATATATATATATATACACGAAAATGACAATTATATACGAAAATGACAATTAGAGCGTGTTGAAAATGAAAATGAAGAGCAAATACACACTCGGTCAGAAGAACCGCGGCGGTGTGTCAAAAATGAAAATGAAGAGCAAAGACACCCGGTTAGAAGACATGCGACACCGAGCGTGTGAGCAAGTCAAAAATGAAAATGGAGAGCAAAGACACATGTGGTTAGAAGACATGCGACACCGAGCATATGAGGAAGTTAAAAATGAAAATGAAGAGTAAATACACACTCGGTAAGAAGAATAGGGGCGGCGTGTCAAAAATGAGAATGAAGAGCAAAGACACGCGGTTAGAAGACATGCGGCACCAAGCATGTGAGCAAGTCAAAAATGAAAATGAAAAGCAAAGACGCACGCGGCTAGAAGACATGTGGCACCGAACATGTGAGCAAATCAATGAAAATCAACCTCCACAGGGAAATCAAAACGTGCCAAAATTGAAAATGATATCGATAATGATTGGGTTTGGTATTTTGACGTGGATAAGGTCATCAATGCCTACCATACCTTCGTAAAAATAACAAAGGTTCGGCGATATATATATATATATATATATATATATATATATATATATATATATATATATATATATATATATATATATATATATATATATATATATATATATATATACTGATGCAAGCAAAGTTCTGACAGGAGTATTTAAGGGGTTAAGTATTTGAACAGTATCAAGTTAGAAACAATTCATACTACATAATGTGCAGAATAATTGTACCTAAGAGCTTAGCCATGCAGACCCGCTATACTTTACCCTCCTCCCCCCTAATGTGCAAATATGTAGCCCAGGTTTCTAAAGCATTATATTTTTGTCATAATTAGATATATATAATTAGGATTGAGCGTGAGAGAAACAGGTTCTACTTAGATGAAGAATATTAGGTTGGGGTATATAATACAAGTTACCTATCTAAAAAGGAGTTACAATAATATGTTTTTACCATCGCATATGCAGCTTGCTTATGTTTATTTTAATAGCTATTTTACCGGCCTTAGATACACATTTTCATATCTGATTTGAAACAGAAGCAAACCTAATATCCGCCAAAATGAAGATAATTTTTCATCGGTTGGTGTGAAATCCGGCTGCCCGGCTGCACCAATCTCGCCTCCCGTCATGACTTGGCTGTAAATGAAAATACGATATCCAGCCAGCTGCGGCCTACCTCAAAGAAAAAGGAATAAAACTAAAAGACAAGTCCAAATGAAATGACACTACTTATCAAGAAATCAAATAAAAGACTAGAAATGGTTGATATTAAAGAAAAAAATTCCAATTTTTCCAATTATCTTCAAAGGCTTTCGATACGCCTTTTTTGCCCTTTTAGTAAAAGAATGAACATCAAGGGGTGAAAGGAAGCGAAAATTCTAGTAACCAAATTAATTTTCTCGTCTAAGCGCTGAAAAAATCTCAAATTCGGCGAACTTGTTTTGAAACATCTTTCTAAGTTTTATTTAATAGCTTCCATGTTCTTATTTAAGGTTTGAATAAATATATGAATCTGTGTCCTTGTGCTTATTTTTCGAATTTTTTAAACCTTTAGCGATAAGTATAAAACAGGATGAAAAGATATTCTGTCGAACCCAAACGCTTAAAAATACACATTATCCTATGAAAATAAGAGTGTATAAAGAGTTACATGAAAAGACTATTAGAAAGGTCTATAACTGCATTCTAGTTGTTTGGTTTCCTCGATCATAATGGGCTCCTGTAGAGAAACAGGTTTTTTAGGAAAAAAGTCGCATTTTCGTAAAAGCCCATGTTATTGGGTAATCTCTTTCCTAAATCAGGGACTGGTGCAAAGGCCTGATAAATTAGCATCATCAAAGGGGTGTTTCAGCGTCCCAGCAAAAAATCACTGCTAAAATATAGACCCATAAAATTACTCACAAACCAGATAAAACAAACCATAAAATTACTCACAAACAATATGAATTAGCATCATCAAAGGGGTGTTTCAGCGTCCCAGCAAAAAATCACTGCTAAAATATCGACCCATAAAATTACTCACAAACCAGCAGACAGTTGTTGCCAACAATTGCTGGTGGAAAAAGAAATAAAGCAGGCCAACAATCGTTAATTGAAAATAGATTTGTGAAAACATACTTAGTGTCAACACCTTTATTACCTAATTAAGATCATAAGCTATAATTCAGAGTTTTCAGAAGCTTACTTTAGTACCTCTAAAAATTATTTTAAAAATTTCTCTTTCTCCCCTTCTCTTTATCATCCTTGTCAAAAGCTTAATCAAGTTTAAGAATATTATCTTAATTTCTTGCGCTCATATTTGCTGAATTCCTAATATTTGGCCCAAACATAGTTTTGAAAGTATGACTGTAATTTTGGGCCCAAAATCTACAGTCATAGAGGAAGAAATTAAATAATTGGATAAGGTAGCAAATAAGGATATTTTTTATACATATAATGTCTTTGATAATTTTTTAATCATATAATGTGATATTTTATATATATATATATATATATATATATATATATATATATATATATATATGTATATATATATATATATATATATATATATATATATATATATATATATATATATATATATATATATATATGTCTTTCTTTTTTTGTGCACCATCGCGTAATTTAAATCGATGTTAATATAAGCATAACAATAGTACTTTTCTATAAATTACGGAAATTAAAAGTAATCCAAAGAGTCAATTTATGATGAGATGATAACTGTGGATTCCTTATTAACCATGACTGAACACAGATTTAGAAATCATTCGTAGCTCTGGATTAAGTAAACTTAAAAATTATGAAGTTACTGAACTTAATTTCATTTAATGAGGAAATTAAATGAAATTAAATAATTGGATAAGGTAGCAAATAAGGATATTTTTTACGTTTACTTATTTTTTACATTTATATATTTATTGGTATTCATTAAATTTAGGTCAAAGAGAAGAATAAACCTTACTCTGTAATGCAAGGATCAGAAACATACCCAGGGGCTTGCCCGAGTTTATATTGCTTGCTCCCTGTCCTTCAAGAAAAATTCTTATGGATTTCTTTCTAAGATTTTTTTGTTAATTGCTATAGAATACGTCTATATTTTACTGCTTTGACGAACTTGGCCCTTATTTTGAATAAAATCATACTCACGTGCCTGATAAGCTTTAGTTACTATAACGCTTTTTCAACTATATTAAAGCTTATGTCAGACTAGCCATATCACCAGGCCATAGACAAAAGTTTTTGAATGAACACGTTTTGAGAAGCAATACAAGCTTTTTAGTTTGTAATGGCAGAACAAGATTGTGATCTTTTTTTTTGTCTTTTTTCTCCTCTTTTAATATATGTGTCATCAAAACTGCACACGAGTTTAACTCTAGCGGGGGGGGGGGATCAGATGTTGTTTAGCCTAATAGCTGAAGATATATATATATATATATATATATATATATATATATATATATATATATATATATATATATATATATATATATATATATATATTCAGCTATTACCACGCTATATAATATACCACGCTGAGTATAGTAACTCAGCTATATATTCAGCTCACTTTAAGATGTGAGAATTAAAACTAATAATGTTTTTAAAAAACTTTGTTAGAACAGCCCTAGCATCCTTACTTTAACGAAGTTCAACCAGAAATATCCACAGAATTGATTTCCACTGTTTGAAAAGATTTTCCCTATTGTTTCTACTTTGTGTTTGTTTGTTATGGAAAGGCAGTGTGGTCTTCGTCGCTATTTTTAATAGCTGGGTAAACACAAATCATCCTTTTTACGCCACAGTTTCTCTGGGGAATGGCCCATGATCTGATTCGAGGGAGAATTCCCCTTTCCACTTTCAAACAGTTCGTGGTAACGAACTGTAGTAAGGAGCGACCCGGCTCAATAGTAAACGAAACTCTAAAAAACGGAATTTTGATGCGAAAATATACATCAAAAGAATCAGATTTTCGTGATTTTAAATATATAAGTTTCATCAAATTTAGTCTTTGTCATCAAAAGTTACGAGCCTGAAAAAATTTGCCTTATTTTAGAAAATAGGGGAAGACACCCCCTAAAAGTCACAGAATCTTAACGAAAATCACACCATCGCATTCGGCGTATCAGAGAACCCTATAGCAAAATTTCTACAAAAATGTGGAATTTCGTATTTTTTGCCAGAAGACAAATCACGGGTGCGTGTTTATTTGCTTGTTTGTTGTTTTTTTTTTTTTTTTTCCCCAGGGGTCATCGTATCGAATCGACCAAGTGGTCCTAGAATGCCGCAAGAGGGCTCATTCTAACGGAAATGAAAAGTTCTAGTGCCCTTTTTAAGTGACCAAAAAAATTGGAGGGCACCTAGGCCCCCTCCCGCGCTCATTTTTTCTCCAAAGTCAACAGATCAAAATTTTGAGATAGCCATTTTGTTCCGCAAAGTCAAAAACCATAATAACTATGTCTTTGGGAATGACTTACTCCCCCAGAGTCCCTGGGGGAGGGGCTGCAAGTTACAAACTTCGACCAGTGTTTACATATAATAATGGTTATTGGGAAGTGTACAGTCGTTTTCAGGGGATTTTTTTTTGGTTTTGGGGCTGGGGTTGAGGGGAGGGGGCTATGTGGGAGGATCTTTCCTTGGAGAAATATGTCATGGGGGAACAGAAATTCAATGAAAAGGGCGCAGGATTTTCTAAAATTACTATAAAAAAACAATGAAAAAATAAACATGGAAATTTTTTTCAATTGAAAGTAAAGAGTAGCATTGAAACTTAAAACGGACAGAGATTTTTACGCATATGAGGGGTTCTAAAAATACTTTAGCATAAAGAGCGAGGTATTTAGGAGGAGATAAATACCTCGCTCTTTATGCTATAGTATTTCTAGTAATTTCAACTATTTATTCTACGGCCTTTCTGATCCAGGGGTCCTTCTTAAAGAATTAGGACAAAACTTACGATTTAGTGTAAAGAACGAGGTATTAAAGAGGGTACAAACCCCCTCATATACATAATGAAAATTAATGAATATAAAAGTTTGTTACGTAAGTTAATTCTTAAGTTACGTATATTTTTTACTAATAAAAAAATTCGTTAAAAATTAAAATTTATAGTTGCCTTTTTATGTAACCGAAAAATTACATGGCAACTAGGCCTCCTTCCCCATCCCTTATTTCTCAAAATCGTCTGATCAAAACTAAGAGAAAGCCATTCAGCCAAAAAAGGAATTAATATGCAAATTTCATTTTAATAATTTATGTGTGGAGAGCCAAAATCAAACATGCATTAATTCAAAAACGTTCAGAAATTATATAAAAAAACTAGTTTTTTAAACTGAAAGTAAGGAGCGACATTAAAACTTAAAACGAACAGAAATTACTCCGTATATGAAATGGGTTGTCCCCTCCGCAATCCCTCGCTCTTTACGCTAAAGTTTGACTCTTTGCCACAATTCTGCTTTTTGAAACAATTAAAAGCTTTAGCGTAAAGAGCGAGGGATTGTGGAGGGGACAACCCATTTCATATACGGAGTAATTTCTGTTCGTTTTAAGTTTTAATGTCGCTCCTTACTTTCAGTTTAAAAAACTAGTTTTTTTGTATCACTGGTAAGATTGGCATTAGTTATGAGCCTTCTACTTCTTTTTTTAATTATGCTTTAGGCAGGTACTACTGAACACGCAAGGCTACTATTTATTCAGTCCATTTATAGAAAGGGCACGATAGTAGAATTCGGTTGACTAAATAAGGAAATCACGAATATACTTGAAGTATTCTCCTTTGTGTATATTTGATGTTTACTTAACTTATTTATTTGTATTACTTTTTATCATTTCCCATTGCCTTGTTTCTTGAGCTTGTCTCTCCATAGGCCTAGTCAAATATAAATGCATGTATGCGGAATAATAAATGGCTGGACTTGAATTTCGAATCTCCTAATGATTCGTAAATGAAAATTTTTTTATGGTCAATTTAAAATCCCCGCTTTTTTCATTTTTTTGCTTTAAATGAAAATTAGACTATCAAATACTTGCTGACTATTGTTCTACGCATCTTTTTACCAGGAGAAAATATGGCACATTGTTTCAGAAGCAAAATGAAGTAATTTTCCCGATAGATTTCTGCTGCTCATTATATATATATATATATATATATATATATATATATATATATATATATATATATATATATATATATATATATATATATATATATAATATATATATATATATATATATATATATATATATATATATATATATATATATATATGTATTTTACCAAAGTTGGAAATGGCACTAGAAAAAACTATTTTCAGTACTTTTTTTCAAGCTCTGTAACCATTTTCTGTCAAAACTAAGAGCATACCCTTATTGCTAACCTAATTTTACCACTTACACTTATCATACTAATTATTCTTATTATTACACTGAAAAAAAAATGCCATGTGTTCCCAAATGCTAGATGGCGTATATAGTTTATTTGTCGACACTAGCGCTTGTTCCCACTATTACAAGTTACCGATACTCTTCAAGCTCGGCCCTTCGACTAATCGGCCGCCTGGTACCTAAGAAAATTAACGCTGTTGACATCGTCTAGGAATAATCTGTTTAATCACAATGTGGTCTTCCAGAAAATTTTTCAAATTGCTAGAATAATAATTTTTAACTAGCCAAATCTTCAAACAGATTATGGTAACAAACTATAAGTAAGGAGCGACTCGGCTCAACACTAAACGAAACTCTAAAAAAAGGAATGTTAATAGCAATAGATACATAAGAAGAATCAGCTTATTATTCTCATTCCAAATATACAATATTCATCAAGTTTAATATTACCCATCAAAAGTTTCGATCCTGAGAAAATTTGTCCGGTTTTTATGGCACTTGGTATTAACCAAGTGACAGTCGGTCTGTCGGTCCCGGTTTTGCTACTTTAGGCACTTCCAGGTAAGCTAGGACGATGAAATTTGGCAGGCGTATCAGGGACCGGACCAGATTAAATTAGAAATAGTCGTTTTTCCGATTTGACCATCTGAGGGGGGGGCCCGTTAATTCGGAAAAAATAGAAAAATTGAAGTATTTTTAACTTACGAACGGTTGATCAGATCTCAATGAAATTTGATGTTTGGAAGGATATCGTGTTTCAGAGCTGTTATTTTAAATCCCGACCCGATCTGGTGACATTGGGGAGGGAGTTGGGAGGGGGAAACCTAAAACTTGGAAAACACTTAGAGTGGAGGGATCGTGATGAAACTTGGTGGGAAAAATAAGCAAAAGTCCTAGATACATGATTGACATAACCGGAACGGATCCGCTCTCTTTGGGGTAGTTTGGGGGGGGGTTTAATTCTGAAAAATTAGAAAAATGAGGTATTTTTAACTTACGAAAGGGTGATCAGATCTCAATGAAATTTGATATTTAGAAGGATATCGTGTCTCAGAGCTCTTGTTTTAAATCCCGACCAGATCTGGTGACATCGGAGGGGGGGAGTTGGGAGGGGGAAACCTAAAACTTGGAAAACACTTAGAGTGGAGGGATCAGGATGAAACTTGGTGGGAAAAATAAGCATAAGTCCTAGATACATGATTGACATAACCGGAACGGATCCGCTCTCTTTGGGGTAGTTGGGGGGGTAATTCTGAAAAAAAATGTGGTATTTTGAACTTACGAACGGGTGATCGGATCTCAATGAAATTTGATATTTAGAAGGATATCGTGTCTCAAAGCTCTTTTTTTAAGTCCCGACCGGATCTGGTGACATTGGGGGGAGTTTGGGGTGAGGGAACTTAAAATCATTGGGATCAGGATGAAAATTGGTGGGAGAAATAAGCAGAAGTCTTAGATATTTGATTTACATAATTGGAACGGATCCGCTCTATTGGGGGGGGGGGGGAGTTAATCCTGAAAAATTAGAAAAAATGACGTATTTTTAACTTAAGAAGGAGTGATCGTATCTTCATGAAACTTCATATTTAGAAGGACCTCGTAACTCAAGTCTCTTATTTTAAATCTCAACCGGATCCAGCGTAATGGGGGGGGGAAGTTGAGGGGAACCGGAAATCTCAGAAAATATTTAAAGCGGTGAGATCAGGATGAAACTGGATGGGAAGAATAAAAAAACCTGTCTAAGACACGTGACTGACATAATCGGACCGGATCTGCTCTCTTTGGTGGAGTTGGGGGGGGGGGGGGTAATTTTGAAAATTGAGGTATTTGTAACTTACGTAAGCGTGACCAGATCTTAATGAAATTTGATATTTAGAAGGGTCTTGCGCTTTAAATTCAGACCAGATCCTGTGACATTGGGGGGAGTTGGAGGGGGAAAACCGGAATTCTTGGAAAACGTGAAAATTGGGGTACTTTTATTTTACGAATAGAAGATTGGATCTTAATGAAATTTGATATTTAGAAGGAATTCATGTCTCAGAGCTCTTTGATCTTTTGCCCGACCAGATCTTTTGACATTGGGGGGAGTTGGAGGGGGGAATTTTGGAAAACACTTGGAGTGGAGGAATCGGGCTGAAGCTTGATGGATAGAATAAGCAAATGTCCTTGATACGTGATTGACGGAACCGTACTGGATTCGCTCTCTGTTGGGGAGTTGGGGGAAGGGGTTCCATGATTTGGCGAGTTTGGTGCTTCTGGACGTGCTAGGACGATGAAAATTGGTAGGCGTGTCAGGGAGCTGCACAAATTGACTTGATAAAGTCGTTTTCCCAGATTCGACCATTTGGGGGGCTAAAGGGAGAGGAAAAATTAGAAAAAATTAGGTATTTATGACATACGAGTGGGTGATCGGATATTAATGAATTTTGATATTTAGGAGGACATCGTGACTCAGAGCTTTATTTTAAATACTGACCGGCATTATGCACCTTATTTTCCTTTTAAATCAATCTGTTGATTCATAGAATTTTGCTAGAGCTCATACCATATGATCTCTTGCCTCTTATCTCTTCTTGCCTCGTCACAAGTGCCATATGAGCTCTTAGCTCTTGTTGAAATAGGGGTGAAACACCCCCTAAAATTCAAGGAATCTTAAGGAAATTACACCGTCAGATTCAGCCTGCCAGAGAACCTTACTGTAGAAGCCTCAAGCTCCTATATACAAAAATGTCGAATTTTGCCAGTTTTTCCAGAAGACAGATCATGGATGCATCTTTGCTTTGTTTTTTTTTCCAGGGGGATTGTGTTGAAATAATGTCCTAGAAGATCGAGAGAGGGCGCATTCGAATGGGAATTAAAAGTTCTAGTACCGTTTTTAAGTGACCAAAAAGATTGGAGGGCAATTGGCCCCCCTCTCATGCCCATTTTCTCCCAAAGTTATCCGATCAAAATTTTGCGGTAGCCATCTCGCTCAATGTAGTTGAAAGATCAAATAACTACATCATGGAAATGACAATCCATATGGAGAGGCCTGTAGGTTGTGAAATTTGCCCATTGTTTACATATAGTTTTTTTTATTGGGAAGTGTACAGACATATTTCAGGGGGGGTTTGTGTTTGGAATGGATTTCTATTGGGAAAATCTTCCTTAGGTAGGGAAATTTCCGGGGAAGGGTGAATTTTCCAGGGAAAATTTTACATTGGGGAATCTGACGAAATTGTTGTACGAAATTCCTTTTAATTGTCTTGCATTCTCTCTGCCAACTCAATTGCTTTAAGTTGTTATGTTTTCTTTTTTTATTTTGTTTATTTTGTTTTATTTGTGTCTTGACTTCAAAATTTATTTTGGTTCTTTATAACCTTTGATTCTAGCTTAGCTTTTTGTTGTGAATAATTTCTAAGACCACACTAGCTATGCATGACAAATGAAAATAAATTATGGAGAAGGAAAAGCGATTTCATTTCTGCAGAGACTTCCTTTAAAGATTTAGTTTAACCTCGTTAGAAAACAAATTGTAATTCGGCTCATTTAACCAAATGATAGTACTTCTGATGCTTGCTCTTTTGTGGCCTGTTCGCTACTTTTTAAAAAGTAAAATCGACAGTTTTATGCTGTATACAGGCATGTATAGGGCGCCGGGGAATAGGACCCTTATTTTTCTAATTCGGTTTTTATTGGCCCATCACTCGTATAAATTCCAGCATACGTGTGTAACTTTATGAGACACTTGTAATTTTTAATATCTGTGAGAGTCCGGTTAGGTCATTTGACTTTTGGCAATTGATCAGGTCAACTGTCTTTGGTTTCAGTTCTCCTTAAATTTCTATGTTGTTTTGTTGTTTTAGGTCATAGTTTTTCAGTTTAATATATATATATTTTTTTTATTTTCAGGGAGAGACACAAGACTTTTGGGAATTACTTGAAAAATTGTCGTCGAGAAGACTGGATGATCAAAGGTGCTCTTTATCACCCCTCCCTTCGAAAGCTGTAAGTAAATTTGTCAGTATGTGTCTTGGTGCAACTAGGGCGGGTAGGAACATACAGCCAGGGCCAACCCTGAGTATAAGCATCATTTTGGCTACCTCCAAAAAGAATAAAACAGTTATAAACATGTGAAAATCTTTTGAAATTTTAGAGTGGGAGCACTCCCTCCCCTCTCTCTCTCTCTCTCTCTCTCTCTCTCTCTCTCTCTCTCTCTCTCTCTCTCTCTCTCTCGGCATGCTTCCATTCTGGTACAACACATAAAGAAGGTTTTTCCATATATACCTTACGGTTGGATGATCAGAAGTGCTCCAAATGAAATCCACATCTATCTTGTAATTCTATTACGACCGATTTTACTGTGTTTTTGTAGGATGTATAGGCAGCACAAGTCTATGGTAAGGTGACCCCCAGAAAATATGGGAATGTTTCAGAGGGTAGGTTCTTCGGACCGAATTAAGGGGGACATCTGTCCCTCCAGAAGATGGATATGTGTACATAATTACTGTCTCATGTTAATACATCCTTGGCTGTAACTTCTACTCCTTATAACAATAACAATTTAATTACGACTGCCTATATAACAAAAAAGGTAGTTTTATAAAAAACAGCGAAAGGATTAAAGAACAAGCATAAAAAAACAATTTCCTTGTAACAAAAATAAAGATGACAAATACCAAATTCAAATCAAGCACACGCGAGATTGAAAAGGACCTAACCGCTATATCGTTTTTTTCTTTTAATTCTGTATATTCTCAAGTGACATTGATATAGTCACAAAACTTTTGGATAACCTCACGGTAACTATACCAACAAGGCAGGTGCACAAATTTTTTATATTTTGCACATCACTGGAGCTATAAAACGAGCATAGACCCGACAGAAGAAGAATGACAGGGTCACAATACCCTATATACGTGAAGTCTAGCCTAAGGCTTAAGAGGGTATCTTTACCATTTGTCTTTCCTCAAGTCTCCTAGGAGTTTTGAATCTTGTCCTTATTAGAGCAAAATTAAACGGCATTTAATCAATCTTATGCTAAGAAGCTCCCCCTGCCCTCAAGACCTTAATGATCAAAATTGCGTTTAAGCTCACCAATAAATCGTGTAGTTTTTCTTGGTGACAGTGAAATGCATGAAGACATTAACACTGATGCTTTTCAAATCAGGTCCGATAATTTAAGCTTAAGCAAAAAGCTAAGGGATCAAATTCTGGATTAATTTTTCTCTATAAGACCTAAGCTTTCAATAATTTATGGCTTGCAAAAATTGGATCAGCCAGGGGGTGCTTTAGGGCCCCTAGTTTCTACGTTAGACTCATCAACTCAAGCAGTTGAAAGATCCTTGGCGGGTATTTTAAGGCCTGTTACCCTTAATTCCCACGCATAGTACAAACCACTTATGAACTTGTGGATAAGATTTAAAATTTGCATGTCTCTTTGAACGCTAAACTCTATGGGTTTTAATTCATTTCCTTTTTACTAGTATTTAGTGCCTAGAGTGTCGCCTGTTTTGAGGAATGTTTCGGATGTTAGTAAGTAGCTTAGATATGATACTCACCACGACACCACTATTAAGAATTTGGTGATAACCTCTTTGGTTGACATAGCTCTCGAATTTTGCTTTTTAAAACTGGAACTAGTTCAAAACTAGAGCAGCCCAATCAGGACCGAACTAAATCACATCAGAGATGTTTTGTTGTTTTGAAATGATTACCCTTTCTTCATGCAATCGAAAGGGCAATATTAAGAAGGCTCAATAATACCCGTTCAAGCAAAAAATACTACAAGGTATAGATACGAGGTATAGATACTACTAGATACAAGGTATCTAGGGAAGAAGTCTCAATGATACTCGTTCAACCAAAAGGCATCTAAGGAAGAATGTGAAAATACACCCCAAGTTACCATATATTGATGGCATCACATTTATGCCTAGACGTAAGCTCTCGAGGTGGGGCTTCAAAGTCTAGCACCCCTCAGGAACCACCTTCACCTCTTCCCTTAATTAGGGTAAAGATAAAATCACAAGTGATGATTATATGAAATTCCATATAATTATTATGAGTTTTACATATTCTACGCAATGAGACCCCCTAAATGAGATGTTGGATGAACATACTGTGTTAATTGACACCTGATTGAAAAACAGCAAACTTAATGATGAGAACAACTTTTCTGTTCTAGCCCATCACATATTTCTCCTTTTCTTTGATTATTATCTTTGATAATTATCTTCTTTGATTAAACGAGCCATCTTGCACATGGTCCCTAATATACTAAACAAAAAGTTCAAAAATCCGTAGAGACTGCCGAAAACTGCCATGGTTTTAGCAAAGAAGTCCATTTAAGTGAGACAAGGGGTCTTGGGATCTTTAGGCTAAAAAACTCTCTTTATCCTTGCACACCCCCAAGAACATATCATTGTCTCATCGAAGTCTCAGCAAAAAGCAGCAGACTATTGATGCAGGCTATTTAATGTTTTTTGCTTTATTTTATTGTTCGTTTCATTTTTATTCATTTTCGTCTGCCTAGTTGGCGCGCATTATAAAATTCAACAAACCTGAGCTCGATGTTGCAGAGTTCAATTTGAAAATATTGCTTGGAAATCACATCTTAAAACCTAAGTTTCAATAGCTAAAGTGAGCTTAAACACCATTTTTATTGTGTTGAACAATCAGGCTGGCCGTAGACAGCATTTAGCAAGACAATCATTTGTGTTTTTTGTCTTTTATTTCTAAGGATGAAAGATGAAGTATCTGAATTGATGCAGACCTTTTAATGTTTCTCTCGGGAGTGCCCGTATATAAAATTTACAACAGTAATTGATGAGCTGAAAAGATAAATGAAGTGGCCGTCTCTTAAGAACTGAAATGAAAAACAAGTTCTTTTCAAATGAAAGTCAAGAGCGACATTGAAACTTAGAATGAAAAGAAATTTTTACGACGAACTGTTTGACAAGTCGGTGTTTATACATAACTACGTTAGTTTTACTTTGTCTATCTACTAGGCTCACTTCGCAGGTTTTTTTGTGGCCTTTGATTTGCTCGGTTTGCAGCTTGGGGCTCCAGTCCTCGCGGATGAGTCACGCCATAGATTGCAAATGAATTATTATATACCCAATTAGCTCTTTACATTTCGTTGCCACAAACTATTTGTACGAAAGCATAGGATGGCTGCCCCCCCCCAATCCCAATTGTACTTCCTGGCTGAAGGGCCACGAAACGAAGATCAGCACCGCCGGTTTGAGCCTTGAGAGTCTAGTGCCGCCATACTTACTTTGCTTACTTACATAAACTATTTGATAAATCTATCTTTAAATAAAATTAACTGCGTGTGTTTCCTCATTTATCTGCAAGACGAAAGAATCCGCTTTGCAAGTTCTTTGTCTGGAAAAAGCCAATTTTCTGGGCTATTTGATGGCCCTTGATTCCCTTGAGCAGCACTTTGGACCTTTGGCTCTCGAGAATGAGTCATCAGACCTCGTAAATTGATTATATCATTTTATGAGATTTCACGAATTTTTTCCTTCTATTCTGTTTGCCAGAAAAAAAGAAAAAAACGAGAGAATCCTTGTTTCTTATGGTGTTAAACACAGTTTTTGTACAAGAAAATTTGACGATTCCTTTGTGACAACATTAACTGTTTTGTCAGACAGCTGTTCTCCTTTGAAATGTTTACGGGACTCTGCTTCGTTCTCGTTAAGAGATACTTCAGTTGCATCTCTTAAGCTAAAACTCACTTTTTCTCATAAGTTTCTCATCCTTTGTGCGTTGTGCTCTCGAATTTCTCCGATCTTCCGACCTCGATATCTCCGATCTTCGCTAATATCTTCATTTCCCCTCAAATTTATTCATCCATCGTGAGTTGTGTTCCCGCATGTGAGGTTTTTGTTCTTCGCTACTATTTCCCTGGTATTTTTCCACATATTCTGCTTGCCTTCGTTTTCTACCTGCGAGTGTGTCTTTTTAAGACATCTTTACTTTTAAGTAAAATAGAGTTCCAAGCTTTCACCCTTGAAAATTATTAGAACTCTTCTTAGTTCAATATCAATCAATGTATTTTCTTTCTTAGTCATAGTTTTAGCTCGAAAAGAACTGAAAATAAGAAACATTAACGCTCAGAAATTTTTGTGTATTTTGAAATCGATTTGGAAAATTTGTGTGTGTGTGTGTTTTAAATCTTATTAGAAACTTTGTTAGACTCACATTAGAAAATCTCCATCCACAGCACATTGTCTTTATTACATAAGATTTATTTATTTATCTCTCCGTCCGTTAAATGTTTAATTAAATTATTCAAGCTAGAAACATGTATTTTTTGGCGAACAATTTGTGAATCATGAGAATATAAGTTAGGCTATAAGAATCCAAAAAGTTTAAATTAAAGAAAAAATTAACGTCATTATATCAAGTGTGCTTGGGTCGAAGGCCTAAGCTGCTTTTCATAGCGAGTAAAGTGAGGTCATGTCAGTTTATCTCTGCGAGCGCTGAAGGCCCGAGCGAGCGGAAAGAGCTGGCAAAATACAGATAAAGTCGGCTCTTTTGCTAGTTATAAACAAAATGGAAAAGATTGCCAAAATCAAAGAGTTCGTGGTAACGAACTGTAGTAAGGAGCGACCCGGCTCAATAGTAAACGAAACTCTAAATAACGGAATTTTGATGCTAAAATATACATCAAAAGAATCGGATTTTCATGCTGATTTTAAATATATAAGTTTCATCAAATTTGGTCTTTGTCATCAAAAGTTACGAGCCTGAGAAAATTTGTCTTATTTTAGAAAATAGGGGAAAACACCCCCTAAAAGTCACACAATCTTAACGAAAATCACACCATCGCATTCGGCGTATCAGAGAACCCTACAGGAAAATTCTCAAGCTCCTATCTATAGAAATGTGGAATTTCGTATTTTTTGCCAGAAGACAAATCACGGGTGCGTGTTTATTTTTTATTTATTTATTTTTTCTTTTCCCAAGGGGTCATCGTGTCTACCAAGTGGTCCTAGAATGTTGCAAGAGGGCTCATTCTAACGGAAATAAAAAGTTATAGTGCCCTTTTTAAGTGACCAAAAGAATTGGAGGGCACCTAGGCCCCCTCCCACGCTCATTTTTTCTCCAAAGTCAACAGATCAAAATTTTGAGATAGCCATTTTGTTCCGCATAGTCAAAAACCATAATAACTATGTCTTTGGGAATGACTTACTCCCCCACAGTCCCTGGGGGAGGGGCTGCAAGTTACAAACTTCGACCAGTGTTTACATATAATAAAGGTTATTGGGAAGTGTACAGTCGTTTTCAGGGGATTTTTTTGGTTTTGGGGGTGGGGTTGAGGGTAGGGGGCTATGTGGGAGGATCTTTCCCTGATGAAATATGTCATGGGGGAACAGAAATTCAATGAAAAGGGTGCAGGAGTTTCTAAAATTACTATAAAAAAAATGAAAAAATAAACATGGAAAAGTTTTTTCAATTGAAAGCAAGGAGTAGCATTGAAACTTAAAACGAACAGGGATTATTACGCATATGAGGGGTTCTAAAAATACTTTAGCTTAAAGAGCGAGGTATTTAGGTGGAGATAAATACCTTGCTCTTTATGCTATAGTATTTTTAGTAATTTCAACTATTTATTCTACGGCCTTTCTGATTCAGGGGTCATTCTTAAAGAATCGGCACAAAACTTACGATTTAGTGCAAAGAGCGAGGTATTAACGAGGGTACAAACCCCCTCATATACATAATAAAAATTTAAGAATATAAAAGTTTATTATGTAAGTTAATTCTTAAGTTACGTATAAGTTTTTTCTATAGTTCATTCTTGCAAGATTCTCTAGTGGAAGATTTTTAGAGTTGCTTGGTCAAAATCGTAAATTACATTAGAATTATATAATTTTAAAAGTATTTCAGTGTTAATATACCGTAAACGTTTGTTGGATACCATCCCTTTTTTGCAGCTCTACCAGACTCACATTTCCTTTTTTTAAAATTTGCTGAGAACATTCTGCCAAAACTTGTAAAAAAAAGAAATACGATGTTTTTTGTTTTGTTTTTTCAACTGTATTAACGGGACTGTGACCAAAAAAAAAAAACAACAAAAAAAAAAATCATGATTACCCAAGGGCTATCGGTGAATGACGACGAAGAACGTCCAAAATATCTACTCAAAATTTCAAGTTTACTCCCAACCTGTCATCATAATTCAACAACAACGAAAGAATACGAAACTGTGTCACTCTCGTTTTAAGCCTTAAAGACTGAGTAGAAAAGATAAAAAGGCTTTGCTCTCCCTTGACACTACTACTTCCCTCGTCTTTATCAAAATCCTAACGGTCAATTAGAGAGAATTAACGTGCTTGCTCATAAGGCTGCCTTATTAAAACTGAATCTTTATCCCCTTGCAATATGGGAATCCACACCCCTAGTGAAGGATTATGAAGGGAATGCTATAGAAATTTCTACCTTCCGCTTCTTCTAACCGACAGACCCATTCTTTTAATCGAACTAGGAATGAAGGATCATTTTACACTTCTCTTTATATTCTTTCTTCGTACGACGCCATAGGAGGGGGTCTCTTTCAATAGATCAATAAATATTACCATTTAGAAAAATTTTTATATGAAAATATGTTCTACAAATCTTCGTTTTCTTCACAGGTAGTCTTAAAAAAAGGTAACCCTGTTTTTTTTTAAATTTAACCGCCACTCAATATGTGATTAGGTTAAATGCCCAGATGATGCGACAGTTTTCATTTCTTGTTTTCATAAAAAAAAAAAAACAAGATTTTTCAACTGAAGGTAAGGAGCAACATGAAGACTTAAAACGTACAGAAATTATTATGTACATGAGGTGGGTTTCCCCCTCCTCAGTACCTGGCTCTTCACGTTAAAATTTTTGAGTACTTTTAAAAAAGCTTCTTTTTGTTCTAATTATCCGTCCTTTGTGTTTCAGGAGTCGCTCTTGAAGAATTGGGATATAAAGTCTAACTTTAGCGTAAAGAGCGAGGTATTGAGCTGGTGACAATCCTCTCACATACGTAATAATTTATGTTTGTTCTTATGATATACGTAGCCGATTCTTTTGATGAATCTCTTGATATCAAAATTCCCTTTTTTAGAGTTTAGGTTACTATTGAGGCGCGTCGCTCCTTACGGTTCAAACAGCACGAGCTGTTTGATTCTGTTTTTTTTTCTGGATCTGAGATAAATTTTCCCACAGACCAAGCGAAATTTTTGCTTCCAATTTTTAGTTTCTGTTTGATATGATTGTAGTTTAGAAGAAACCGAAATTCTGCATTTCGCCTGCCGACTGCGATGAAATTTGAAATAAATTCAACGTTGATTGTACGAGAAAATCCGCAAAGTTTCAGAAAAAATTTTGCAGCTCAGTGCGAAATTCGCGTTTCGGATATGAAATATCCGAATATCCGGAAATATCATATCCGGATATTTCTGGATATGAAATCCAATTTGAGTGTTCTCTCTGAGCATCTTTTTTGTTTTTAAGTTAAAATATTTCATAAGCCATTAATTTCATTAAAAATTATCAAACAGTTCGTGGTAACGAACTGTAAGTAAGGAGCGACTCGGCCAAACGGTAACCGAAACCTTAGGAAATGGAATACATAAAAAAAAGAAATTGGCTTTTTATGCTGATTCCAAATATATAGAATTCTTTAGGTTTACTGCTACCCATCAAAAGGGGAGAGCTGGAGAAATTTTTCCCGATTTTCAAAAAAGGGCGGAAAATCTCCAAAAACTCAACCAATCTTAATGAAAATCACTCCATCAGATTCAGTGTATCTGAGAATCCTACTATAGAGGTTTCAAGCCATCAGATGGGTCACTGATGCTTTTTTTTTAAGGATTGATCTTATCAAACAAATGGTCCTAGAAGATCGAGAGAGGGCTCTTTCAAACGAAAGTTGAAAATTCTAATGCTGTTTCTAAGTTACCAAAAAGATTGGAAGGTAATCAGCCCTCCCTCCCCCACACACGCTCCTTTTACTCCCCAAAGACATCTGAAAAGAATATCGAGATTGTCATTGGGGTCAGCATAGTTGAAAGATCCAATAATCATACCTCTGAGGAGAACTTGACCCCCAATAGACTCCCATATTCCGTATATGAGGGTGGGTTGTCCTCCTCTCAACCCTCGCTTTTTACGCTAAATTTTGATAACTTGTCATAATTCTTTACGAAAGACTGCTCATACACAAGAGCCTTTGAATTTGAATGAGAAGTATTTTAAAGAACTTTAAGAAGTTTTCGTAAAGAGTGAGGGCTGGGGAAGGGGCAGACCTCCTCATATACAGAATAATTTCTTTTCCTTTTAAGTTTTCATGTTTCTCGTTGCTTTCAGTTGAAGAAAGCTTGTTATTTATTAAAGTCATTTCATAAACCGATATCGATGAAAGTAGAAAAAATTCAACTTTAATCCCAAGAGGGTATAAACTCGATATACTAAAGAAATTTCCATTAAAAGAATAAGGCTGTCAACGGTTCATTCTAGAATTCACAATACCTGTTCTAATAAGTTATAAAAAATAAATCGACCGCAAAAGTGACATTTTTTTCGCTTTGTGTCTATCTAAACGGTAATCGAATTACCACATCTGCATTAGTTAGTTTGATAGGTTCTCTGTTATCTGACTGCAACGGAGTAATGCGACCAAATCAACTTTTTGAGCACCTGTACCTCAAATTATGTTGTTTTTTTGTGCAAATTTTTCTGTTCTGACTGAAAATTCGCAACTAATGCCAAAGTAATTTGTATTATTTTCAGCGTCCTAAGGGCATGTGCAACATTACCCTTGTGCTTTGTAGTATCATGTGTAAATTTGAAGGAAATAATTTGGCCGGCACTTACAAAAAAGAGCAAGAAACCTATATCCAGCTGAATAAAAAACTGTCTGTCTAAATTGTATCATAAATGAAGGTTTTGTACCTACATTAATACATTTTTGATTACTTTACGAAGGAAAATTGTTAAAATACTCTTCGGGTTATGAATTTTGTTGGAGAGAAGGGTAATCTCTTTCCAGGGAGCTCCTTTAGAAAAGTGCCTTTTCATTTACTATGGATGTGTTAAAACTTTTGATGACAGATGCGTCATATATTGGCTAGTATTAAGTTTTAATGCCTGTGTTAAGAGGCCTTTAAATTTTGTAAATGTTTTGCAAAAGTGTGAATTTATGCAAATTTGATTTTGATGATTCATGATGGATTTCCAATATATAGGCCAAAAATAATATTTCTGTTTTAGTAAAAGCAAAATAGACAGTATTTAAGCTCTAATCAGGGTCAAAATCATTTCCCATCATATGTGAGAAACTATAAAAATAAAAAAATGTGTTTGATTTATGGCCAGACATTAATTTGAACAAATTGGCATTCCCTATCATCTATTTATTTTTACTACTAAAACATGAAGCAAGTCTACCTATTGTGCTATTTATTAAAGTACTTGTACTACATGTAATTGTACTGTAGTAATTGTACTACTTATGCTTTCAGCATGAAATTTTGATATTTTCGTGGAGTTTTTGCAGCCGAAGCTTGACATTACAATTTAGCCACACCCATTACGTGATAATTAACTTTAATTCTACCACATTAATAACAATTTTTGATTCTAAATCGCGTCCAAAAAAGACTCCTTGCATAGGTTATCTGTTGTTGCCGACGATTTTGCGGTGTTAGACGAATTTTCCAGTGAATGTTTGTCTCAACGATCTAGACTTAAGGCCTTTTAACTTTGTTTGCGGAATTTTATTTAGGAATCGGGAACTTTTTGTGGTTATCTTCGAAAGTGTTGATGCAAAAAATGTCGCTGTTCTTCCTGTCATCGGAAGAAATGCTATTGTTTTTGTCTGTCATTGCTGAAAGTTTAATATGTTTTTTTCTGTCATAGGAAAGATTAACATTGATTTTATGTATTTTTAAATAAAAAATAAAAAAATAAGATTCCAGCTGAAAGTAAGGAGCAACAGTAAAACTTAAATGTATTTAAAACTTAAACATTGAACAACATGAGGGGGGATGCCCCTTCCTCAACCTTTGCCCTTTACTCTAAAGTCCTAAAGTTCTTTAACAGTACTTCTCATCCAAATTTAACGGCCCTTGAGTTTCAGGACTCCTTCTTAAAGAATTGCCACAAAAACTCAAAGTTCAGCGCAAAGAGCGAGGGTTGAGGAAGGGGCAGCTCCCTTCATATACCGAATAATTTATGTGCATTCTAAATTTCAATGTTGCTTCTTACTTTTAGTTGCAAAACTTTTTTTTTTAATTTCTGACCGTTTTTTGAACCATGCCAGGAAATTTCCTTCCCTCCCTCCCCCGTTTAAAGGCACAGCTTTGTACCTTTGTACCTTCGTAAAGGTACCGTCTGTACCTTTCAGCTAGGCTGATTAGAATGACTATCTCAAAGTTTTGATCGGATGTCCATGGGGGGGTAGTTGCCCTACAATCTTTTTCGTCACTTTAAAAGGGCAATATAACTTTCGATTTCCGTTCGAATGGGTTCTATCCCGGTCTTATAGAACCCTCAGTTCGGTACGATCATCCCTGGGAAAAACAAAAGAAAAAACAACAACGAATAAACACGAGTCCGTGATCTTCTTTCTGACAAGAAATACAATATTCCATATTTTTGTAGATTGGAGCTTGAAATAATTTTTGTTATTAAGGTTCTCTGATATAACGAATTGATAATGTGATTTTCATTAAGATCGCTTGAATTTTTGTGGATGTTTCCCCGCTTTTTCGAAAATCAGGCAAATTTTCTCATGCTCGTAACTTTTGATGGATAACATTAAACCTAATAAATTTATGTTTTGGAATCACAATAAAAAAACTGAAACAGTTTTTCTACGAAAAGTAAAGTGCAAATTCAAAACTGTGTATTCTATGGAAATGTATTTATGAAGCCTCTGTTTTATATGGGTTGTTTGCATAATTTTGGGTCCTTAACCCAGAGGCTGTGCCTGTCATATATCGCCAGGTTTTTTTTCTAGCTTTTGTCTGATTCGACTAAAATGACTATCTTACAACTTTGACCAGATGCCATTTGAAACTTGGGACTTCCTAGACACAAATGGGGCGTTCAAGTAGGTCGTTCTTTAATTGGCATCGCCCCTTAAGCGGGTATGAGACGGTTTAATTTATGATTGAATAAGCCCTCTCTAAATTTGTAAGACTATATGTTCTGTATAATGAGTCCGGGAAGAAGATATCAGGAGATATCGATATTGTCAGTTCAATGTCAGGGTTCAAAGAGTAGAGAGCTAAACAAGTTTTCAATTGAATCGGATATAGTCCTTGCTGAAATTTGATGAACTTGCATGAAAAACCAAGCGCATATTATAAACGTCAGCACTCTTGAGGTGGCAAATTTGAACATTTTGCCGTTGAAGTTTGTTACCTGTAGTGTCCATCCCCCTCGTGACTGCAGATCG
This sequence comes from Artemia franciscana, assembly GCF_032884065.1. Taxonomy (NCBI): domain Eukaryota; kingdom Metazoa; phylum Arthropoda; class Branchiopoda; order Anostraca; family Artemiidae; genus Artemia; species Artemia franciscana. The sequence goes on along the minus strand of NC_088867.1, from coordinate 1,178,070 downwards.
TAAAATGGCAAAATAGTAACTGTTCGATCTTGCCTTTGCATCATTTCAGGGATAACCCCTATGGCCATCAGTAGTTATTAAAACCGCCAAAGACCAGAAAAATGAAGCTAGATATCTAGTCTTGGGGGGTAGCGTGGGTAGCTATGGTACCCACTCTAAGCATAATATAGCTGAAGCACATATCCGCTACTGGAATGACGACTTTAAAGAAGTCTGTTCAAGGACAGATAAAGATGTAAATAAGGCTTTTGAAGAGCAGCGCTTATCCCCGCTTATCCCCTGATATTTTCAAGACTGAGTGAAATCCACTTATCACTACCCACTAAAACTAAAGCAAAATCCAGCCTAGCGCCGTGAACCCGACTTCTGCAACAGCCTCAATTTTAAAGGAAATAATAAATGAAACTCAAGAGGAACTAATGAACACAAAGTCCAACCTAATAAATGCCATTTCTCGTATCATATCAGATACAATGAAAGATCGCCGAGCTTCGGAAATTATCAGTGAAGATATTGTGAACGAAGTTTGTGATTATATTTCCCTTGAATAGCCTATAATGCCAAATTTGAAAAATTGAAACAACCCCTCTAAGACTTTATAATGCTGTGAACTTGCTTGAAAATAAAATTTCTAAATTAGAAGACAGGTTTGACCAACTTGAGCAGGATACCTTACTTGACACCCTAATTTTCTACGGTGTGAAACCAAAACTCAATGTGGAATTAATGGAAAATCTTAATGGAGTGAAAGCGCAAATAATGGGCTTGCAAGATTGCAAAAAAAATTGACCTCTTAAAGGCTAATGAATTCCGTGTGCCTGCTACTCAGACTGAGAATGTGAAAATCACCCCCGTTCTGATAAAATTTTCAAGCTTGGATATTGCTCAAAAAGTGTTTGCAGCAAAAAGTAAGTTGGCGAAGTCACGTTTATTTGTTTCGGAAAACCTAACTAAAAAGCGTCGCGATCTATTAAACGCGACTCGTAGCACCTTTGGCCCAAGAAGTGTTTGGTCTGATCATGGACAAGTTCTAGCCAAAGTTGCCGATGAAACTCGTATACGTAAAATAAATTATTTGCATGAATGTATTTAGTATGTGACTTGTTAATATTTTTTTTGATTTGGTCATTACTTTTCATTTTTTTTTCACAGTTTCTTTTTCATTTTGTTTCATTTTTTCACTTTATTTATTTGTTTTCTTTTATTTTTTCATTAATGTGCTCATGGTTCATCCCAATAATACCTGCTGTGTTATTAATTATTTATGTGTTTGTAATCCTTTGACAGGTTTTTCTTTTGTAATAGATTTAAGTAAAGATTTCTTTTTTGTTCATCTGGTGACTCAAATGGACTCCAAGTAAAACCTGCTTTTGTCAATATTTTAAGCTGTGAGAGGTGCCTTTGCGAGCTCGAAAATAATCCTTTTGATTTAATTAGTATCGTAAATGATTCTGTGGGTGAGGCAAATCAAAATCCGACTAATATAAACCTATTTGTAATAGTAAGTGTGTTTCGGATTTGAGGGGAGTGGAGGTTACCAAAGGAAATTATTCTCTGACTGCACTTCAGCTTAACATTCAGGGCCTTTCCTCGTCAATAGATCCTCGTCAATTTAAGACAAATTGTTTCGGATGGACAGGATTATAAAGGTGTGCTCGGATTATAAAGGTGGACCAAGAAATGATCCAGCAAATTATCGACCAATTTCAATCTTATCAGTATTTAGTAAAAGTATATAGTTAAAAGTGTTTAGTACCAGTGTTTAGTTTCTCGTCTCCTTACTTTTCTAAAATCTAAAACATTTCATCATGATTTTCAATTTGGTTTCCGACTGAAGCACTCCACTAAACATGGCTGTCTGACCCTTTTGAATTTTATACATTCTGCATTAGATTCGGGATTAATTCGGGCTGCTAAATTCCTGGATATTCGTAAGGCATTCGATTCTTTAACCCATGAAATTCTTCTATTGAAGATGTCTCATTTTGGCATTAGGATTAATGTATCTTCTTGGTTTCAGTCTTATTTGAATGATAAGCTAATTTTTGTCGATCCACTTTTACGTTCACCCTCACAAGTGAATTTTGGCGTCCCTCAGGGATTAGTTTTAGGGCCTGTGTCGTTTTTGATTTCTGCAAATGATCTTTTTTATGTAGTAAAAAAGCAGAAATTCATTAATTGATGTTGACTTTGTCATCCTAAGCCTTCCCTTGCCCATAGTGCCAATTATAGTTCGCCATCTTCAGATGTCCTTGTTTGTTTTGCTGATGACAGCACACTTGGCACTTCGGGAAATTGCGTATCAGAGCTTCAATTAAATTTGGAAAATTTATTTGAGAGAGATTTTATCGCTTGATGCTAATTATCTTTGTTTTTTGTCCATCTTTTTGATATTTTCGCATTTTTCTCAGATTTATCCCCAGTTATCAGAAATTCATCAGCCAAACGGGATAATTCATAAACCTAAGGATCGATATATTCGTTTTTTGGGCATTCTTGTTGATGAAAACTTGTCTTTTAAACGTCACATTGATTTTATTAAAATGAAGATATGCAGGAGTCCCGGTATTTTAAGGAAACTTAAACATACTTTCCCTGGATCAATCTTGAAAATCCTTTTTCACTGTTTGATCCAATCTTGCGTTTCTTACTGTCCAGTAGTATGGATGTCAACCTTTCCTACATTGTTAACACCACTTTAGAAACCTCATTAAGGAAACCAATCGTTCAGGAGTTATCCCATTGCTTGATCTCGAGTCACTGTATATTTTTTCGTTTGCATGTTTTACCTTTTCTCAGCTTCATGGTGGCCTCCCCCATCCCCTAAGTGTTCCGCCATCTTGTACCTCTGATCAGAATGATTATAATATTCGCAATACCAAAAATCATATTCAAGTTCCTTTTACTCCTTGTGTAAGGTCAGATTTTAATCCTTTGACTGCGAGTCATATTGTGTGGAATGAGTTGCCCGAATCAGCTCGAAGGTGCCACTCATTCGGTTTGTTCAAAAAAATTGTAAAAAATTCTTCGGCTTCTTAGAAGTTATTTTATCTATTTATTTTTTTTTATTATATATATATATATATATATATATATATATATATATATATATTATATTATATTATATATATTATATGTATATTATAGTTAATTATTTTAGTCTATTCAATCTATTTAGTTTTGTTTTCTACAGTTTTTATTTTATTTATATTTTCTTTTCTTTTCCTTTTTGCTCTACTTTCTGTGAGTAAGTAATTATTTTATTTTTTTTTCTTTGAGCAAGTGACTCGTTTGTCTTCCCCCTTCTTGACAGGCCAAAGGGCCTTTGGGGGATTACTAAAATGTAATATTGCATGCGTATTCCATGATGAATAAATCTTATCTATCTTATCTTAGTACATCACGCTATTGTGTTGAATGTGATCGACTTTTTTGATGAGCTCGTATTTTATTCTCCTCCCCTTCTCGATTGTACAATGGGCTATTTCATCCTTGCAAAATCGTGAATTGTGAATGCAATTTTCCTCTGGGTGTAATTATCCATTGCTTTTGTTTTTCGTGTATTTAAAAAAAAGATAAGAAGGGGATAACTGACCTCAACAGAAAAATCGTTGTTTTTTCTGTTTTTCTCCTATAAGTGTTTTTGTGTTCACTCGTCATTTTTTATTCTGTTGGGGTTTTGGGTTATTGTCCCTCCCATCTCCTGAGGAATAAATACCTTTGAACCTAAAAGGCATGGAGTGCGTCTAGAATAGAATTTTTAAACGGGGACGAAAAGTACGGTTTTACCCTCGAGTCTCCTAGGCTAAATCTTAGCTACCCTAATAACATTCTAAGATAACTTAATAACACTCCGGGGGAGATCTTGTTATTTTTCATGAATTAATAACAAAAGAAGTTTTACTGTAGACTGAGTTTTATCATAACAAATTAATGATTGACCTGCCCCTAATTCCTGATAACTCATCTATTGTATTTCCTTGCAAAATTTCAACTCACTGCTTAAGTCATTTTAAAGACGGAAAATTTTAAAGATAGAATATTGAAAGTACCTTAATTCAATGGGCGTAAATTTCTTCCCGTGGACTAGGTACAGTTTACCTTTGAGCCATTTTCACTTTATACAGGTATACGAATTTGTAAGGTAAAAAAAGGAAGGTATGAAAATCTTCCTTTTCTTCCCGTGGACTAGGTACAGTTTACCTTTGAGCCATTTTCGCTTTATACAGGTATACGAATTTGTAAGGTGAAAAAAAGGAAGGTATGAAAATCTTAGGTAGCTCTTCCCCAGAAAAAAATTCTGGATTTGGCACTGACATGGGGAGGGTCGCCATTGGCACTTCTCACCTGTCATTTTTCAATGTTTCTATTGTGGCGCATGTGTGTTTAGCCAAAAAGTAATATTCATATTTTTTTTGGGAGGGTTTTTGCACTTTTGGTAACAAATTTTCTTGGGACCTTGGTTTTTCGCTTTAAGTTTTAATGTTGCTACTTACTTTCAGTTAAAAAAAACTTGTCTTTGCTATTTAATTTCTGATCGTTTTTTAAGTGATGCTGGGAAATCCGGCACCCCCTTCATAGAAATGTCCCCTCCCCATGAAAACTTCTTTAATGGAAAGATCCTCTCACGTAACTCCAACCACTTCTCACATGTCATTTTTGTTATTCCGGCGTATGTGTGTTTAGCCAAAAAGCAATATTTATATCTTTTTGGGTGGTTTTGGGTACTTTTGGTAAAGAATTTTCTTGGAACCTTGGTTTTTCAAAAAATTGTTTTTTACACCAAAATATTTGATGTTTGAAAATTTTGGTTTTTTTCCTCTCAAAATTTTCCTGGGATGGTTTGAACAACCTAACAATGGTATTTTTCTTAACTCTTATCCCTCTTCACGCAAGTATTTAGAGACTTGTATCTTATTTTTTTTTGGAATCTGGGAAGAAATGAGTTTCAAACTTGACTGATTTTCTCTTGAAATATTGCACAAATATATGTTTTTTATTGCTCAAGTACAATTTTCAGTAGATAACGAGCAAAAAACTCTTGGCATTGACCTGCTGATCAGCATTGTTTTGTGAGATAGCTTTTTCCGTCAAAACCACAAAAAAGATAGTCCTCAGACCACAGTTTGGCTTTATTTTTTCGTCACTGTTTGTTTGTTAATCGCGACTGCAGTGCCGATTTTTGAGGAAGTTATCAAAGGAGGAAAAACTGACGGATTATTGTAAAACAGGACTGACATGTCCTTCCGGAAACGAAGAGTAAGCCATGTCCTTTTTTGTGTGTCAATGTCAATGTTAAATGGCATGTAATAATTTTTGTCCTGTATTACGGAGGTCAAATTGTTATTCGTTTTATCAGTAGGATCGTTTATCTTCACAGTTCTCAGCCTAAAGCACAGCTTAGATACCAATATTGGTATCTAAGCCGTGGCCTAAAGGATTGACTTGGATTAACATCGGCGAAGACCATAGTTGCGGGTACGAGTTTAGAGACCATGACGTCACATTGCTTTGAGAGCAGGGCAAGAGCCAGAATAACCGATGCTGAAGGAAATCTTATTTTTACAGCATTATTTGGCTTTACAGCATTAGGGCCTATTATTTTACAGCATTATTTTTACAGCATCTTATTTACAGCATTATTTATTTTTACAGCATTATTTTTACAGCATTTATTTCTACTTTATTTTTGGACCTCAAGGAGGGGGAGGGAGGCATAGATGGTCCTCTCTTTAAATAACGTTTAGGGGATACTCTTGACCGATATTAAGGCATGACATTTGTATGCCTGTGGCGGACAACTCATAGCATTGGGAAATAGCTTGAAAATAAAAATGACGCGTAAATCTAAAACCACAAATAAATTACCGTAAATATGAAGAGGGCTGCTGCCTCTTTCAGCCCATGCTCCTTACGCTAAAGTTGAACTTGAGCTTATTTTTTAAAATACTTGTGTAGAAACGCTTGTGAACTTTTGGAAAATTCAATTTTTTTGGAATGTATAAGAAAACGCGACAAAAAACTAGTAGCTACCGACTTACAATATTTAATATGTTCTAGCAGCCTTTCGGTAAAACGCGGTTACCTGTAGCTTATCGTGTTTTAGGGGAGGGGGCAGCTCCCCATGTGTTCGATATAAGTTTCAGTTTTCCTAAGTTTAACGTTGTGCTTCGCTTTCGCAACTAATTTCTTCAATTTCTGTACTTCAATTTCTTTCCATTTTTAACTTACTTACAATAAACAAATTGTGATTTGTACAATAATGTGATAAAGAATGAGATATGTGACCGAGTTGGAGTGTAGCCTACCCTTGGATTACGGTATTTTTCCCTAAAGTTTATCTTTACTTTAAACAAAATAGTTACCCAGTTCCGGCCAAAACTGGGCTTTATGGCACAAAATGGCGAAGAACAGTCCTATATTGAGGCACGATTATTGTTGTCACTTAAATGGACAACATAATTAAGTGTTTCATTTGATTGTGTCTTCTAATTGTTCTGTCTTGCGCAATTAATGGTTATAACATCGCAATTAATGGTTATAACAAAATTATTTATAACATCACAATTTCATAATCTTTGAAAAAGTTTGGATTCTTTGGAAAAATTTAGTTTTTGGACCATGCCCCCCTCCAACGTCTGTGCAGATGAAGATACTAGTGTAACCAAATTTGTACCCCTCCAGCCTCTGTTCAGATAAAGATACTACTGGAACTTTTTTTTTATTGTTATTTATTATGCTATTTTTTGGTGTGTTTAGAAAATGGTTAAATTTTACTACTGCACGCCAACAAAAACCTATGTTTTTCCATCAGTGCAGTAGATCTAAAATGTAAAGAATTATAATGTGTTTATTAACAAAATAAATATAAAAAAAAAATATGAGAACCATTTTTTATACACTCCAAACATTTCCAACATAAGACTAAAGCTCCCGTGCCTAAGCACACATGTTGCGTATTTTGTCCAACTATATTCCTCCAAATAAAAATATATTTTAGGTATTAGCCCCTGTGGTGCCAGTTGGAGAGGGAGAGAGATTTGAGTTTTTTTTTCAGTTCCTCAAATCATCTTTCCCCTTCAACAGAAATGTCCACTTTCTTCCCCTAACAGGTGTCCCTACAACTATGGAATATCGTAGCCTAAAAACCGCTAATGATTTCTCAAACAAATTTAATCTAGTGAAGCTTACGAACAATATTCTACGATAAACTTTTATTCTGTATGGACTTCATATATGTTGGCCTATGCACAGGGAGGAATGTGCCACCGCGCGACATAATTTCTTCTAATTTTGAACACAATTTTTGTAAAAAAAAAAGAACAAGGGAACACGGAGCCGTAACCGTCCTTTTTGTAGATTAAATAAAAAAAAGTTTTTTTTAGCTGAAAGTAAGGAGCGACATTAAAACTTAAAGCGAACAGAAATTACTTCGTATATGAAAGGGGCTGCTTCCTCATCAACGCCTCGCTCTTTACGCTAAAGTTTGACTCTTTCTCTTAAATCTGCTTTTTAAAACAGTAAAAAACTTTAGCGTAAAGAGCGGGGCGTTGATGAGGAAGCAGCCCCTTTCATATACGAAATAATTTCTGTTCGTTTTAAGTTTTAATGTCGCTCCTTACTTTCAGCTAAAAAAAACTTTTTTTATTTAATTTCTGGTCGTTTTTGAATTAATGCATGTTTTTTATCTTGGCTCTCCGCACATAAATAATAAAAACAAAATTTGCATATTAATTAATTGCAATTAATCAGGTTTTAAGAAAAAAGAAGCGAAGGAGTAGGCCTAGTTGCCCTCCAAGTTTTTGATTACTTAAAAAAGCAACTAGAACTTTTAATTTTTTACAAACGTTTTCATTGGTAGAAAATATACGTAACTTACGAATTAACTTACGTAACGAACTTCTATATTCGTATGTTTTATTGTGTATATGAGGGGGTTCAACCCTCGTCGATACCTCGCTCTTTACACTAAAGCTTAGATTGTGTCCCAACTCCTTAAGAATGACCTCTGAATCACAAAGGTCGTAGAATAAATAGTTGAAATTACTAAAAATACTTTAGCGGAAAGAGTGAGGTATAACGAGGAGGTAAACCCCCCATATGCGTAATAGGTTTTGTTTGTTTTAAGTTTTAATGCTGCTCCTTACTTTCAGTAGAAAAAACTTTTCATATTTATTTTTTCATTGTTTTTTCAAATAAAGCTAGAAAATCCTGCGCCCCCTTCATTGAAATTCTCTTTTACCATGAGAAGTCTCTCCATGGAAATATCCTCCCATGTAACACCCCCCCCCCTCAACTCTTCCCCCCTTAACCAAAAAAATCCCCTGAAAACGTCTGTACACTTCCCAGTAACCATTACTATATGTAAACACAGGTCAAAGTTTTCAACTTGCAGCCCCTCCCACGGGGACTGCGAGGGAGTAAGTCGTCCCTAAAGACATAGTTATTAGGTTTTTCAACTATGGTGAATAAAATGGATATGTCAGAATTTTGATCTGGTGACTTCAGAGAAAAAATGAGCGTGGAAGGGGGCCTAGGTGCCCTCCAATTTTTTTGGTCACTTAAAAAGGGCACTAGAACTTTTAATTTCCGTTAAAATGAGCCCTCTCGCAATATTCTAGGACCATTCAGTCGATACGATCATCCCTGGGAAAAAAAACAACAAAAAAACAAGAAAACAAATAAACACGCATCCGTGATCTGTCTTCTGGCAAAAAATGCGAAATTCCACATGTTTATAAATAGGAGCTTGAAACTTCTACAACAGGGTTCTCTGATACGCTGAATCTGATGGTGTGATTTTCGTTAAGATTGTATGACTTTTAGGGGGTGTTTCCCCCCATTTTCTAAACTGATGCAAATTTTCTCAGGCTCGTAACTTTTGATGGGTATAACTGATATTGATGAAACTTGTATATTTAAAATCAGCATTAAAATGCGATGCTTTTGATATAACTATTGGTATCAAAATTCCATTTTTTAGAGTTTCGGTTACTACTGAGCCGGGTCGCTCCTTACTACAGTTCGTTACCACGAACTGTTTGATAGCTCAATCATATTGACTTTGCTGTCGTAGTCTTGATTGCTATCCACTGTCATGGAAAAAAAGCTGTTCAAATTTCTCATTGGAATACCAAAAGGGCATTATATTCTGATTGGGGTATGCACTTCTCCTTCCTTTTAAGTTGTGCGTTAGTTCTGTCACGTTGTGTTCGCAATTGGCGATTTGGTTCAATAAGACTTTGTTACCTATCGGTGAATCTTGGAAAAATGATAAGAAAGAAGAAAGTGTAAGATAATAATTTAAAAGGGAAAACTTTCAATGTGATATATCATTAAAACATTTGGGTAATGAGAAAATCATTTCACTGCACATTTATATTTCAAAGAAAATGACAATAAGTAAATCGAAAATTGATTTTGAATAATTGTATCTCGACAGTTGATCCGACTATGAAGCTTGCACATATTTTTGATTATTAGAATTGCCAATTTATTTGAGTCAAAGTTTCCACTTTAGCCCAAACTAGGCACTTTCAGCGCCCAGGGCCATGCAATCCAAATAATGGCTTTTTGGGTCTTCAGAAGGCTTGTCACTCGAAAAGTTTGATTTTTATTTGAGTCAATGATTTTTGGAAAAACGCAAAATGAAATGTTCCAGTAAAAAAGTTCCAAAATCAAAATATTCCAGTAAATTAAAGCGGCAAAAAGGCACCAGGAGTCCGGTTGATTTAAAATATGGCTGCTTTAAAATTATTCTGGATGTGTTGCGTTTTAGACTAGAACAATATCTTGGATATATTGTTTTACTCACTTTGCTGGGCAGTTAAGTTTACAAATGTCTTTCGTTGCAATCGGCTGTTAGTTTTACATATCCCTCTTTCTCTTGAATTTGTATGCAAAATAATGCAGTGGTGTCAATTCATGAGAGTTTATGGGAGGGGGGATGGCAAAACATATTTTTGAAGTATCTGGACCGAGGAAGTTTGTCGTTTTTTTTCAAATTATCCAGTGAAAACACCCCAAAAAGACGTTTTTCAGTGGAAATACCCCCCCCCCCCCAAATAGGTATCTCTAAAAATTTAGGAAGAAGCCTAGACGAGGGCAAAAGTTCCCCTCTGTCTTCTTCCAGTAGACGCCACTGTTTATGCACTAAGGCATACCCTTTGTATCCAACTTTTCTTGTATTTGTTTGTTTATGCTTTTGTGTTTTAATGTGTTAAAAAACGTTTGAATATGTTTTAATATGTTTAAATATTTGATATAGAGTTAGTCAAATTGGCTTCTGTAAAATTACTTTGTATATAATGGTTAATATTTGTTTTTGCGTTTTGGCACCCACCCGTGTTTTTAAGGGGGAAGCCTACATAAGTCATGTTAAAGATCATTCGAGACCTCCCTCCCCCGCCTCAGATTGGGAAAGTTTCTGTGCAAGACTTTGTTCTTATGAATGTACAAAGTTAAGGGTCAGTTAAGTCCTTTGACTTTGAAATGTAGAATGTAAACTTGATAGATTTGGCTTCTGAACGGACTCATATAACCTAAATAATAATCAGAGTTTTATTAATTAAATAAATGATATTCTAAAATTCAACTCACAAAAATTTAATAATGAGAGAAAAAAGTAATCTGAACAACACCACGCAATAAATATGTAAAATAGAAACATTTAAAAAATGAGACAATGTTTACTATGAGCGGTGCTCTAATTAAGCAACTTTATAGAATGATTACTATACACTGGAATTGTTCGTTTTTGGTGTATACCCGAGAGTTACGGGTAATTCAAGTAATAATTTGGTAGTACTCTCACATTTTTTACCTTGTAGTAAAGATAGTACATAACAGTATTTATTAAGTTCGGTTGAAGGATTTCCTTAAAGAGCTTTCTGGATGTACTGTAGGGTAACGTATTACTTCAGTCTTTTGTCCATGGTAGAATGGTTGATGAAGCTTGATCTTAAAAGTATTTAAATAGTATTTTTTATTTGGAAATCTAGGTCAATTGGGGGGATTTTGCCCCACCCCCCAGATTTTGAAGAATATTCTTTCTGGGGCGTTTTCATTGAATTGTTTTTTTTTTGTCTTCATTAACAAGTAAGAAAAAATAGAATTTCAGTTTTTCCCGGGCTTTTTTTTCGGGGATGATCCTATTAAAGTGGTGACCGTAAAAGTTAGGGTGAAGCGTCAATAACGTGGTTATCTTATCTCTCTCTCTCTTTCTCTCTCTCTCTCTCTCTCTCTCTCTCTCTCTCTCTCTCTCTCTCTTCTCTTTCTCTTTCTCTCTCACGGATGGTAGAAGGTTATTCGTCAAGATCTTTCAAGCTATAAATAAAAAAAAACTACTCTTTTTTAACTGAAAGTAAGGAGCGACATTAAAACTTAAAACGAACAGAAATTACTCCGTATATGAAATGGGTTGTCCCCTCCGCAATCCCTCGCTCTTTACGCTGAAGCTTTTAATTATTTTAAAAAGTAGAATTGTGGCAAAGAGTCAAACTTTAGCGTAAAGAGCGAGGGATAGCGGAGGGGACAACCCATTTCATATACGGAGTAATTTCATAAATTATTAAAATGAAATTTGTATATTAATTCTTTTTTTGGCAAAATGGCTTTCTCTTAGTTTTGATCAGACAATTTTGAGAAATAAGGGGTGGGGAAGGAGGCCTAGTTGCCCTCCAATTTTTCGGTTACTTATAAAGGCAACTAGAACTTTTAATTTTTAACGAACGTTTTTATTAGTAAAAAATATACGTAACTTAAGAATTAACTTACGTAACAAACTTTTATATTCTTATATTTTTTTTATGTATACGAGGGGGTTTGTACCCTCGTTAATACCTCGCTCTTTACACTAAATCGTAAGTTTCGTCCCAATTCTTTAAGAATGACCCTTGAATCAGAAAGGCCGTAGAATAAATAGTTGAAATTACTAAAAATACTTTAGCATAAAGAGCGAAGTATTTATCTTCTCCTGAATACCTCGCTCTTTATGCTAAAGTATTTTTAGAACCCCTCATAAGCGTAATAATTTCTGTTCGTTTTAAGTTTTAATGCTACTCCTTACTTTCAATTACCGCTCTTTACGCTTAAGTTTGACACTTTATCTCAATTTTACTTTATAAAACAGTAAATAACTTTAGCGTAAAGAGCGGGACGTTGAGGACGGAACAGTCCCTTTCATACACGGAGTAATTTCTGTTCGTTTTAAGTTTTATTGTCGCTCCTTACTTTCAGTTAAAAAACTTGTTTTTTTTTATTTAATATCTGAACGTTTTTGAATTAATGCATGTTTGATTTTGGCTCTCCGCACATAAATTATTAAAATGAAATTTGTATATTAATTCTTTTTTTGGCAAAATGGCTTTCTCTTAGTTTTGATCAGACAATTTTGAGAAATAAGGGGTGGGGAAGGAGGCCTAGTTGCCCTCCAAGTTTTTGGTTACTTATAAAGGCAGCTAGAACTTTTAATTTTTAACGAACGTTTTTATAAGTAAAAAATATACGTAACTTAAGAATTAACTTACGTAGCAAACTTTTATATTCTTATATTTTTATTAGGTATACGAGGGGGTTTTTACCCTCGTTAATACCTCGCTCTTTACATTAAATCGTAAGTTTCATCCCAATTCTTTAAGAATGACCCTTGAATCAGAAAGGCCGTAGAATAAATAGCTGAAATTACTAAAAATACTTTAGCATAAAGAGCGAAGTATTTATCTCCTCCTAAATACCTCGCTCTTTATTCTAAAGTATTTTTAGAACCCCTTATAAGCGTAATAATTTCTGTTCGTTTTAAGTTTTAATGCTACTCCTTACTTTCAATTGAAAAAACTTTTCATGTTTATGTTTTCTTTTTTTTTAATAGTAAGGGTAGAAAATCCTGCGCCCTTTTTATTGAATTTCTCTTCCCCCATGAAACATTCCTCCAAGGAAAGATCCTCCCACGTAGCCCCCTCCCCTCAACCCCACACCCAAACCAAAAAAATCCCCCTGAAAACGTCTGTACACTTCCCAGTAACCATTACTATATGTAAACACAGGTCAAAGTTTTCAACTTGCAGCCCCTCCCCCAGGGACTGTGGGGGAGTAAGTCATCCCCAAAGACATAGTTATTATGGTTTTCGACTATGTGGAACAAAATGGCTATGTCAAAATTTTGATCCGTTGACTTTGGGAAAAAATGAGCGTGGGAGGGGGCCTAGGTGCCCTCCAGTTTTTTTTGGTCACTTAAAAAGGGCCCTAGAACTTTTCATTTCCGTTAGAATGAGCCCTCTTGCAACACTCTAGGACCACTTGGTCGATACGATGACCCCTGAAAAAAACAAAACAAAAAACAAATAAACACACACCCGTGATCTGTCTTCTGGCAAAAAACACGAAATTCCACATTTTTGTAGATTGGACCTTGAAATTTTTCTATAGGGTTCTCTGATACGCTGAATGCGATGGTGTGATTTTCTACAAGGTCCTATGACTTTTAGGGGGTGTTTCCCCCTATTTTCCAAAATAAGGCAAATTTTCTCAGGCTCGTAACTTTTGATGACAAAGACTAAATTTGATGAAACTTATATATTTAAAATCTGCATAAAAATCTGATTCTTTTGATATGTCTTTTAGCATCGAAGTTTCGTTTTTTAGAGTTTCGTTTACTATTGAGCCGGGTCGCTCCTTGCTACAGTTCGTTACCACGAACTGTTCGAAATAGAATCTCATTTATCACAAAATGACTGTGTCAAGCTCTCACCTATATTTGGTGATTGTGGAACAATTTGCATAAAATAATTTGGCCATTGTTTTATTGCAAAAAAAATCTTTCTATTAATACCAAGAATATCATTATTTTTCTTGGCATCGGACACTTTGTCATTGGTTTTTCTTGGCATTGGATAAACTGTCATTGTCTTTGTTTGGTTTCGGATAAACTGTGATTGTTTTTTTTTTATCACCGGATTAAAATTCATTGTGTTTTCTTGTCCTCTGATAGACTATCATGGTTATATCTTGCCATTGAATGAACTGTCAATGTTTTTTCTTGTCATCGGACTAATTGCCATCGTTTTCAATTGTCATCGGATAAAGTGACATTGTTTGAATCTGTCATCAAACAAAGTGCCGTTGTTTTCTGCCTCCGAACAGATGGTCTTTAGGGAGGTTTTAGAATGTGTCTAAACCACCCCCTCCCCCTTCCAGGTGTCACACTACCTTATAAGGCGTTTTCATAAATATTCCACTTAGGCTCTAGCGCCAATGCCAAATTCCAAAGCTGAGGCTAAAGATCTATGGCCACAAAAACAATTACCAAATTATTTTATAGAGGAGGGGGTTTATCCAATTCGTAGACTAGCTTCCAACTTAAAGGGTCCCTAGCCGCCTCCTTCGCCTAACACTTGAATAATGCCCTACACTTCTCACAAAAGTTTTTTTTTTTCAATTTTCATTCAAACTGACTGTTGATGAGACATAAGCACAAAAAATAACGCAAATCATCAAAATTAGCAAACTTTTGAGCATAGCTTATGCTTATGGTTTTGCATATGATTATTAGCCAGTTTTAAAATGCGTCTGTTGGTCCAGCAATTACTATGATGGGCATCTTAAGTTGAATTGACTCGGTAGAAATTTCGTGTCTAAAATGGCTTAAAGGGTAAAGAGCGGCATTTGTAAGCAGTGAAAGCTGTAGAATTGGGTGAATGAAGTTTTCAGGAATGGTCTGAATACGGACTGTGCTTCAACAAAGTGCCGTCATGTGCTTCAAAAAAAAAGAAAAAAAAAAATCTAGGATAGCCAGTTAACTTGGCTGTTTTTCTCTTTTTCCCTCCACCCTTCTCTTTCTCTCTTTCCCTCTCTCCCTCCTTCTCTTTCTCTCTATTTCTCTCTGTCTCGCTCTCTCCATCCCTCATTGATTGTTGAAGAGTAAGGATTTTGCGACGTGGATTGTAGAAGCGTATGGTTAAAAATCTTTCAAGTTAATATAGAATCTAATCTCATAGATACATATCAACAGATACATTCAATGAATCAGCTTATTATACTGATTCCTAATATATAAGATTCATCAAGTTTAGTGTTACCCATCAAAAGCTTGAGAAAATTTGCCTGATTTTCGAAAAAAGGGGAAACACTCCCTAAAAGTCATAGAATCTTACAGAAAAAGACACCGTCAGATTCAGAGTATCAAAGAACCCTACTGTAGAGGTTTCAGGCTCCTATCTGCAAAAATGTGGGATTTTTTTTTTGCCAGAAGAAATATCGGAAATTAAAAGTTCTAGTGTTCTTTTCTAAGTGACCAAAAAGATTGGGTGACTTATAGCCCCCCCTCCCACGCCCCTCCCCCCTCAAGTTATCCAACCAAAATTTTGAGATAGTCATTTTGTTCAGCATAGTTGAAAGATCCAATAACTATATGCTTAGGGGTAACATGATCCACCACAGTCTGTGGGGAGAGGCCTGTAAGTTACGAGATTTGTCCATTGTTTACGTATATTTTTTTATCGGGGGCACATATGGTGTCCATAGGGAGAATCTTCGTGGGGTGGGAAAGTTGTGGGGGTGAACTTTCTAGGGGAAATTTTACACTGAGGAGATTTGACAGAATTCCTGTATGAAATGTTTTTATCTGTCTTGCTTTTTCTTTGTCAACTCGATTTTGCATTTGGAGATGATCCGGGTGAAATATCCGGGGCTATTTTCACCGTGTCTACGGAATTTTCTACGGAAAATTTCCACGGAAGGGGGGATTTCCGGAGTGATTGAGAAAACGATTAGAAAATAGTCTTTTTCAAATGAGACTATGCTAAGGAGGATTTTTCAGACTGAATCGTTAGCCAGAAATTTGATGGATGGGGGGATTTTCAGCGAGGATGTAACCGTCCGGAGGGAATATACGCAGGAGAAAATTATCATGGAGGGGTTTTATGTGAGGGGGAATTGTTCATGGATGGTGAACCAGATTTACCAGAATTATTTGGAAACGATCAGAAATTAAATAAAAAACAAGTTTTTTCAATGGAAAGTAAGGAGCAACATCAAAACTCGAAACGAACAGAAATTATTCTCCATATTAAGGGGTTACCACCTCCTCAATTCTTTGCTCTTTATGCTAAAGTTTGACTGTTTGTCCCAATTTTTCAAGAACTGCTGCTGAAACACAGGGTTTGTTTAATTACAATAGGAAGTTCTTTTAAAAGTGCTAAAAGCTTTAGCGTAAAGAGCAAGGTGCTGAGGTGGACAACTCCTTTATACACGGAATAATTCCTGTTCATTTTGAGTTTTAATGTTGCTTCTTACATTCAATAAAATAAAAACTGGTTTTTTATTTAATATTAAATAAAAAAAACAAGTTTTTTTAACTGAAAGTAAGGAGCGACATTAAAACTTAAAACGAACAGAAATTACTTCGTATATGAAAGAGGCTGCTTCCTCATCAACGCCCCGCTCTTTACGCTAAAGTTTGACTCTGTTTCTCAATTCTTCTTTTTAAAACAGTAAAAAACTTTAGCGTAAAGAGCGGGGCGTTGATGAGGAAGCAGCCTCTTTCATATACGAAGTAATTTCTGTTCGTTTTAAGTTTTAATGTCGCTCCTTACTTTCAGTTAAAAAAACTTGTTTTTTTATTTAATCTCTGAACGTTTTTGAATCAATGCATTTTTTGATTTTGGCTCTCCGCAGAGGAATAATTAAAACGAAATTTGCATTTTTTTTTTGGCTAAATAGCTTTCTCATAATTTTGATCGAATGATTTTGAGAAAAAAGAGCGGGGGAGGAAGCTTAGTTGCCCTCCGATTTTTTGGTCAATTAAAAAGGCAACTAGAACTTTTAATTTTTTACGAATATTTTTATTAGTAAAAGATTTACGTAACTTTTTTATTCTCATATTTTTATTGCATATATGAGGGGGTTCGCCCCCTTGTCAGATCCTCGCTCTTTACACTAAAGCTTAAATTTTGTCCCAATTCATTAAGAATGACCCCAGAATCACAAAAGCCGTAGAATAAATTGTTGAAATTACTAAAAATACTTTAACGTAAAGAGCGAGGTATTAGGAGGAGGTGAGCCCCTCAAATGGGTAATAATTTCTGTTTGTTTTAAGTTTTAATGCTGTTCCTTACTTCCAGCTGAAAGAACTTTTTCATATTTATTTTTTCATTGTGTTTTTAAATAATGCTAGTAAATCCTGCGCTCCCTTCATGGAGATTTTCTTCCCCCATGACAAATTATCGAAGGAAAGTTCCCCCAGCATATCCTCCTCTTCTCAACCCCTCCCCCAACAAAAAAAATCCACCTGAAAACGCCTGTACACTTCCCAATAACCATTACTATATGTAAGCATTGGTCAAAGTTTGTAACTTGTTGCCCCTCCCATGGGGACTGCGGGGGAGTAAGTCGTCCCCAAAGACATAGTTATAAGGTTTTTCGACTACGCTGAATAAAATGGCTATCTCAGAATTTTGATTCGTTGACTTTGATAAAATAATTAGCGTGGGAGGGGGCCTAGGTGCCCTCCAATTTTTTTGGTCACTGAAAATGGGCACTAGAACTTTTCATTTCCGTTAGAATGAGCTCTCTTGCAACATTCTAGGACAACTGGGTCGATACGATCACCCCTGGAAAAAAAAAAAAAAAAAAACAAAACAAATAAACACGCGTCCGTGATCTGCCTTCTGGCAAAAAATACAAAATTCCACATTTTTGTAGATAGGAGCTTGAAACTTCTACAGTAAGGTTTTCTGATACGCTGAATCTGATGGTGTGATTTTCGTTAAGATTCTATGACTTCTAGGGGGCGTTTCCCCCTATTTTCTAAAATAACGCAAATTTTCTCAGACTCGTAACTTTTGATGGGTAAGACTAAACTTGATGAAACTTATATATTTAAAATCAGCATTACAATGCGATTCTTTTGATGTAGGTATTGATATCAAAATTCCATTTTTTAGAGTTCTGGTTACTATTGAGCCGGGTCGCTCCTTACTACAGTTCGTTACCACGAACTGTTTGATTAAAACAGAGTCGGCCATTCAAAGTCATGCTGTTTTTGTTATTTTTCCAGAAAATTTGAGTATCTCAGGCTCTCGGCTGTATTTTAGTTAAACAAATAAGAATATGCTCTGTTACATCCTATTCTACATAAAATATTTAATTGTCCATAGAATACATGATTAATAGTGCGTTTCAAGTTCTGAAGCTGAAAAATAGTACTATTTTAATGACTTGGACTAAACCACAAATTATAAGGTTAAAATGCCACTTCCGTAAGGAAATGAAAGTATTCACGGTTGTACATTATATGAATTAGTTTTGCTTTTTCACGTTGAATGTGTTGTTTGTGAGTTCATCAATTATTTCCTAAAATGTTTATAAAATGTAGATACACATTAAGTTTTATAAGCCCCAGAAGTACGGATTGGAAAGAATGAATTTCGCGGCATCCTTTGCTGTATTCTTGGCCTGCGTCTCTCTGACCGTGTTTGTAATGATGTCATCAGAAGAAGATGCGGTGATATACCACTTGTCTCAGATGTTGTCAAAGTGAGACGTCTACGATGGTTCGGGCATACACTGCGCCGTCCGGATGACTCGTTCAGCAAACAGTGCTTGAAATGCCAACCCCATACGCACTGGAAGAAGAAGCCTGGAGGACAGAAAAGACATGATTATAGACAGTTAGAGCCGATCTCGAGCCAGTCAAACTTGAAAGAGGACGATGAAGGGACGCTTGTCGGCAAATTCTGGATGCCAAGATGGGGCTGGACAAGGCTCGAACGTGACCCAAGTACAAGTAAGCACAAGTACATTCAAAGTGCACACAAAAGAAGCTGGAATTATCGGTCACTTAAAGATTGTTTCTTATTTTTATACATCGATATAATCCCTCTCAATATAGTCCCCAGTAGACATTATACATTTATGTCACTGCGTCTTCCAATATCCGAAACATTTCTGGAGCTTGATCTTTGAAATTGCGTTTAGCACTTCAGTGATACTCCTGTAATCTAGTCTACGATTTGCAAAAAAACGATATTGGAAGATTTTCTATATTTTTGAGAAAATCAAAAATCACAATGAACCATATGGGAGGCTGAAGCATCGTTATCCATTTTTGTCTGGCTAAGAATCTACGAACAAGCAATGAAGTGTGAAGGGGGGCATTATCGTGTTTCAAAAGCCGCAAATTATTTCGCCATAATTTTGAGCGATTGTTTTTTATTGCTTCACACAAATGGCCTTAGACTTTTACGTAATTTTCTTTATTGATTGGGTGACATGACGGTAAGAGCACATCAAACAGTTCGTGATAACGAAATGTAGTAAGAAGCGACCCGTCTCAATAGTAAAACGAAAGTCTAAAAAACGGAATTTTGATACTAATAGATATATCAAAAGAATTGAATTTTTATGCTGATTTTAAATACTTAACTTTCATCAAATTTAGTTTTACCCATCAAAAGACACGAACCTGAGAAAATTTGCCTTATTATAGAAATAAGGGGGGAAAATCCCCTAATAGTCATAGAATCCTAACTAAAATCACACTATCAGATTCAGCGTATCAGAGAATCCTACTGTAGTGGTTTCAAGCTCTTATCTACTAAAAAGTGGAATTTTGTATTTTTTGCCAAAAGACAGATCACGGATCTGAGCTTTTCAGTTTATACCTTTTTGTTAATGTTCTTACTGGCCCGTCAACAGTATTTTAAAATAAAATATTTTAGGTTTCATGTTAGTGCTTGGTATTTTTGAATCTTGGACTTAACGTCTTGCAGTTTTTCTCAACAATTATTTGAGAAACTTAAGAAATAATTTTACTAATGCTGACGGCAGGACGTTCCTTCGTAAAAATTATACATTTTTTTTAAACTGGAACTGAGAAGCAATATTAAAATTAAATCGAACAGAAATTATTATGTATATGTGGGGGGCCGCTCCCTCGTCAATACCTCGCTCTTTACGCTAAAGCTCGAATTTTGTCCCAGTTCTTTAAGAATGACTCCTGAATCACAAAGGCCGTTTATTTAGAATAGATAGCTCTTTGAAAAGTATTAAAAAACTTTAGTGTAAAGAGCGAGTTATTGACGAGGCGGCGACCCCCTCATACACGTCTGTTCGTTTGAAGTTTTAATGTTGCTCCTTACTTTTAGTTAAAAAAAACTTGTTTTTTGTATAGTTTTCCTTACCCCTGTATAGTTTCCTTACCCTATTGTAAGATTTCCCTACCCCTTAAAAATTCCTCTGTCGAAAGATATTCTCACGTAACCCACTCCCCCCTGACCCCCTTCCGCGAGAAAAATCCTCCCTTAAAACGTCTGTATACTTCCCAATAACCAATATTATATGTAAACTATGGACAATAGTCATGGCTTGAAGCCCTTCCCCCGGGACAGTGGGGGTTAAGTCATCCTCGAAGACATAGTTATTATATTTCTCAACGATTCTGAAAATATTGCATCTCAAAATTTGATCGGGTAGCTTTGGGGAAAGGAGCGTGGGAGGGGCTAGCTGACCTCCACTATTTGTGGTCACTTAAAAAGGGCAAAAGAACTTTTGATTTTTGATCAAATGAGCCCTCTCCCGAGCTTCTAAAATCACTGGTTTTAAATGACAACCACTGAAAAAAAAACAAAAAAAACAAAAAAAAACAGCAAATAAACACGCGTTCGTGATTTTCCTTCTGGCAAAAAAAGAAAAAAAAATGCAAATTCAATATTTTTGTACACAGGAGCTTGAAACCTCTACAATAGGGTTCTCTGGTATGAAAAATCGGACGGACTGATTTTTGCTAAGATAACTTGATGTTTTCGGGGCTTTCCCCTTTTTCAAAAATCGTGCAAATTTTTCAGGATCTTAATTTTCGATGGATACTATTAAATTTGATGAATATTACTTACTTTGAAAAAGCATCAAAATTTGATTCTTTTGATGTATCTATTGTTATCAGGACTCTGATTCTTAGAGTTTCGGTTACAATCGAGCCACATCGCTCCTTACTGAAAGTTCGTTACCATGAACAGTTTGATCATCGATTCAAGTAAATTGTGGGACTGAGGGAACCAAACTTAAAATACAGTTTTCACATAGGTATTTATTTATTAATGAAATCTACTCTATCCTAATAGTAATTACTAAAAACAACATAATTATTATTACTTTTCCTTAGAAACAAAAGCCCTTCTTCGGATGCTCTCTTATTTTATCTCTAAATTGAAAGCTTAGCAACTTACCTTATCCTAAATTAGCCATTTTGTGTAGATCTAAGGAAGTTAAGTTGTCTATTATTAACAAAACAGACTAACTATTGACTATTGACTGTATAACAAGTTGACTATTATTAACAAGACCGACTAACTATTGACTATATAACAAGTTGACTATTATTAACAAGATGGACCAATTGGGGAAGGGGTTTTAAATCCTTTACTAATACCTAGAAGTTTAATAAGAGGATAATTATATTATTCCTCAGAAGATTGCTGAAGTCTTCAAAAAGACTCTTCAAAACATAGATCGAATCCCGCTAACATTTCTATTAAGAATGTTCCCCTTATTAATTATCATTAATAAGTTTGAATCTGATCAAAAATACAACCCTCTAACTTATCATTAGACTATTTTCGAAACGAATGTTTAAAACACAAAATGGAGTGGTGATTAGATTTACTTTTAATATAAAGGGGAGAGGTAATTTTTTCAATGAAAGTATTTTTCAATGAAAATACCCCAAAAAGGTATTTATCAAAATCTAGAGGAAATCCCCCATCCCCAGTTGGAGGCCCTAATACTAAAAATTGAAAAAAAACAACAACAAAAACCCTCACTCTTCGTTTAAAAAAAGTATATTTCGTTCCCCCCTACATTTTAAAAATAACCAAAATTCACACATTTACGCACAAACACAGAAACTGATAAATAACGGCACAAAACCAGTAGTTAAACAATGATCGTGTATTCAAATCCCATATAAAATTTCCTATTACAATCACAGATTTCAATCCTCGAAGCGATACCAGAATTTGAATTTGTTAGCAAAACGAATGAAGTTTTTGAGGTTTTGCGAGTTCAGGGTGCTAAAATAGGCTTGAAAATTAATGTTAAGAAGACTAAGTCACTAAGGCTAGGAATAAGTGAAGATGAACAGGTGACATTAGGTAACGAAAATATTGATCAGGTTGGGAGCTTCAGTTACCTTGGTAGTATTATTAGTAAAGATGGTGGGAGCAGTGAAGATGTTAAAAGTAGAATAGCTAAAGCTCAGGGTGTTTTTTCACAGTTAAAAAAAGTTTGGAAGAATAGAAAGATAAGTCTACAAACCACAAAGAAGCTACAGTGATGACAGTGGTCAAATATGGCTCTGAAGCATGGGCACTCCGAAAAGCAGATGAAAATTTACTAGATGTTTTCCAGAGAAATTGCCTACGGATTGTTCTGGGTACCCGGCTGACTTTCCGTATTTCAAACAGTAGTTTGTACGAAAAATGTGGTTCAATCCCGCTTTCTGGGGCTAAAATGAAAGAAAGGTTGAGATGGCTAGGCCACGTTCTACGGATGAAGGATGACAGATTACCGAAGATTGTCCTTTTTGGCCAACCGTCTGGGGCTACACGGAAAGCAGGTCGTCCTTGTCTGGGTTGGGAGGATGTCATAAATAAAGATTTAAAGGAAATGGGAACTTCCTGGGAGGGTGTAAAGAGGGAGGCTTTAAATAGATTAGATTGGAGGAGGAGCGTGCGTAGCTGTGTTGGCCTCAGGCGGCTTGGTGCTGCAGTGAGTTATTATTATTAGTAGCAGTAGTAGTCCAATACCTTGAGTTTAATCCCCTGAAAAATGTAAAGTAGTAAACAGAGAATAGAGCTTTCTTGTCCAGTTTGCTCTATATATTCGTTTTCAATATGTAAAATAGTGAAAAAAATATAAAAAAGAATCAAAATAGAAGGACTCTATGATCCCCCCCCTTGTTGCGTCTACAAGTTACTGTTTTTTAGTTACGACTAGCCTATGTAAATATGTTAATCAAATAATTCAAACAATGAACGTACTTAGGCGAAGGTAGGCGTCCGGCCAAACTCCTACAAAATCCTAAATTATCCCGAATTCTTTGGTACTTCTTATTCTAATTGCCAAATATTTTTGCTATTATTGTCCCCTCTCCCCACAAAAAATCCTAAGTGTCTGGTTGATCCAAACTACATCATTTCTCGGATTTAAACAATAAGATTAATGTCCAGGCCAAAGAAGAGCTGGGAGAAACATATGGACCCCCTCCTTGGCATTTTTGTGGCGGAGGGATATATTGGCTTTTAAAATACTTTCTTTGAAGAGCTATATAAGACTGATTATTAACTCGTGTTTAAAACACTGAGGATCAGTCATAGCCTATATCTTGAACTTGACCAGAGAAATACCCTCAAGGCCCACGGCCTACTTGATTTTTATGGCACTTGGTATTAGCCAAGTGACATATAGCAATCGCAAATTCTGTCGGTCTGTCTGTCGGTCCCGGTTTTGCTACTTTAGGCACTTCCAGGTAAGCTAGGACGATGAAATTTGGCAGGCGTATCAGGGACCGAACCAGATTAAATTAGAAATAGTCGTTTTTCCGATTTGACCATCTGGGGGGAGTGGGGGACCCGTTAATTCTGAAAAAATAGAAAAATTGAAGTATTTTTAACTTACGAACGGGTGATCAGATCTCAATGAAATTTAATATTTAGAAGGACCTCGTAACTCAGATCTCTTATTTTAAATCTCAACTGGATCCAGCGTAATCGGGGGGGGGGGCAGTTGGGGGGAACCGGAAATCTTAGAAAATACTTAAAGCGGTGGGATCAGGATTAAACTGGATGGGAAGAGTAAAAGCCTGTCTAAGATACATGACTGACATAACCGGACTGGATCTGCCCTCTTTTGGGTAGTTGAGGGGGGGGGTTAATTCTAAAAAACTAAAAAAATGAGGTATTTTTAACTTACGAACGGGTCATCGGATCTCAATGAAATTTGATATTTAGAAGGATATCGTGTTCAGAGCTCTTATTTTAAATCCCGACTGGATCTGGTGACATTGGGGGGGGGGGGTTGGGAGGGGGAAACCTAAAACTTGGATAACACTTAGAGTGGGTGGGATCGGGATGAAACTTGGTGGGAAAAATAAGCACAAGTCCTAGGTACATGATTGACATAACCGGAACGGATCCGCTCTCTTTGGGGTAGTTGGGGGGGATTAATTCTGAAAAATTAGAAAAAATGAGGTATTTTTAACGTACGAACGGGATCGGATCTCAATGAAATTTGATATTTAGAAGGGTATCGTGTCTCAGAGCTCTTATTTTAAGTCGCGACCGGATCTGGTGACATTGGGGGGAGTTTGGGGACCTAAAATAATGGAAAACGCTTAAATTGGAGGGATCGGGATGAAACTTGGTGGGAAAAATAAGCAGAAGTCTTAGATATGTGATTTACATAATTGGAATGGATCCGCTCTATTGGGGGGGGGGGGTTAATTCTGAAAAATTAGAAAAAATAACGTATTTTCAACGTACGAAGGAGTTATCGGATCTTAATGAAATTTCATATTTAGAAGGACCTCGTAACTCAGATCTCTTATTTAAAATTTCAACCGGATCCAGCTTAATTGGGGGGGGGCAGTTGGGGGTACCAGCAATCTTTGAAAATACTTAAAGCGGTGAGATCGGGATGAAACTGGATGTGAAGAATAAAAACCTGTCTAAGATACGTGACTGACATAACCGGACCAGATCTGCTCTCTTGGGTGGAGTTGGGGGGGGGATAATTTTGAAAATTGAGGTACTTGTAACTTACGAAAGGATGACCAGATCTTAATGAAATTCGATATTTAGAAGGATCTTGTTCTTTAAAGCTATAATTTTAAATTCCGACCAGATCCTGTGACATTGGGGGGATTGGAGGGGGAACCCGGAATTCTTGGAAAACGTGAAAATTGGGGTATTTTTATCTTACGAATAGGTGATCGGATTTTAATGAAATTTTATATTTAGAAGGAATTCATGTCTCAGAGCTCTTATTTCAAATCCTGACCAGATCTTTTGACATTGGGGAGAGTTGGAGGGGGAAATCTCGGAAAACACTTTCAGTGGAGGAATCGGGATGAAGCTTGGTGGATAGAATAAGCAAATATCCTTGATACGTGATTGACGGAACTGTACTCGATTCGCTCTCTTTGGGAGAGTTGGGGCGAGGGGTTCAGTAATTTGGCGAGTTTGGTGCTTCTGGACGTGCTAGGACAATGAAAATTTGTAGGCGTGTCAGGGAGCTGTACAAATTGACTTGATAAAGTCGTTTTCCCAGATTCGACCATTTGGGGGGCTAAAGGGAGAGGAAAAATTAGTAAAAATTAGGTATTTATAACTTACGAGCGGGTGATCGGATCTTAATGAGTTTTGATATTTAGAAGGACATCTTGACTCAGAGCTCTTATTTTAAATCCTGACCGGCATTAAGCCTCTTATTTTCCTTTTTAAATCAATCTATTGATTCATAGAATTTTGTTAGAGCTCATACCATATGATCTCTTGGCTCTTAGCACTTCATGCCTCGTCACAAGTGCCATATGAGCTCTTAGCTCTTGTTATGACGTAGTGACGACTTAGTCGTAAAGTTTGGACCAAAATGTGTGGAAAAATCACTTAGTATGACCCTTTTTTATTTGAGTCAGGAGGGGGGCCCAACGATGGTATTATATCTTTTCTCTGCAGACAAAACGTAACAGAAAACAAAAAAGACCTCTGAAAAAAGTGTCTCTAGGCTGATTTGTAGTGCAATCAGATAGAGATTTTAGTTTGGCAAGGCCTCCTTGTTTACCACCTTTGGGCAAGACCTCCTTTGTTTACTGCCGTTTGTATATGCCATTTACTTCAAATAATCTTGATGTATTACATCCTCCGACAAATTAACAGTTTTTTTACCCTTTTAATTAACTTTTTACCTATTTCATTAAAAATTTCGTGATTTCTCATTATGTCGGCGCTATTGAATATCACATTGACACTTCAATCCAGATGGACACACTTAGTGTTCAATCCAATTTTCGGCGGAAGAGAAGGTGGAACTTCTCCTACATATACGTCAAACCCTTCCGCTTTTAATTGGCTTTCTAGAAGTTGAATTCGTACGGAAAATAAATCTTAGTAGTAAAACAGCATGTTTAACAATTTACTTTGCTCAAGTTTAACCCCCCCCCCCGCCTTCAGCGAAACAATTTCCTTATTCTTGCCTGTTTGGAATCAAGTTCCTCTTCAATTTTCGAGTTGAGCTAAATAAAACGATTATCGAGCATAGATCAACATTAAAACCTATGGTATAAATTCAGAGTTTTCAAGCGATTTATTATGTCTGCTTCAATTTAGTACTCTCCTTGGTACTTGTATGAAATACCCCCTACCTAAAATTCTTCATCTAAGTAAAATATAAGATAACCGGGTCTTTTGTCGATGCTTTTTTTTTACAAACATATTTGAGCTATATATTTGCACATTATGAGGGTTGGCGGTATCGGTACCTCTGTAGTTTCCATAATTTGGTTAGTAAAGTATTATATTTTCATCATATTTTTGATATTTCATTAGGATTGAGCGTCAGAGAAACAGACCCAGTATACTTTATCCCACCCCCTAATGTGCAAATATATAAACCAAATTTATTTCTAAAGTATTATATTTTAATCTTACTTTGGTATATTTCATTGGGATTGAGCGTCAAAGAAGCATATATGAATATTATTAGGTAGGGGGTATTTCATATAAGAATCCTCTCCTTTTTAAAGCGTTGGTGATAGTTAATGGTAATTTTGTTTTCTTTTTTCAGATTCAAAATGGCCGAAAATCGCTCCCTCCGGAGTCACCAAAGTCAAGCTGCTCTTTGAATGAGCTGGCACCGCCTCTTTTGCCTCCAAACACACCTCCTGCATCAAAGGCGAAACTAGAAAAAATACTTTCATATCCCCCTCCTTATCCAATGGTTGTCCTACCCGAAAATGGCGGATATTGGGTTGAAACTGGAGGAGACAGGAATATCAATGAATTACCTCAAAGTATTAGTCCATGCCCTGATGAAGCTGCATCTATATATAGAAGATATTTTTTAGGAAAGGTAAGATCATTTTTTAACCATTTCGTGGTAACAGCTGTAGTAAGGAGCGATCCGGCTCAAAAGTAACCGCAGCTCTAACAAATGGAACTTTGATACCAATAGATACTTCAAAAGAATTTGATTTTAATACTGATTTTAAATATATAAGTTTCATCAAGTTTAGTCTTACCCATCAAAAGTTAGCTATTCTAAGTTTTGACAAGAGGGACCAGGGGGGGACTCGTTAAGGACAAAAAGCGTTTGAAGAAAATGTCCATCCATCCAAAGTTTTATAGCAAACTATGATTAAAATTTGTTACAATGTTCGGTCCGAAATTATAGTAGCGATCCAAAATCTTAATTGATAAAATCTAAGAGAATAGCCAAATAAAATCTTCCAAATATTCTTTTTATCAATAAATCCAAAAATATTGTCGATCGAACAGAGATTAGTTGAAACAAAATTTTCCCCAAAGGATATTTTTCATAGAAAACGAAGGAGCTGCATTAAACCAAAGACGAACAGAAATACGTCCAAATAATAATTGACTGTCAACGAATAAATGAGACCCAAAACGAACAGGAATTACAATGAATAATTAACAGAAATTATCACAAACAAAAGTAGGACTAGCCTTCTAAGGTACAAAGCGTCATTTGCTTTTTTCTGTAATTATTATGTATTTTGAACGTTTTCTCTTTTGTAACATTAACAAATCCATAAATACTGAACCTTCCAGTAATGAATCTTCTATATATATAAATATAAGTTGTTTGTTTGTGTGTTGACTGACGTCATGCATGTTTGTCGACTGACGTCATTATAAGGATTGAGCATTATGCCGTCATGAAGTTGTTTGTCGACTCACGTCATGTTTGTCGACTGACGAAATTACAGACCGGGACAATCGCCATTAACAAAGCTCAAGGGCAATCATTAGAATAATCAGGTATAGATCTGAATACGGATTGTTTTTCCCATGGATAATTATAAGTTGCATGTTCAAGAGTTGGTAAACCTGACAATCTATTTATATGCACAGAGTTATTACGGTGGTTTTCTTTCCTTTTTTATAGATGCTTTGACAGACATATTGCTGGAAATAAAAATTGTTTTCAGTAAAATGCAATTGGCGCTTTTGCCTTCGGGAGGTTTTGGGCGTTAGCCCTACTCTTCTTTGGGGTAATTTCTGTTCGTTTTTAGTTTGAGTTAATTATTCGTTGTAAATATCATACGTTTTGGGTCTCTTTATTCATTGATGGTGATTTCTGTCGCTTTAAGTTTAATTGTTATTTCACTTCATTGCTGCTCATCTTGGGTCTAATATAGATGGTGATTTCTGTCATTTTAAGTTTAATTGCTATTTGACTTCATTGCTGCTCATCTTGGGTTTAATGTAGATGGTGATTTCTGTCATTTTAAGTTTAATTGTTATTTAGTTTCCTTTGCAAAACTTTTTTTATGAAGAATTTTTTTTTTTAATAATTGACGATACAAGTCGATTTAAACCTGCCTTTGAAGAAGTCTAAGAAGATGGCTTTCTGATTTCTTACGGACTGAATACAACTTGAAAATTTTGGACTAGAATCTGTCTTCATCTTCTTCTTATTAATGCCCATATTTTCTAGTTGTCAGGTCAAGCAAGGATTTCCGAATAAAATCTCTTATTTGCAATGTACTCGAAAGAAACTATTTTCAGTTCTCAAATTTGATGGCCTCGTGGTTTTTTGCTGACTGAATACAGCTTGGAAATGTTCAACTGAAATATCTGTTTCAGTTTTATTTAGTTGCATCTCCTTCTTATTGGCTCCCATGTTTTTTAGATGTCATTTTAAAAAAGATTTCGCCAAAAAAAAAAAAAAAAAAAGTGTTCGGTGTTTTTTTGTCCCTATAAGTTTCGGTATATCTGGTGCACTCTAACAAAACTACTTAACTACTTTTAATATTCACAAACTTGACTACTCACCCTCGTTCTAGATATCTTACACCTATTGTCGTACGCCGAGATCACATGGTATTACAATCTCATAAATGATTCCTTTTTGAGGCTCCGTTTATCTTCTAAAAAATAAGTTTTGACAGCTTCTGGCCATTACAAAGTCCAGTGAAATGGGTTTGGATTATGACTCAAAAGCGACTCAAGTCTCAAAGATTTTTCTTATTAAAGTACAAAACCAAGTGAAAAGGGAGTGATCATGAGTCGAAAATGACTCGAGTCTTTAAGATTTCTCAAATTTGATGGGCTCCTGATTTCCTACAGACTGAACGCAGCTTCAAAATGTTCAACCTGAATATCTGTCTCATTTTTATTTAGTCACATTTCCTTCTTATCAACTCGTATATTTTCCCAATGTCATTTTTAATAAGACTTTGCCAATACATTTTTAGTGTTCGGTATTTCTGGTTAACACTAATAAGACTACTATTACAATTCTTAAATTTTTAATTTTGACTACCCACCCGTGTTTCTCTTACACTTTTTTTTCGTAGACATAAATTTCATGGTGCTAAAATCTCATAAAATGAATCACTTTCGATGTGAGGCTCCATTTATCTTCAAGAATCAGCCGTACTGAAAAAAACAAGTTTTGCCAGCTTTTGGCCATACAAAACCATATGAAACGGGATCGAATCGTGACTAAAAAGACTCAAGTCCAGGGTTGCAACCGTTGCTGATTTATCACCAAATTTGGTGATTTTCCACTCTAATGGTGATTTTCTACAAAAATGGCTGGTATTCCATGTATGATTGGTTTTACTGTCTTACCGAGGGGAAATAATCGATGACCTTCATATTTTTTGTCTTTTTTTCTTTATTACGAAGGAATGGCGTTGTTTTGGCAAAAATATAATACATTTTTTGCAAAATATCTTTTGAAATCTTCGCTGCTTCTTGGCAGAAAATCTAGTTTTAAACCTTTTGCTCAAGCAGAGTAAATATATTTGCTGCTTTACGCTGTCTCTTTTTTTTGAAAAGTTAAAGGTGTATTTTTTAGTGCATTTCGCAGCTTGGATTGATAAATTGAAATTTTTTATTTTTTCGATGCATAAAATTCCCTTTTAAGACTAAATGAAATGACTTGCATGAAGGTTCGACAGTTTTTGCCCTCCCTCCCCCTAGCTTTCGGAGAAACGAAGGGACTGACATTTGTTCTTACAAATAGGAGGAGGATGGGCATGTTTTGTATTGAGAGACGTGATAGTTTGATTCGTGTATATTTCCGAGGCGAAGTTGCTTTGAAAGTGCATTTTATCAAGTTTTTAACTTTTCCTTCTGTATAATTTGTACTACTACATTTGGGACAAGTTAATAATCAAGATTAAGTTTATGGCTAATTTGTTGTTGAAAGGACGGTTAATTAAAGAATATTAACTTCTGCCTTTTATAGAACTATAGTAGTAAATGGTGCTCTGTACTGCATATAGTTTGTCTTCATCTCGGTCCATCCTTTTGTTTCCACTTTGACAACAGGACTCACTGAGGGCTATCTACATACTATTAGCATTCGTGGTCCTTTTTTACGTCTCCTTTGGCTATCTAACTTGTTAGCTTAAAAAAAAATGTAGCATTAGACCTAAAATTCTTGAAAGATTCAAAGTAGGTCTTGGGAATTCATTTCCGGGGTCACAAGAAGCTAACACACTAATTAATGCTTATGAAGGGTTGTTCCCTCTTCAATACATTGCTCTTTGCGCTAGAGCTGTTAGCACTTCTAGAAAAGCTTCCTATTCTAATTAAACGGCCCCTGTGTTTCAGAAGCCGTTCTTAAAAAATTGGGACAAACAATCAAACTTTAGCGTAAAGAGCAAGGCATTGAGGAAGGGGCAACCATTCCCGTACGGAATAATTTCTGTTCATTTTGAGTTTTAATGTTGCTCCTTACTTTCAGTTAAACAAAATCTTGTTTTTCATTCAACTTCTGACCGTTGTTCAAATAATGCTGGTAAACCTGGCTCTCCCTCCATGAAATATACTCCCCTTGCGGGAAACTCCTCCGTGGAAAATTTTGTTTAGTGCATTTCACAACTCGGCTTGATAGATTGAAAAATTTAATTTCTTCGAGGCCAAAAATTCCCTTTTAAGACTAAATGAAATGATCTGCATGACGGTTCGAAAGTTTTTGCCTGGAACCGGTTCGACTGAATTTGCTTGGCTATTTACCCGGAGACTGATATCTTCGTTAGGCTACTTTTGTCTATACTGTCGCACTAAGAATTTATTTCTTGGGTGTCCATTTTTTCCTGCTGTTTTTATGTGTTTGTATTTTCCTTCTTAGTGTACCTTGCAATTTTGGGCAAGATTATGTGTCTGTTTTTTTTTTCTCCGTATTTTAAAAGCCTTTTTCAGCAAGATATTTTTGGCAAAATTTTTATTTCCTGTTTATTTCAATTAAAGTATTACTGAGATTTTTTCGTTTCTTATAAAACTCCCAATCTCATACATTTTCATTTTTGGAAATCCCATCTCTATTGAGTTTTTTTTCCAGCTCCTTTTCAAATATATGCAATTGCAAGGCCCTTGTCGAGACAATTGAAATTTACGATGCGAATAATTGTAAAACTTGAATTTGCATATTTTATTTTCTTTGCCGTGGACAATGTTTCCTGTCAGATTCAATTCAAGTCTTGAGAGTTGACGATGGAATTTTGAATACTTTAAGTGATAATGGTGATTTAGTTATTTTTTCTGCTTCGCATGGGCGGTCCCCGAAGTTTGTGTGTGTGTTTGGGGGGGATTAAGAAACCCAAAGCTTGGGTAAGGATAGTGCTACTTCAAACTTTTTCTTTCCCTTTTTTTGCCAAGAAAAGCAACATGCTTACTGGTTGGCCCTTACATTTACCTGTAACTTTTCAGACATGCTATTCTTACAAAAGTGTCCACTAGGGAAATTTGGAGCCCTATCTTTCTTTGTGTATATGTCCCAATTTCTACAGATCCAACATAATGATTCATGCGTAGAACATGCTTTGCTAAGTTCAACGAATTCATTCCAAGGAACTATACGCAAGGTCACCTTGTGCCGGAGACACAAAAAGACGTTTAAACTGGGCTTAGGATTAATAAGTTGAATTAAACAAATAAAAACATTTTTTTTAAATGAAAGTAAGGAGCGACATTGAAACTTAAAACGAACAGAAATTACTCCGTATTTGAAAGTGGCTTTTCCTCCTCAACGCCCCGCTCTTTACGCTAAAGTTTTTTACTGTTTTAAAATGTAGAGTTAAGAAAAAGAGTCAAACTTTAGCGTAAAGAGCGGGGCGTTGAGGAGGAAAAGCCCCTTTCAAATACGGAGTAATTTCTGTTCGTTTTAAGTTTTAATGTCGCTCCTTACTTTCATTTAAAAAAAAACTTGTTTTTATTTGTTTAATTTCTGGACGTTTTTGAATTAATGCATGGTTTGATTTTGGCTCTCCGCTCATAAATAATTAAAACGAAATTTGCATATTAATTTTTTGGGGCTAAATGGCTTTTTCATAGTTTTAGTCGGAAGATTTTGAGAAAAAAGGAGGGAGGGACTAGGCCTAGTTGCCCTCCAATTTTTTGATTACTTAAAAAGGCAACTATAACTTATGATTTTTTACGAACGTTTTCATAAGTAAAAAATATACGTAAGTTACGAATTAAATTACGTAGCGAACTTCTATATTCGTATGTTTTTATTGCGTATATGAGGGGGCTCACCCCTCGTCCATACCTCGCTCTTTACATTAAAGCTTAAATTTTGTCCCAGTTCCTTAGGAATGACCCCTGAATCACAAAGGCCGTAGAATAAATAGTTGAAATTACTAAAAATGCTTTAGCGTAAAAAGCGAGGTATTACGAGGACGTAAACCCCTCGTATGAGTAATAATTTCTGTTCGTTTTAAGTTTTAATCCTGCTTCTCACTTTCAGTAGAAAAAACGTTTCATATTTATTTTTTCATTGTTTTTTTTTTCAAATAATGCTTGAAAATCGTGCGCCCCCTCCATTGAAAGTCTCTTCCCCCATGAGAAGTTCCTCCATGGAAAGATACTCCCCGGTAGCCCTTCCCCCTCAAATATCCCCCTCAAACCAAAAAATCCCCCTGAAAAGGTCTGTACACTTCCCAGTAACCATTACTATGTATAAACACAGGTCAAAGTTTGTAACTTGCAGCCCCTCCCACGGGAACTGCGGAGGAGAAAGTCGTTCCCAAAGACATACTTATTGGATTTTTCGACTATGGTGAATAAAATGGCTATCTCAGAATTTTGATCCGATGACTTTGGGGAAAAATGAGCGTGGGAGGGGGCCTAGGTGCTCTCCAATTTTTTTGGTCACTTAAAAAGGGCACTAGAACTTTTAATTTCCGTTAGAATGAGCCCTTTCGCGACATTCTAGGACCACTGAGTCGATACGATCACCCCTGGGAAAAACAAAAAAACAAATAAACACGCATCCGTGATTTGTCTTCTGGCAAAAAATGCGGAATTCCACATTTTTGTAGATAGGGGCTTGAAACTTCAACAATTAGGTTCTCTGATACGCTGAATCTGATGGTGTGATTTTCGTTAAGATCATATGACTTTTAGGGGGTGTTCTCCCTATTTTCTAAAATGAGGCAAATTTTCTCAGACTCGTAACTTGTGATGGGTAAGACTAATCTTGATGAAACTTACATATTTAAAATCAGCTTTAAAATGCCATTCTTTTGATGTAAGTTTGAGTTTCGGTTACTATTGAGCCTGGTCGCTTCTTATTACAGTTCGTTACCACGAAGTGTTTGACTACACATATAAAAAACAGGGTTGGAGGCATAGTAAAAGTTACACATTTCACAGTACTTCGTACGAATTTTTAGTTTTTAAAAGTTGGGAAACTGTCTTCCTAATGCGTCTGAAATTACCCTTAGAGTAGAAGAGTAATATTTTTATATTGTATCTATACTAAAAAAAACTCTTTACAAGAGTAACCTTCTAAGCCTTATTAATAAACCTTCAGCTTCCTACTAGTAAGGCTTTATTTTTATGTCGTGTCTGTTGCGTAAAGAAGAAAAGTGCGAAGAATTTCCACCTATACACAGGAAGTGGGTATGGGAGATAATCCTTCCCTAAAATTGGTCTAAAAACCCCTAAAAAATGGTAAGATGTGTGCGTTTCTTAATTTTGTGCTCCCCCTCGATCTTTTTTAAGAAGTAGAGTGTATGATGAAAAAAGTGGCGTATATGTATGGGATGCATGGTTAGTGGGGTATTTTTTTGTAGTAAATTTTAAGTTATCTGAATGGCTGATTATGAGGCTTCACTATTGTTTAATTAGTGTTAGAAAAAGTTTCGAATTCCGCTCCTTTAACTTTCTTGCCTCAAAAAGAGCAAATACCACCAAACAGGGTACTTAAGGGTAGTAAGTAATAGGTAGGGTAGGTAGTAAGTAAGTAGTAAACTGGGTAATAAGTAATCAATATGTATTTATCTTTTCGGTTTATGTACATTTAATGAAATTTAAGGGCTAATATAATAGTTTTGGTCAGAGTAGTGAAGACAACTGCGGAGATTTGTGCGTGTTTAACCGTTTATTACTTACTTATTTTTATTACTTATTTTATTACCGTTTATTACCGCTTATTATTTACTCCATCATAAGAGGTATGTCTCATCACAAACCGCAATACGAAGTTTGAATCAGAGTTATGTTCTTCATAGTTCATATTTTAAAATGAAGAAAGGGAATTAATAATATAAGCAGCTTATAAGATTTGTGAAAATTCATTGTTTTGCATTCAGACTCAGGATAACATAATTACAATAAAAATTGTAATTCAGCTTGCATTTGCTAAAGTTTAAGAATAATTGTAAAACATTTTCTAATCTTGATGGATATTTTCTGGGTATAGAAAATAAGATCCACCGAGTCCTTGACTTTATTAGGTTGAAGAACCAAAAAAAGAAAAGATAAACATAGGTAAGCCCAACTAACGGTATCATTAACGCTATATAATTTGAACCGATAATCTAACCCTAAAACCGTATCCTGACCCAGTCCTTGTTTGCTATATGCTATTCAAAAGTTGGTATATGATATTTTTTAAATTTGATTTACCGTACACCTCTTCAGGGCATATAGTTTTTATTGGTCGGTCTAATCCTATTTCTTATGTCCTTTTTGTTCCTCACAATATTTGGAAGTATTTTATTTTTCCAAAATGGTCTTAACCCTTTAGTAAACATTTTGTTCTATCTTATGCTTCTGGAAAATTTACCCTGCACAAACGACTAATTCAAAATGACGGTAAAAAATTCCAAAACATATATTCTAAATTGTCCTTTCTTTTGCAAAAACTTTCGTTGTGTACCATAATGCCTTTTGAATCTTGTTCTGAACAGCGATGTGGCTCTTGTCGAATGCTTTATTGTACGTTAGTGATGGCAAAAACTTTTCAAGTATAAGGAAAATCGAAGCTTACATGATAAGAAAAACATTAACCCATTATTGACCAAGCAACTTGGTCGTAAAAAGGAAATTGCCTTTATGCTGAAAATCTATCAAGATAAATCAGGAAATGTTCAATTTACTCTGCACTAAGCTGACAGAGTTTCTTCATTAGGCATTAGGTTTGATAGTATAACCATTTTTTAGCTCTTTTTTTTTATTAACTTGACTTTTTTCGAAAATGTATTAAGCCATAATTTTAGCTTTCATCCTTGAACTTGCTGTTTTACACGCAGCAAACTCGGGGACTGGGGAAGTTTTATATTCACTAAGATGTTACACAGCAGAAAACTTGGAAAACTTGCGCCCATAAGTCTACTCTTTGCAGGCTTCAGTCCCTCCCCCTAAATATGATAACTCTCCACTCCTGTGATCTATAGGCACCTGCAAAATTTTTCCCAGAGAGGGAAAAGGTTAATCATGTGAAAATATTTCCAGAAAGGTGGAGGAGGCAGGTTTTAGAAAAGTTTCTTTTTTGCAAGATAAATGTCGTATTTTCCAAAGTATTACAGTTTAGCTACAAAGGATCTTTTGCCTTGCAACAAAAGTGAATGCTCAGTAAGATTCCTCTGCCGGGGTTTCCAGTGGTTTAATTTTAAAAGATCAAGGCTAGTAGTGATGGGTCTGTTCTTTTTTATGGCACTTGGTATTAACAAGTGACATATAGCAATCGCCAATTCTGTCGGTCTGTCGGTCCCGGTTTTGCTACTTTAGGCACTTCAAGGTAAGCTAGGACGATGAAATTTGGCAGGCGTATCAGGGACATGACCAGCTTAAATTAGAAATAGTCATTTTCCCAATTTGACCATCTGGAGGGGGAGTGGGGGCCCGGTTAATTCGTAAAAAATAGAAAAAATGAAGTATTTTTAACTTATGAGCGGGTGATGGGATCTTAATGAAATTTGATGTTTGGAATAATATTGTGTCTCAGAGCTCTTATTTTAAATCCCGACCGGATCTGGTGACATTGGGGGGAGTTGGGGGGGGGGAAACTTAAAATCTTGGAAAACACTTAGAGTGGAGGGATCGGGATGAAACTTGATTGGAAAAATAAGCACAAGTTCCAGATACATGATTGACATAATCGAAATTGATCCGCTCTCTTTGGGGTAGTTGGGGGGGGGGTAGTTCTGAAAAATTAGGAAAAATGAGGTATTTTTAACTTACGAACAGGTGATCGGATCTCAATGAAATTTGATGTTTAGAAGGATATCGTGTCTTAGAGCTCTTATTTTAAAGCTTGATCGGACCTGGGGAAAATGGGGAGGGGGAGTTGGGAGGGGGAAACCTAAAACTTGGAAAACACTTAGAGTGGAGGAATCAAGATGAAACTTAGTGGGAAAAATAAACACAAATTCTAGATACATGATTGACATAAACGGAAAGGATCCGCTCTCTTTGGGTTTTTTTTTTTTGGGGGGGGGGCTATTTCTGAAAAATTAGAAAAAATGAGGTATTTTTAACTTACGAACGAGTGATCGGATCTCAATGAAATTTGATATTTAGAAGGATATCGTGGCTCAGAGCTTTTATTTAAAACCCGACCGGATTTGGTGACATTGAGGGGGGGGGAGTTGGGAAGGGGAAACCTAAAACTTGGAAAACACTTAGAGTGGAGGGATCGGGATGAAACTTGGTGGGAAAAATAAGCACAAGTCCTGGATACATGATTGACATAAACGGAACGGATCCGCTCTCTTTGGGGTAGTTGGGGGAGGGGTTAATTCTGAAAAATTAGAAAAAATGAGGTATTTTTAACTTACGAACGGGTGATCGGATCTCAATGAAATTTGATGTTTAGAAGGATATCGTGTCTCAAAGCAATTATTTTAAATCCTGACCGGATCTGGTGACACTGGGGGAAGTTTGGGGTGGGGGAACCTAAAATCATGGAAAACGCTTAGATTGGAGGGATCGGGATGAAACTTGGTGGGGAAAATAATCAGAAGTCTTACATACGCGATTTACATAATTGGAACGGATCCGCTCTATTAGGGGGGGGGGTTAATTCTGAAAAATAAGAAAAAATGACGTATTTCTAACTTACGAAGGAGTGATCGGATCTTCATGAAACTTCATATTTAGAAGGACCTCGTAACTCAGATATATTATTTTAAATCTTAACCGGATCAAGCGTAATTGGGGGGGCAGTTGGGGGACCGGAAATCTTAGAAAATACTTAAAGCGGTGAGATCAGGATGAAACTGGATGGGGAGATTAGAAACCTGTCTAAGATACGTGACTGACATAACCGGACCGGATCTGCTCTCTTTGGTGGAATTGGGGGGGGGGGTTAATTTTGAAAATTGAGGTATTTGTAACTTACGAAAGGGTGACCAGATCTTAATGAAATTTGATATTTAGAAGGATCTTGTGCTTTAAAGTTCTAATTCAAAAATTCCGACCAGATCCTGTGACATTGGGGGGAGTTGGAGGGGGAAACCGGAATTTCTGGAAAACGTGAAAATTGGGGTATTTTTATGTTATGAGTAGATGATCGGATCTTAATGAAATTTGATTTTTAGAAGGAATTCATGTCTCAGAGCTCTTATTTCAAATCCCGACCAGATCTTTTGACATTGGGGGGAGTTGGAGGGGGAAATCTTGGAAAAACACTTGGAGTGGAGGAATCGGAATGAAGCTTGGTGGATAGAATGAACAAATGTCCTTGATACGTGATTGACAGAATCGTACTGGATTCGCTCTCTTTGGGGGATTTGGGGGGAGGGGTTCAGTGATTTGGCGAGTTTGGTGCTTCTGGACGTGCTAGGACGATGAAAATTGGTAGGCGTGTCAGGGAGCTGCACAATTTGACTTGATAAAGTCGTTTTCCCAGATTCGACCATCTGGGGGGCTAAAGGGAGAGGAAAAATTAGAAAAAATTAGGTATTTATA
This sequence comes from Artemia franciscana, assembly GCF_032884065.1. NCBI lineage: Eukaryota > Metazoa > Arthropoda > Branchiopoda > Anostraca > Artemiidae > Artemia > Artemia franciscana. The sequence continues at coordinate 1,139,626 of NC_088867.1, read as the reverse complement.
ACTTACGAGTGGATGATCGGATCTTAATGAATTTTGATATTTAGAAGGACATCGTGACTCAGAGCTCTTATTTTAAATCCTGACCGGCATTAAGCCTCTTATTTTCCTTCTTAAATCAATCTATTGATTCATAGAATTTTGTTACAGCTCATACCATTATGATCTCTTGGCTCTTAGCTCTTCTCGCCTCGTCACAAGTGCCATATGAGCTCTTAGCTCTTGTTTTAAGAAGTATTAGAATTCCCAAAATCTTATTTTATGCAGGCTTATTGTTTTCGAAGGGTGGAGGAAAGGGTCAACTATTCTAAAGAAAGGTGGCTTTCAAGCTGTTTTAGGAACAGTTACAATTTAAACTTTGCGCTTACATTGAATTTTTCACAATGGGTTGGAGGGGGAGACCTCCAACCTTGATCCCTCTACCGTCGAGGTAGCATCACTTGTGAGATTTTTTTCGTGGAAGATTGTCGACCTTGTATACACTTTTTTATCCGGAAGAAATTGAGTTGCTAAAATGGTTTGTATTGCTGGAACTATATAAGATTTTGTTTGAAAAATTCTAAAAATCTAGAGATTTTTGGTCCCGGACTGTCTCCTTTTTTACGCGCCTTATACACTGACATACATTTATTTATTTCCAGCATAAATGTGTGCATCTTACAAAGTAACCTGTGGATTTAGTAAGTGGATTTTTTCTCCTAGGTTCCATAACCACTTGCAGGAAATATTACCTGCCAGCATGAATTGTTGGGGTCCTTAGGAAAAGAGATCCCTTAAATTGGATATTAAATATTCAACATTAAAGTAGATGTTCTTTTAGAATAAGAAACTTTGCTCCATTAATTTGTTATCAGTCTGTTTTAGAATTAGCTTCTTTTTTCATCATTTAGAAGTGCATTGAAGCGATTACGCCGGCGAGCTCTATTTCTTTAATTTTCTTTAATATATATATTGTTTTTGTGAAGGGCTGAAATATGGTATATAATTCTGCATGAATCTCATTCTTTTGTATAGTTGTAGTTTTTTATATAGTTTTTGTTTGTATAGTTTTAGTTTTTTATATAGTTTTTGTTTGTATAGTTTCATAGTTTTTCGGTTAATCACCGGCTAAAACGTCTTCTTCCTTTTATTTGTTCTTTGACTTTTCGTAAAGGCAATAAATTTTTTTTTAAAGCCAGAGACACTGAAATTTTGCTAAAAATAAAATCAGAATAATTATCTCGCAGAAGCTACGTTCAACGGAAAGCTATAATTGCATTTACGAACTTACCATAAAAAGTTCAACTCGAAATGCAATCAAACTATCCTGAGTACCAAATTGAGCTGGTCAGTGTGATTTATGAAGATTTCATGAAGAATAAAAGTAAGAAACGTTTTACGGTCTGATTAGCAGGGTCTGCTAACAAAAGGTCATGAACTTGTTTTTTTTTTTTACTTTACTTGTATTTTATTTCTTACATTATTATCGTGCAGGTGTATCGTGATCTAAAATAATCATTTATTTCGATTAATTAGTAATAATCGTTTCATCTAGAATAAAAAAAAACTGAACTTAGCCCCTAATGTTTTGGAAACGTCGTTTCAAGCCAGTTTGAACTACTTAAACAGGATTTGAGAATGAAGTTCATTTGATAAATTTGTGCCGGTCGAGATTATCTTGCCCGAGATGCAAAAGTGATTTTCCTTTTTCTTCAAGGGGGGGGGGGGGGTGATGTCCCTGTTTTCGGTTTTTGACCATAATCATTCCAATGATACGCTTTTCATTTTGATCTGACGCCATTTTCGAGGGGTTTCAGGCTTTTTCCGAAATCACCATAAATTTCTTTTTGCAATAAACTTTTATTTTAAGACAAACAGAAAAAATAGTTAACATTCCTGAATCTGTGTCAGAGGACAATTTTTTCACAAGGCAGTTTTCTTCAAAACACGTTTTTATTTTTTGGTTACTATTGGCTGTCGTTCGCTCTCTACTAGGTTGCAGCTGCAACCATAATACTGTGCTGGTTGAGGTTATCATGCCCGAGATGTGGGTAAGGGGGGAAACCCTAAAAAGAATCTATATGATTTTTAGACTCTCCAATTACTGAGTTTTACTCTTTCTGAGGTTGGTAGTTCTCCGGCTTTTCCAGGAGTTCCAGGACCAACAGTGATAATATATATACTCCGTTTTATTAAGGTCGGAGCTAATGGGAGGCAATATATGTTTTTAACCAGTTGTCATTTTCTTTTTCATCGTTGTTACTTTTTTGTCAATATTTTTGTGTTTGCCACTTTGTTCAGCTGTTTTGTGTGCTAAATAAACAAAGATATCTCTATTTGTCCTTTCTTTATTCTTATTGATTACGACCGCTGCTTCCCATATTGACACCTTTTTGCTCTTGCATGCTAGGGACTCTGAATTTTATGCACTTCGCATTATATGTTTGGAGTTTTCTTTAGCAAATTATGGGAACTCACTAAAAAGTATATCGTTGACAATAACGAGCTAAAGAAATCCTGTCGAGTTTGTAACTATTTTTTTGTATGGTCTCTATTTGGCTAAATAAACAAAGCTATCTATTTGTTCCCGCTCTATTCATGTTAATCGTGACCAGTACTTCCCTTATCACCAAAAATTCATTGGTTCAATTTGATCACCCCTGCCATCTGCGACCTTTCGTTTGAAAAAAAAAACTACACAAAATTCTACTTCTTTCAAATGGGAGATTTAAACCTTCACACTAGGTCTCTGATACGCTGAATCTAATGGTATGATTTTCATTAAGGTTATTTGTCTTTTAGGGGATGTTTCCTCCCTTTTTCGAAAATTTGATAAATTTTCTTAGGCTCGTAACCTTTAATGGGTAGTACTCAAATTAATGAATGTTAAATATTTGGAATCAGCATAATAAGCCGATTCTTTCGATGATGATAGTAGCTTATTAAGTATTAATTAAATTAAGTATTAATTAAGTTATTAAGTTATTAATTAAGTATTAATTAAATCAGGAATAAAGTAGGATTGGTTTACCCTACTTGCTCCTAGCTGTCTCAGACATCTGCCACTTACCTACCTAACTACAAAACAATTGGAAAATCTTACTGTAGATGTTTCAAGCTCTCATCTACAAATCTTTCGAATTGTGTATTTTTTTGTGAAAGAATGATGATGGATGAAGACTACAACAAGTGAAACAACATAGAATTTACCAAACCTGTTCCTATTTATATGGACCACTTTGGTGAACTTTGCCCTAAAGAGTACAGCAAAGGCAATGGGAGATCATGGAATAAGCGAAGCTGATGAACACGGAATAAGTGATGCTGGATAACGACAACACCGAGCAAGTAGACAGCTTCTCTTGCCTAAATAGGATTGTTAGTTAAGACAGTGGCTGCAGTGAAGACATTATAAGTAGAATAGCCAAGGCACTGGGAGTTTTTCCACAATGACTTGCTTGATGTTTTCCAGAGAAATCGCGCCAGGATTGTTTTGGGTACCCGACTGACTGACTGCATCTCAAACAGAAAGCTGGACGAAAAATGTAGGTTAATGGCGTTTTCTAGGGCTTTAAAGGGAGAAAGTAAGTTTTACATCAAACCCAATGTTTTTCAAACTGAAAGTAAGGAGCAACATTAAAACTGAAAACGAACAGAAATTATCCTGCTTACGAGGGGGCTGCACCGTCCTCAATACCTCGCTCTTTGCGCTAAAGTTTGACTTTTTCTCCCATATCTTTAAGAGCGACTCCTGAAACACAGGGACTGTTATAGGAAGTCTTTTTAAGTGCTAAAGAACTTTAGTATAAAGAGCGAGGGATTGAGGAGGGGACAGCTTCCTTCATATACTTTTTTTTTTGTTTTAAGCTAACTGTATTGCTCCTTTCTTTCAGTTGAAAAAAAGACTTGTTTTTTTATTTAGTTTTAATAAAGGGAACAATTTTTCCTTTTTTGGATTTACTGAAACGAATAAAAAGGACAAGAATTTGAATAAAATTCACAATAAATATCAAATTTTTAAAGAAATTTCTGACTAATGAAATATATGTTTACCTATATTTCCAAATAGAGAAAAATCTCTAACTGGCTTTTTTTCTGGCCTTTTTTTTTAATCATTATAATATAGAAAACAAAAGAACGAAGGAAAAACACGTTGGGGCTGTATTTTTTTTTAGCAATTTTTTCGAATGTGTCATCTTTATTAATTCTGTCACAATTTGCCGTCTTGCCCGAATTTGTCGCCATTTAGTGTTTGCGCTACAAGACCTAATTCTCTTTAGGTGAACTATTGAGCCGGGTCGCTCCTTACTACAGTTCGTTACCACAAACTGTTTGACATAGTCTTTGATCTTTACTATAAAATGAATTTCATCATAATATATTTCTCTGATGAGCCTAAATTGATAACAAATAGTGTTTGTTTTTAGTCCGTAGGATATGTCTTTTTATAGGTGTTATGTGTTTTACTTGAAATTTGCACTTAGGCCTATTAGTTATGGTCTTGCCTAATCTCGACTGTTCTGCAGATAATTTATTTGTTTTTGGGTGTTGGACAATCCAGTAGGAGCACGCCTCCTTTCAGCCGCCTGTCTGTTGTAGTACGAGTAAAGAATGTAATACTTTCCCTTTTTAGATATTTCTTCAACTAAAAAGTGGAATATTTTGCTTCTAGATTTTTTAGCCTCTTCTAATATTGATGTAGTTACTTTGCCAAAGCTCTGCTATTGCTTTCTAATAAATACTATTTCAGGAGCACTTAAATTTCTATGCTACTGACCGTGAGTTGGGACCAATCGTAGTATCAATCAAGCATGAGCGAGAAGAAGAAGAAGAAATGCGTATTCTCCTTCGGTTAAAAGCTGTCACAACGCATCATTTGATTCCTTTATCTGGTCTGAAAGACTCTACCAATGTCAGCCAAATTATTAAGGTAAGACGGCTTATAAAAGATAGGAGAGATAATTTTCCCTTCCGAAGGATTTTATGCTGCTCTTCCTCAAGCCTGTATGGGCGGTTTATAATGAAATAAATAAAAAAAACAAGTTTTTTTTTTTTAACTGAAAGGAAGAACCGACATTAAAAACTTAAAACGAACAGAAATTATTCCGTATATGAAAGGGGCTGTTCCCTACTCAACGCCCCGCTCTTCACGCTTAAGTTTGACTCTTTCTCTCAACTCTACTTTTTAAAACAGTAAAAAACTTTAGCGTACAGAGTAAAACCAAAATGTAGGAAAATTTGTATTGTACCAACAAATTTCCAAATGTACCTCGCTGTACCATAGTTTCGCAATTGTACCACTGACGGTACAGTTGTACCGCATCGGCAACACTGGATCTGACTGATATAGTGGTATATCCAATAAGTTCTTTTTTTCAAAAATCGTGCGAATTGACCAATTGTGAGAAGGGTGAGGCCGGCTCAATGATGTCAATCAAAATGCGCCTTTTGGTCAAAACCTGTCTGTCAACCAGCTTACTACTGGATATTATTTCAATGGTTGTATCGGTTTAAGCTTTTTTTCTGTGATATTTCTCAGTAATGCAATAATTTTCTCCAACTAATTTGCATAAAAACTTCAGTGGATGTTGTTAAATCTTTTAAAGTTATTTGTTATGAGGCTCAGTCCCAACTAATAAGCTAGGACTAGCCCCCTTCACCTCCTGAAATGCCCACAACCGCTGTTTTACTAACTATCAGAATATTAAGCGTTGCCTCAGTGATGCTTCTTTTGGTATAAAGTCAAAATACATTTAAATGTTCATAAATTTGTAATATTGTCTTCTGTGCATTTTTGAGGCAGACCTGAACTACAATTATAAGATAATTTTAATTATCTTATAATAAATTATAATTTATTTATTTTTAATTGTTGTGATTTAGTGTTGGTGGGAGAATGTGTGGACTTGGATTTGAATTTCGAGGACGAAGTGGTAAGTAAAAATAACACAAAATTGTTTGATTGGATTTTTTTTTTTTTTTAAGAAGAGATTCATTATTTGGTATTTGTTTTTGTTTTCACCCCTATGTAACGGGCCATGGAGCCTTGTAGGGGTAGAGAGTTATTGTTGTCCATTTATTTTGATGTTGATAAACTGAACTGAACTGAACAAGATATAACCATAAAGGTAGAAAAAAGGAATACAAACTTCTTCCTAATTTTCCAATATAGTAGCCTATATTCTTTCCGAAAAGATCCGCTCTATTCTACTATTAAATGAGGAACATTTCTTGGTCGAAAGTGCTCACGAAAGGGGTAGTTTTCGAATATTTCCCCTCTTCTTCAATAATTCCTGTATTCGTGTCTGACTGGCTGCTACAAATTATGTTGTGTTACACCAGAGGTGTCCTTTTTTTTAGGGGGTGGGGGTGGAGAGGGTTTGTCACCCGAAAGGTAAAAAAGGTGATATACATGAGTATTACAGAAAATTACGGGAATACTTTTACAAATCTTTAGATTTTGTGGAATCCTTATCGCTAGACCCCTCGATGAGTGTCTGCCTAGCCTTGATATTGGAGTGCTTTTTAAAATCGTCGTGAAGGATCTATTGAAATTCTTGTGATTGATATAATCGAAAATGTTCGTGATTCAAGCCTGAAAATTGCCAAGCAAGAAAGTTAAAAATTACCCTACTTAAGCATATCATTTGATTCAGTCAGGTTTGTGCAATGGACCATTAAAGTAAAATTTGCAACAATTGATCTCAATGTAAAACAATTTTAAAATAATACCTTGTTCTATTTTTTCTCCTCTCTTAATTTTGTGCGGAGTTAGACATTTCAGAATAGAATCTAGCTATTCAGAATCAGAATAGAATTCTAGAATAGAAATAGCTATTTGACCTTTCTGTATTCAGCTCTAGGAAGATCTTGAGCTGAAAGACCCCTACTTTGGTCACACCTGCCTTTAAATTCGATCAGAATGGGCCCTCTTCAGATAACAATTACCCGATATTTCATCGGATGTTTTTGAGAATGATACGTATTTTCGCTCAGTGTTTGACACCTTTTGTGAAACTTTTATCGTTGATTTGCATTCCAGGTATAGAAAATATTTCCCAGAATTTATGGATGGCCTCAGGCCTTCTTAGAAGCAGAAAAACAATAATAGCCTTTGAAAATGCTACAAGTCGACGAAGTCATCGTCGATTCCTGTTGCTTTTCGCCTTCAGCGTTTCAAAATTTATAGTATTTATGCTTCAATTCGGGAGGCTAAATGCCTTTATTATTTTCAAGAATTTTCGAAAGCTGAAAGGATATTCCGCCCAATATCATGTGTGCCTAGTTTTAGTAAAACATTAGAAAGAATGTTAGATTGTAGATCACAAGATCAGTTTCCAAAATACAAGATTTGGGGTATAGGAAGAAGCAGGGTTTCATTAAGGTTATAAAGTTACAAATAGGGCCTTAGTTCTTTAAGTACTTGTGGAAAAGTAGTCAAAGGGGAAAGGTACCTAGCATTTGAAAAAGTTTTTGACATTATCGATAGGACTCTGATGCTTATATTTCCTGAAGGTAGGCCTGTCAAAGCTTTTCGTCAGGATATTAGCTGAAATGAGTTGGAAGGAGTACGTATAGTAAAGGTCGCAGGTAAAGGCTTATCCTCGCCGTTTGAAATTAGAAACAGGGTAAAACAGGAAATCAGTATTTTGACAAGTTTGTTTACACTGTATACTAACGATATGGTCCAATGCCTGGATGATCAATTTCATTGCATCGAAAACACAAGAGCTGATGACCTCCAGACAAAATGCAACGCATTCACCCCAACTTCTTGCTCATGGTCGAAGATATAAAGAAAGGCTACAAGCTCCGTCTCCTCGGAATCCAATTGTATCACAGATCTCTCTCGGGAAACTCCCCCCTCGATTGGATGAGAACCTCCTGCGTAAGAAATCTGGGGATCGCCCTTCGCTGTAAAAACCATTTACCGCTCTGCTCGATCATCTCACTTTACAAGTCTTATCAGACCCATCGCCGAGTGTGGAAGCCCGCTGTATTCTGGTACTCCTAAAATGTTGTTGATACTACTTGAAAAGGCCGAGAATAGGGCTAATAGGGTGGGTTCGTTTGTTCCCAACGACTCTCTTCACTCTGTTAGTGAAAGGTTTGATGTAGCGTCGATGGCTATTTTGTACAGTACAAAAAAATTCACCCTCTTCTTTAGAGCTTTCTCGTGTTGTGCCCGCCATTGTTTAACTGACGAGGCAGACACGAAAGCACACAGCTTGGTTCAATTATCTTAAGGTCTGAATGCCGAGAACAGAGTATTCGAAAAATAGGTTCATTCGATGTTGGACTTCAATCTAGAATGATCTTCCTGCGGAAGTTATCCCTAAAAGTTTCTGTATTGACTTTTTAAAAAAAACGTTTAACAGTCATCTAAAAGCTTGATAAAAGACTAGCGGCAAATCAGATTTTCAATTATACCCGGTCCCACAAATTTAGGGGGGAACAAGACAATAAGTGTAGTGAAAGTCGTAGGTAAAGGCTTATCATCGCCGTTTGAAATTAGAAAGGCGGTGAAACAAACTAGCAGTATTTCGCCAAGGTTGTTTACACTACGTATTTATGATCATTTTAAAAAGGATTGGGCCCAAATAGTTACATTAGGAAGTCTTACTTTATCGCTGTTGCTTTTTCCCGATTATGGGGAGCTGATCGGTAAATCTCCAGAGGAAATCCAGATTCAGTTGAATATAATTGAAGGCTATTTAGCCAAAAGTTAATTAGTCATAAATGTTAAAAAAAAAGTAAGAGATCAATGACATGAAACATAATAAAACTATTAAATTTTACTATAAAGGCGAAAGTTTGAAAGAAATTAAAAGATCAAAATGTTTGGGAGCAATATTATCAGCTAAAGGTGGTTGAGAAGAAATGACTAAGAGAGGGAGAGAAGTTTCATCAACTATTTTACACAGTTCAACCCTTTCAAGCATGAAGTATTTTTATATGTACAAATATATTTTAATTCTGAAGTGCAACCTACAATTCATTATGGAGCTCAGCTCTGTGGGTACGATTAAGCAACTCAGTTGCAATCAATGCTGTTGCAACACTTAAGAAGAATAATTGGTCTCCATGTAGCAACACATAATCAAGGGAGACATTGGTTTATTTTTCCTTAGATTACGCAGACTGGCGCAAATGGTACGGTACTGGCTTAATGTTATTGGTCTGCCGGAAGATAAATTAATAAAAGTCGCTTGTTTGGAGATGTTGCGGTTGAAAAGGAAAAGGATTATATGGAGCAAGACTATCTTGTATTTGGAATGAGGGAGTAGGTTTTTTTTAGAACTTTTTTAAGAGCTTATTATTCTAATTAAACGGCCTTTGTGATTCAGGCGTCATTCTTAAATAACTGGAACAAGAAATCAAACTTTAGCGTGAAAAGCGAGGTATTGAGAGAGGGTGATCTCCCTTATATATGTAATAATTTTAATTTGTTTTAATTTTTATTGCTCCTTACTTATAGTTGAAAAAATATTTTTTTATTTTATTTAATTCAGTGAAAAAGCTCAATGGCAGGATGTTATGAGGGGAAGATTGACTGAAAGATGGGCAAACGACAATGCAGAGGAAAGATCTCAAAGGCAATATACTATAAGAAAACCGATTTGACATAAATGGCCAAAGGGGGTGGGCCACCTGCTCCATTTATATGGTGGGAAAATAATATTATTTATTTATTCATTAAAAAAACTGAAAATATTCCTGTAGATCTTTAGCAGTCTCTTTTAGTTTTCTAAAGGCCTATTTTCTTTACCATGTTTGCCTAGAGAACTTTTTCCCATTGTGTTCAAATCCCAGGATGGACCATAATCTTGGATTATAATATCGTAATTAAACCACCAGTTTCGCTCCACTGGGTTTCCTATTTGCTTTCGTGCGATTATGAAATCGGATTGAGAGCACATGCTAGTGATTAAAAAAAATATGGGGCCAATACTCCGTTTGCTTCTCTTTCAGGTGGGAATTCGAAAAATTCATCCCTCCGGTTGGAAATATTTCATTAAAATTAATAGAAGCTTCCTGTTTAGACACTTTGTCTTGTAGAAACCTACTATTGTCATTGTTTCTTAGATTGAAATTCGAAGAGACATTTTTTAACAAAACTTCAAAAAATGTCACTTTTAGTCAAATATACTTTCAAATATAACTTATAGTCAAAGAAATTTTTGGGGAAGAATATTATTTTAAGTTAAATTTACCTTTTAAATATTTAAAATCATGGATCCAGTTGAGGGGAAATTGCCTTCCAGTACATAGGGAACAGGAGATTAAAAAAAATAAGGGTACAAATGGTAAGTGTGGGTATTGCGGAAAAGAGGATAATAATTTAGCCCATTTCCTCATGGAGTGCCAGGAGCTTGAAAGTCTTAGGGATGAAATTTGAGGGAACCATCAGTTGGTGCTACTTTCTGATATCCTGAGGTCTTTGAAGCCTGGAACCATATGCAAAATGGCACGATATGTGGAAAAGGCGGGAGAGACTCAGTCGAGCCCGAGTGAATGAAAATAAGTATTGTTGTATATTGAGTGTGTGTTCCGTGCAGTGTTGCATCATTAAATCATGTTGTGTATGGCCGTAGGGCTCAAATTAATTTTAAATTTTTTTCTTTTTTCTTTCTATAGAAAAAATAAATTTTGTCTTTCTTTCTTTCTCTACAAAGCAGAATTGAAAAACTCCATGGCTTGGCTTAGTTTAGCAGTATGTTTTATTTATGTAAATGCTACTCTAGAGTCATTTTTGCCTAGAAATCTTTTTCTGGCTTTGGTTTCAAAGCCCAGGACAGAACACTGTCTGAGATTGGAATAATTAAACTGTCAGTTTTGCTCCAGTGGGTCATCTATTCGGTTTCTTGCAATTGTGAAATAAGACTCGAATCAAATAAAGGAAATCTTGTTAATTCTATGATGAATGACTTGTTTTCTTTCCTTGAAAAAAAAGAGATAAAGCGAAAGAATTGGTTCGCATCGGAGGCCGAGAGTTTATAACGAATTGTCTGAGGTGCTGCTCACCCTAAAATACCGTGTACACCAAATGGTGGGGCCAAGTGTTGCGAAAAGTCCCTCAATCTATAAGTGTTTCATGTATGGCACGAAGTGGCATGGTGTGGCAGAATCGTGCTACAAATGGCGGAACAAGTATCACTCTGATATGAAAACTAGGTGGCGAAGATCCTCCCCTTGGCTTTCCAGAATCATGGTAGGATATTATTGAAACAAGTTAAGCGTAAAGTTATCTTTTTTTTTACCTTTAATTTTTTTTTTTTTTTTTTTTTTTAGCAAAAACACCCTGATAATATCTCTTTTTAAAACTCCAAAGTCGTTGCCAATTTTCGAGGTGTGTTACATACTTACTATATTAATAAAACCAAAGTCGAAGACTGCATACATGGCATATAAAAACGTAATTTGACAAGATAGAAAATATAAGTTTTTGAAGCCAATAGAGAGAAAACTTTTTCCACCCTTTAAATTTAAAAAAGTTCTTTAAAACTGAAATAGTTAGTTTAATTATGCTTAAGTTGGATATAAATTGCATAAAGTATGCTGGGTAGTCTTTCGACCAAAGATAACGAATCATTTTCGTCATTAAGTTCTTTCCTTTTTTGATGCAGATTGTGTGTTTGTGAAGATTTCACGTCATTTTCTTTTATTATAACCTACAGCCAAAGAGCGTGGTTAAGCTTCGACGCAATTTGTCTTTCATAAACAAACTAAAAACACACACTATTGACAGTTGTCATTTGTCTGGTAGAGAAAAAAACTACTGTAACTTTTTCTTGATTCCTTCACATTTTTCCACCCAATTGATTTAAATTTTAGTCCAATGAATGGTTGACTCAAAATTTGGAAAAAAATAACAACAACGCTCACCAGAAGATGCGCCAACTTCCTGAAGGAGTTTTATAGAATTTTATCAGAAAAACCTAACAATAGAAGACTATTAGTAACGTAATAATTTATTTTCTCAAGTATAATGTCAGTTGCAACGACTTGTCTGCAAGCCTAAACTCAGGTTAAAACATAAGACAATACAATCAGTCAAAAGAAAACTACCAAGCAACGTCGATAGGTTGGTTCTGCTTGGTATGTCTGACTGAAAGTGAATTTCACTGAAGTATTCCTAGAACATTTCTAGAAAAAAAAATGTTCTTTGAATCTGCCTATATTAAAAAAACAAAAACAAAAAAACAATGCTACATTTTAGCATCACATGAATAATCGAAACGAAGTTTGTATATTATTATTTTTGGCTAAATGGATTTCTCATAGTTTTGACCAGACGGTTTGATAAAAAAAGGGGTGGGGGAGGAGGGTTAGTTGCCTTCCAATTTTTTATTACTTAAAAAGGCAACTAGAACTTTTATTTTTTTTGTACGAACGTTTTTGTTAGTAATAAATATACGTAACTTACGAATTAACTTACGTAACGAACTTCTATGTTTATATATTTTTATTACATATATGAGGGGGTTTGCCCTCTCGTTAATACCTCGCTTACACTAAACTCTTTATGCTAAAGCTTTTATTGTTTTAAAAGTAAAGTTGTGAGTCAAACATTAGTGTAATGAGCGGGACGTTGAGGAGGGGACAGCTCCTTTCATATACTGAATAATTTCTATTCGTTTAAGCTTTAGTGTTGCTCCTTACTTTCTATTAAAATAACTTGTTTTTCTATTTAATTTCCGAACGCTTTTGAATTAATGAAGTTTTGATTTTGTCTCACTGTACATGAATAATCAAACGAAATTTGCATATTAATTTTACTTTTTTTTGGCTAAACGGCTTTCTCAAAGTTTTGATCGGACAGTTTTTGAAAAAAGGGGCAGGGGAGGGGGTCTAGTTGCCCTCCAAATTTTTGTTACTTAAAAAGGCCATTAGAACATTTAATTTTATTTACGAACGTTTTTATTAGTAATAAATATACATAACTTACAATTTAACTTAGGCTACGTAATGTAATTCTATATTCGTATATTTTTATTGCGTATTTGGGGGGGTTGGGGGGGTTCGGCCTTTCAGCAATACCTTGCTCTTTACACAAAAGTTCGAATTTCGTCCCGATTCCATAAGAATGACTCCTAAATCACAAAGGGCGTTTAATCAGAATAAATAGTTCTTTTGAAATTCCTAAAATTACTTTAGCGTAAAGAGCGAGGTGTTGAGGAGGGGACGAACCCTTTCATATGCGTAATAATTTCTGTTCATTTTAAGTTTTAATGTTGCTCCTTACTATCAGTTGAAAAACTTGTTTTTTTTTAGATTTAACCTCTCAGTATTTTTAAATGACGCTGGAAAATCCAGCGCCCCCTTCGTGGAAATTCGCATCCCCCATGATAAATTCCTCCATGGAAAGATCCTATCATGGAACCCCCTCCCTCCGACCCCCCGACCACCAGAAAAAATCCTTCCTGAGCACGTTAGTATACTTCCCAATAACCAGTACTATATATAAACAATGGGCAAAGTTCACTACTTGTAGCCCTTTTCTCGGGTACTGTGGAGGTTAAGTCGTCCTCAAAGACATAGTTATTAGATTTTTCGACTATGTGATCAAAATGGCGATTTCAAAATTTTGATCCGGAAAAAATGAGCGTGGGCGGGGGCCAAGTTGCCCTCTAATTTTTTGGTCACTGAAAAAGGACACTATAACTTTTAATATCCGTTAAAATGAACCCTCTCGTGACATTCTCGCGACATTCAGGACATCTGGCTCGATGCGATCACCCCTGGGGAAAAAACAAAAAAAACGAATTATCACGCATCCGTTATCTTACTTCTGGCAAAAAATACAAAATTCCACATTTTCGTAGATAGGAGCTTCAAACTTCTACAGTAGGTTTCCCTGATATACTGAATCTGATGGTGTGATTTTCATTAGGTTATATGACTTTTAGGTTGAGTTTCCCTCTTTTTTCGAAAATAAGGTAAACCTTCTCAGACGCGTAACTTTTGATGGGTAAGACTAAACTTAATGCACATTATATATTCAAAATCAACATAAAAATCCTATTCTTTTGATGTATATATTGTTATCAAAATTCTGTTTTTTACAGTTTCGGTTACTATTGAGCTGGATCGCTCCTTACTACAGTTCGTTACAGCGAATTGTTTGAAAAGCAGATTTTCTCTCTCAGTGTCTCAATATGCCTCCACTTTTTCCTTTCAGGATTTACGACATTGACAAGGACTTGGACGCGTAGTATTGCTAGTTTTGGCTAATTTCTACCTAATAATGATTAAAAGTTGACAAATAAAATTAATAAAAATTCCCTGTCGGGAAAAAAAAGAGAATAAATACTAAAAAAACGGTAGTCTCAGGCCACTCGCCTAATTTTAATGGAGGGCTAATTTCTGTTTTATGATTTTCATAAAACAGGCTAGCATGATAAAAAAAAAAACCCCGACAGTCCTGCTGATATATCGCCATGGATTTATTACATAATAGATACCAGATAACATAAAAAAAAATACAGTACCAAAGCAGGTAAACAGCCATCAAGCTGAATAATCAAAGATGGCAGTAGCGAAGCGGACCTAAACAGCCGGTTTCTTCTGCTTCAAACGCTTTAGAAACCTTTTTCTGGTGGCTTTGAAAAAAAGCACAGGAAGCTCGCCATAAAACAGATTGTTTGGAGCCTATTTAAAATAATGTTTCTGTGTATATCGCAAGTCACGGCAGTTATCATCAGTTATCAATCATTTGAAGCCCACCTTTAAAAGGAAGCGCCTGTATCTAATCAAGCAGACAAAGACATGATCTTCCCCAAATTTGAAGTGCTTCGGTCCTGTACTAGAGCCGTACACTGCAAGTTGTTATTGTAGAGAACAAAGTCAGGAAATGAACAATGGTGTGCGCTGCTTAGGTACCGATCCCCCTGATCTGATGCTCTCGGCCGGGAGTGCAATGCATGGTTGGGGGCCAATCTTCTGATGCCTCCCGTTTTTCCCACCAGATTTATCCAGGTACTAGTTTAGAGCTGGGTCGACTCTGGCTGAGCTTACATTCACACCATTGACCTCCGTTCCAAACCAAACAACCAGTGACACCGAGACTCGACCCCCCTGAACTCAGGATTACTTTTTGTCAGCGATTGAGGAAAATTGTTAATTCTCGCACATCTTGACGTTCCAAGGACAGTGAAAAGGAAATCATATTCTTTAAATTGAAAAGCTACACAACCATATACGTCTTAAATTTCTTTTACGGAAACCCGGGAAATCAATTCTCAATGAAAAAGACCTACATAGTGGAGGGAAGTTTCCAGGGAGTAAACTTGTCAGGGGAAATTATATACTAGTGGAATTTGCCAGAATTCTTATACAAAATTATTTTTATATGTTTTGCTTTCTCTTTTCCGTCTCAATTCTAAGCGTAGAGTGACTAAGAGTATTTGCTCGGGGTAGATTTTCACCGGGATTGAATTGTCTAGAGAATATTCTCATGGGGAGGGGGATCCTCCGTGGAGGTGGTGCCAGATTTCCTGGCATTATTTAAAAAGCGATCAGAAATTAAATAAAAACAAGTTTTTTCAACTGAAAGTAATAAGCAACATTAAAATTTTTCACTCTTTACTGCTGATTTTTTAACACGTTCCTTATTTTTAAATTTGGCGCTCGCTAAAGGTTAAAACTACTCGACGGACAATTTAGGTCTTTTTCATTGATTAAATTAAAAAAAAAATCAACTGAAAGTAAGAAGCCACATTAAAACTTAAAACCAACAGAAATTATTACGTATATAAAAGGATTCACCCCCTCCTCAACACCTTGTTCTTTACGCTAAAGTTTGAATTTTGTCCCAATTCTTTAAGAATGACTCCTGAAACACAAGGTCTGCTTAATTAGAACAATAAGACGCTTTTTTAAAAGTACTAAAAAACTTTTGCGTAAAGAGCGAGGTGTTGAGGAGGAGACAATCCCCTTTATATACGTAATAATTTCTGTCCATTTTAAATTTTAATGATGTTCCTTACTTTCAGTTGAAAGAAAGCTTGTTTTTTATTTAATCAATGATAAATACCTACGCAGGCCGTCTTGCAGTTCTAAGACCGTGATTAAGTGAACTTGAAAACATCGAGGTTCAAAATTGAAGTTAGGGTAGCCTTCTGCCTCTCAATTCTCTAGAGACCGTCGATTGTCAAAAACACTTCAAATAGCACTTATTCATTGGCGGAAATAGCAGGTTAATTATACTAGCTTGTGAATCTGGTCTCTAGGGCGATCTGAAACGATTCTTTCTGGAACAAGCTTGTAAAAATTTCAGGTGGCTGAAAATATTCTATGGGGCTGTTCGAAAACAGGAAAATGCATCGAAAAATGGTTACAATCATCTTACAGATTATTGTCTTCTGCTCAAGATAGTACCGATTTTGTTCTAAAAGCAATATCCTTCATAGAGTACACTTGTGAAAAAGAGCTAGACATTTTCTAAGATTTCTAAGCAATTAGAGGAAACAGAGCAAAATTCTAGCAAACATTTTGTAGCATCTTCAAGAAGCTACGGCCTGATATTAAAAGCGGTATCTTCCGCCAATGAATACTTGAGTACTTTTTAAATATAAACTTTCAATTTTAACATGGGATTTTCGAGTTCCATCAGTTCACTTAATCACGGCTTAGCGACCGCCAAGTTTAAAAATAAGGAACGTGAGTGAAATATCAGCAGAAAAGAGTAAAAAAAATATTATCATGGAGCTCTAGAAAGTATAACTTTCCTGATTGCTGCAGCCAAGGACAAACGCTACCACTAATCGGCAGTAATATGGGTAAAAAAAGCAGTGATTCAATGAGCAAAATCATCTAAAAATATAACCTTAATACCGTGTTATCAAATAGGAATTGAAAAGTAATTCATATATCATTGAACAGATAAGAATCTAAGCTATGCAGTAAAAAGTTTATTACTAAAGTTATTCAAGGTTCAACATTTCAGAGTGTTACTTAATTGATTTACCTAGTACAAGAACATCCTTTTAGAAAGACCAATTAGTAAATTTGTATAGCCGTCTGCAGAACTTTTTTTTCTTTTTTTATTATAATTCGGTTACAATCCCACTACCAAGTCCGATTCTTATGTTCTGAACTCCTAAAAAAAAAAAAAAAAAAAAAAAAAAAAAAAAAACTGTTGAAGAATTGTTGGAGAATTTGGTATGGAACTTTTAAAAATTGATCACACGGCAAAGCGGGATTTCCAACAAAACCTATTAATTAACAATTTTATAGCAATATGTTTCCATGAGCTAATAAAAATAGCTATTTAATATTTTTTGGGACTTTCTTTGGTATTTGTGTATTATTCAGAACACAGTCGACAAAATTATTTTTGTGGTTCAGGTTAGGTTAGGTTTAACATAGGAACAGAAGGAACAAAAATGTTCCTTCTCGTAAGGGTATAAAGTCATGTTGTGTCCATTGACGCACTGTTTTGTTGTGGGCAACAACCCCTTATCATGGAAAAATATAATTGCCCCTTTTTCAGTCTTTGGCAAATCCCAAATCTTCATTTCAAAATCCATGTTCAGACACAATCTTCTATCACAATGCGTAGCAAACTAAATTGAGTTTTGTCTTTGTGGCTATGAAACCGGTTTTTCTCATAAAATGAACTTGCATCGTTGTTTGTTTCGCGAAAGAACCTAACTTCACTTATTGAGTGTGTTCTGAATAATACAAAAGTACCCTTTCTTTAGTAATTTCTTTAGTATTTGTGACTGCTAATAGTTCTTACAGCTAGAAAACCTGGTTTCCCACAAATTAGAGTTGTAGCTGCTAGCCTAATGCTGATTTAATTTGGTTCAAAGTTAGCAAAATGTCCCTCTTCTTTAAATACAACAAAATAAGCTTCTTGCTACTTCCTTCCAAGCTTGTATTGTCTTTAGTTTGCCCATCCATTGTGTATGTTTTTTTAGAATCATTAGCCAACCATGTTTGTGGTTAAAAATTCTGTTTTATGAGCTAACCGAAAATTGTTTTAGCAAACACTGTTAGTTATCAATTAGGACAAAGCCTCTAATGCTTTTGCACAAGGATGAATGTACTTGGAAATACTAAAGATCAAATCATTTCCTGGGTTTTCATTGATCGTAAGCAGCGGCGTAATTTGCTACGGAACAGGGGGACAACTCCCTACCCCCAAGCTGAAATTTAATTTTTTCAGAAGTCTTGTCAAGACTAAGAAAGCCTGCATAATTCAAGCACCCAGAGAAACGGGTTATTTTTTATGGCACTTGGTATCTACGGTTAAATCGGAAAAATTAGAAAAAAGGAGTATTTTTATCTTACGAGCAGGTAATCGGATCTTAATGAAATTTGATATTTAGAAGGAACTCGTGTCTCAGAGCTTTTATTTTAAATCCCGACCGGATCCGATGACATTGGGGGGAGTCGGGGGGGGGGAACCTGCAATCTTGGAAAACGCTTAGAGTGGAGGGATTGGGATGAAACTTGGTGGGAAAAATAAGAAGAAGTCCTAGGTACGTGATTGAAATAACCGGAACAGATCCGCTCTCTTTGGGAGAATTTGGGGGGGGGGAGTTAATTCTGAAAAATTAGAAAAAATGAGGTATTTTTAACTTACGAAGGAGTGATCGGATCTTAATGAAATTTCATGTTTAGAAAGACCTCGTAACTCATATCTCTCATCATAAATCCCGATCGGATCCAGTTTCATTGAGGGGAGAGTTGGGGGGGGACTAGAAATCTTGGAAAACGCTTAAAGCGGAGGGATCAGGATGAAACTTGGTGGGAAGAATAAGCACAAGTCCAAGATACGTGACTGACATAATCGGACCAGATCCGCTCTCTTTGGTGGAGTTGGGGGGGGGGGGGGGGTAATTTGAAAAAATTAGAAAAAATGAGGTATTTGTAACTTACGAACGGGTGATCAGATCTTAATGAGATATAGATATTTAGAAGGATCTTGAGCTTTAGAGCTCTCATTTTAAATCTCTACCAGATACGGTGACATTGGGGGGAGCTGGAGGGGGAAACCGGAATTCTTAGAAAACGTGAAAATTGAGGTATCTTTATCTTATGAATGGGTGATCAGATCCAAATGAAACTCGATATATAGAAGGATCTTATGTCTCAGATGCTCAATTTTCAATTCGAATCGGATCCGGGGACATAGGGCTGGGGGGGAAACAGAAATCTTGGAAACCGAAAATCTTGGAAAACGCTTTGAGTGGAGAGATCGGGATGAAACTTGATGGGAAGAATAAGCAAAAGCTATAGATGCGTGATTGACATAATTGGAACGGATCCGTTCGCTTTGGGGGAGCTGGGGGTGTTAATTTGGAAAAATTAGGAGAATTGAGGTAGTTTTAACTTAAGAACGGGTGACCCGATCCTAATGAAAATTGATATTTAGAAGGAACTCATGTCTCAGAGCTCTTATTTCAAATCCCGACCAGATCTGCAGACATTGGGGGGATTTTTTAGGGGGAAACCGGAAATCTTGGAAAAAGCTTATAGTGGAGAGATCGGGATGAAACTTGGTGGGTAGAATAAGCAAATGTCGTAGATTCGTCATTGACGTGACCGTACTGGATCCACTCTCTTTGGGGGAGTTAGGGGGGCGTTCAGTGCTTTGATGAGTCTGGTGCTTCTGGACGTGCTAGGACGATGAAAATTGGTAGGCGTGTCACGGAGCTGCACAAATTGACTTGATAAAGTCATCTTACCCGATTCAACCACCTGGGGGGTTGAAGGGACAGGAAAAATTAGAAAGAATGAGTTATTTTTAACTTACGAGTGGGTGATCGAATCTGAATGAGTTTTGATATTTAGAAAGACCTCGTGACTCAGAGCTCTTATTTTAAATCTTGACCGGCATTAAGCCTCTTATATTCTTTTTAAATCAATCTATTCATTCTTAGAATTTCGCTAGAGCTTATACCATATGAGCTCTTGGCTCTTGCGGCCTCGTCACAAGTGCCATATGAGCTCTTAGCTCTTGTCTTTAGTATACCTTTACCTCTATGGTACTATATGGCTCATTCTTTTCATTTTCCACTGTCATTTTTACTTGATTTGGATAAATTGCCTCCAAATTTCCCCTCCCCCCCAAGAATTTTACAAAACTACACCACTGGTTATAAGGATAACCAAGCGCATATTTATTCTTACAAGTACAATTAAATGTTAACTTCAAAACACGATAGTTTTCGATTGTCTAGTCAGAGTCGTGTAAAAGGAAAGAAAAAAAGTGCAGACACATCGAACCCATCTGTCTATTTACTGTATTTCATTAAGAAGTTATGTTGTATTGCTGCATTTAAATATTATATTCAATTAATTGTATTTGACTATTGAAATCTGTTCATGGAACAGCTCTCTTTTGCGTTTTCCACATTCCGGCCAGAGTTAATATTAACTTTTTGTTCGAACAGGAAGGTTGCACGTTGACTAACATTTGTATTCGAAAGAATTAATTAATGGGTTAGTCCTCATCTTTAGCTACCATAAAAAATACTAAATTTACCGAATTAGACACAAAACTCGACCAGAGCAAAATAGAATGGCCTTTGGTAAAATCAATGGCCTTTTCGCAGGGTTTACCATTCCTTTTCTTGTGTGTGTTATTTTTTCAAAACTTATTTGTTTTCTTTTTTTGGAAGGTATGTTTTATATTATTATTTGCATTGGAGAAACATCTGATTTTTTTTTTCTTTTGCTGTTTTCATTTTACCTGCTGAAAATTTCTCTCCTTAGAACTCCTTTTTTTTCTAAATTTTTACGTTTTTCGTCTATCATGTCTAGCCATTGTGATTGTAGAATTTAGTAAAATAATTTAGAAAGAAGAGAGGATTGCACTTGAAAGTTTAAACATAGAGTAGACTGGAACTAGAATAACGAGTTGCTTTTGGGTCTTGCTGTGAAGGCTTGACTCGAGGCAAATTGAGCGAACAGTTTTCAACTTATAGACTTGGGAATCACTTTTTAGATTTTTTTTGTAAGGCAGTAAACCCAGCTTATCGAAAGACACAATATTTTCCTGTGATATCCTAAGAAATGTCAGTTGATAGTTGATAGTTCAGTACGATGTATATGTTCTAGTCGAGCATTCTTTTTTTAGATAGAGAAAAAACACATTTTCAATGCTAAAAAAACGCGTTCGGAAAGATCTTGACGCTGCAACTTTTAATGAATGTGAAAGGATTGAGTTTAGAATTTTAAACATGTTGTAGGGCGAATTTTTAAACATGTTTAGAACATGTTCTAAACAAAGTTGAAAGGGCGGTTATTCCATTTTGGCCGAAAATGAGTTATGTATGTGCCGTGGGTAAACTTAGCACGAGGATTCGAATGGTGCAGTCAGAATTTTTCCCATGTCGTACTTTTACAAAGATAAAAAAAGATACATACACCACTTTTAACCTACCTCTCAGCCGACAGCTGTGATAATTAAAAGAGCGACTTATGCTAATTTGGTCGAAAATAAGTTATGTATGTGTCGTCTTTACGAAGATAAAAAAGAGAGATACGACATGGACAAATTTTTGTTTTCATTTTTTGGCTCTCCTGAAAAGTTAAAAAAATGGTGCATGTCCCCCTTCTAATTATTGCAGACAAGTTGGTCTTTTGTCTTGTTGTGAAGGCTCCACTTTTGGCAAATTGGTCAAACGAATTTTTTTTACTGTGGGCTTGCAGTTAACATTTTACATTTTTTAAGGTAGTGAACCCGGTTATAACAACAGACACATTTTTTCCTGTGATATCCTTAGAAGCGTCAGAGTTGATAGTTAAGTACGATGAACATGTTCTAGTCAAGTCTTTCAAGTTTGGTATTATGAATCAGTTGCCCGGTCAAACCACTGAAGAAGAACTGTTTGAAAATGATGAAATATCTTCAAATTTCGAAAAGTTTTTGGAGTTAATCGGAGAGAAAATCAAGTTGACTAATCATAAAGGGTAACTTTTTATCCGTTTTTTCTCTTTATTTTCTTTATTTTATTCTTTTATTTTTATATTATTTATTTTGTATTATATATTTTATATTATTTATGTATTTTATACATTATTATATATTTTATATATATATTTTATATTATTTTTTATATTATTTATATTTATATTTTATATTATTATAATTTTATTTTATTTTTTTTTATTTTCTACTTTTCTCAAAACCACACTGTTCTTCTCTTAAAACTTTGTCTCCACCATCTCTCAGTCTAAAAAGTATCATACCTTCGGTAAACCTTTGGAAAAGTAACCATTTCCAAACTGTTTGAAAATGATGAAATATCTTCAAATGTTGAAAAGTTTTTGGAGTTGATCGGAAAGAAAATCAAGTTGGCTAATCATAAAGGGTAATTTTTATCATTTTTTGGTCTTTTTATTTTCTTCTTGAGTATGCACCTATACTGAGAAGAAGTTGGTGCTTATAATTTAAAAGCAAAGTAAATCATATATTATTTTGAATGGATTCTATTTTTAAAGTAATCACAACAAAGTAAGATATTAAACTCAATTTTGAATGACATTAATTAAAGAAAGTTTTCTCAAATGAATTTAAAAAGCGACATTAAAACTTAAAACAAATAGAAATTATTTCGTATATTGAAGGAATGTCCCTCCTCAAGCCCAGCCTTTTTACTTTAAAGTTTTATAGCGCTTTAAAAAGTCTTCTTCTTCTGTATCAACGGTCCTTTTGTTTACGCAGTTGTAAAAAGGGTATTTAGAGCCTTTAATTTTCGTTCGAATAAGCTTTCTCTCGATCTTCTAGGACCGTTGGTTTGATGCGACCACCCCTTAGAATTAAAAATAAATAAAAACTAATAAACATGCTTTATTGGTCTTTCTTCTGGAAAAAAAATTCCACATTCTGTAGATAGAAGCTTGAAACCTGTACAATATGTTTCTTTCATGTAGTCATTTGATGGCGATTTTATAACAGTTCAAAATAGGGATGAAATCTTGTAATTGACAGTGAAACAAATATAAAATTTTTAACTGAATATTTCGGACACATATACAGTGTCCAGGATGGACACTTAGCTTATAATGGACACTTTATATGTGTCCGAAATATTCAGTTAAAAATTTTGTATTTGTTTCACTGTCGATTAAAAAGTTTCATCCCTATTTTGAACTGTTATATTTTTGTCATGGAAAGGTAGTGTGGTCTCCGAAGTTATCGATGGCGATTTTTATCAATATCTTTCAAAAAATTTTTAGGTGGGAAACTTTTGATGGGTAACTTTGAACCTAATGAGTTTTATATACTACGAATTAGCATAAAAATTGTATTCTTTTGTTGTTTTAATTGTTATTTAGCACAATTAATTTTTTACAGTTTCGTTTACTATTAGCCCGAGTTGCTCCTTACTTACAGTCCATTGCCACGACCTGTTTGGTCTATATTTAAAGCAGACATTCGTAACTCGGCTGAAGAAATTCAAAAGGGGTTATGGGGCATTTTGTTTTTACCAATTATGATTCTGATCTTACCCTATTATGTTTGACACATTCAGTTGATTCATCTGACCTGTTTTTTCACATCTGTTTTTATTCTCGTTATAAATTAAATAAAGAAAACAAGTTTCTTTCATCTGAAAGTAAGGAGCAATATTAAAACTTGAAACGAACAAAAATTATTGCGCACATGAGGAGGGTGGCCCCCTCCTCAACGCCTCACTCTTTCCACTAAAGTTCTAATTTTTCCTAATGCTTTAAGAATGACTCCTGAATCATAAAGGCCGTTTAATTAGAATAATAAGCTCTTTCAAAAGTTGTGAAAAAAACCTTTGTCATGCTCAAAGACATAGTTATCAGACTTTTCGACTATGCTGATAAAATGGCTATCTCAAAATTTTGATCTGTGACTTTGGGGAAAAAGGAGCGAGGGAGGAGAGTTAGCTGCCCTCCAATATTTCTGGTCACTAAAAATTGCCACTAGAACTTTTGATTTCCGATAAAATGAGTCCTCTCCTGAGCTTCTACGATCACTGGTTCGATACAATCACCCCAGAGAAACAACAAACGAACAAATAAACACGCATCTGTGATCTTTCTTCTGGCAAAAAGTGCAAATTCCACATGCTTATCAAATAGTTCGTGGTAACGAACTGTAGTAAGGAGCGACCCGGCTCAATAGTAACCCAATCTCTAAAATATGGAACTTTGACGCCAATAGTTACATCAAAAGAATTGCATTTTAATGCTGATTTTAAATCTATAAGTTTCATCAAGATTAGTCTTACCCGTCAAAAGTTATGAGCCTGAGAAAATTTGCCTCATTTTAGAAAATAGGGGGAAATACCCCCTAAAAGTCGTACAATGTTAACGAAAATCACACCATCAGATTCAGCGTATCAGAGAACCTTCTTGTAGAAGTTTCAAGCCCCTATTTACAAAAATGTGGAATTTCGCATTTCTTTTACCAGAAGACGAATCACGGATGCGTGTTTATTTGTTTTTTTTTTTTTTTTTTTTTTTTTTCTCAGGGATGATCGTATCGACTGAGTGGTCCTAGAAAGTCGCGAGAGGCTCATTCTAACGGAAATTAAATGTTCTAGTGCCCTTTTTAAGTGACCGAAAAATTGGAGGGCACCTAGGCCCCCTCCCACGCTCATTTTTTCCCCAAAGTCACTGGATCAAAATTCGGAGATAGCCATTTTATTCACCATAGTCGAAAAACCTAATAACTATGTCTTTGGGGACGACTTACTCCCCCGCAGTCCCCGTGGGAGTAGCTGCAAGTTACAAACTTTGACCTGTGTTTACATATAGTAATGGTTATTGGGAAGTGTACAGACGTTTTCAGGGGGATTTTTTGGCTTGGGGGGAGAGTTTAGGGGGAGGGGTTACGTGGGAGGATCTTTTGATGGAGGAACTTCTCATGGGGGAAGAGACTTTCAATGGAGGGGGCGCAGGATTTTCTAGCATTATTTAAAAACCAATGAAAAAAATAATATGAAAAGTTTTCTCTACTGAAAGTGAGGAGGGGCATTAAAACTTAAACCGAACAGAAATTATTACGCATATGAGGGGTTTACCTCCTCGTAAAACCTCGCTCTTTATGCTAAAGTATTTTTAGTAATTTCAACTATTTATTCTACGGTCTTTGTGATTCAGGGGTCATTCTTAAGGAATTGAGACAAAATTTAAGCTTTAGTGTAAAGAGCGAGGTATCGACGAGGGGTGAGCCCCCTCATATACGCAATAAAAACATACGAATATAGAAGTTCGCTACCTAAGTTATTTCGTAAGTTATGTAAATTTTTTACTCATGAAAACGTTAGTAAAAAATTAAGTAAATTTTAATAAGTAATCAAATAACTTTTTTAGTAATCAAAAAATTGGAGGGCAACTAGGCCTCCTCTGTCGCTCCTTTTTTCTCAAAATCTTCCGATAAAAACTATGAAAAAGCCATTTAGCCCAAAAAATTAATATGAAAATTTTGTTTTAATTATTTATGCGCGGTTTAATTATTTATTTAACTATTTGTATGAATTTTTAAAATTCATATAGATAAAAAATGCATTAATTCAAAAACGTCCAGAAACTAAACAAAAAAAGCAAGTTTTTTTAAATGAAAGTAAGGAGCGACATTAAAACTTAAAACGAACAGAAATTACTCCGTATATAAAAGGGGCTTTTCCGCCTCAACGCCCCGCTCTTTACTCTAAAGTTTCCTACTGTTTTAAAGCGTAGAGTTAAGAGAAAGAGTCAAGACATTTATCCTAGAAAAGACGGTTGTTCTTGAAACGACATTTCTTATTATGTTATAATAGCATTAGAAATATCTTGACTAGAAGAAAGGCTGTACATCAATTTTTGTATATTTTGTTTGAAATTTTTAATAATGCTATACTGGAATCAGAAATGTCCTGATTGGAAGAAATGGTATGCTTTCTAATTTTGTATTTCAATCCACTGATCAGAAACAGAAGGAAACCGAATATCCTTGCATATCAGGGCATTTTGTGACTGAGCTCATCCGAAATCTCACTGCTAAAGCTAGATTGAAAAGCTTGAATCAAAAAGAGTGTAGATTCAATATTTTTCGTCACTTTTTTCACTTATTGTCTTTTCACTAAAAAGCTGTGACCAAACAGATGACACCTCTTTAGCTATCAAAGATGCCTCCTCAACCCCAACAGCCTCTATGAATCTTAACACAAGTTAGGCCACACAGTTAGACTTATCTTCAAGAGGTCAAACAGCTATATACTTCAGGTTGAAATCAGGAGTTCTTCTCTAAAAATGAGAGCTTTTTAATGGAAGATTGACCATTCTCTCTTATTTTCTCTGCTGTGACAGTTGATGAAACCAGTCAACGTGTCCTATTCGATTGCCAGCCCCTTTACGAGGATTAAATAAAAAAAAAAACAAGTTTTTTAATCTCAAGTAAGGAGCGACATTAAAACTTAAAACGAACAGAAATTGTTCCGTATATGAAAAAGGTTTTCTCTCCTCAACGCAACCGCTCTTTACGCTAAAGTTTGACTCTTTGTCACAACCCTACTTTTTAAAACAATAAAAAACTTCTATGACTTTTAGGGGGTGTTTCACCCTATTTTCTAAAATAAGGTAAATTTTCTCAGGCTCTTAACTTTTGTTGGGTAAGACAAAACTTGATGAAACTTATATGTTTAAAATCAGCATTAAAATGCGATTCTTTTTATGTAACTATTGGTATCAAAATTCCATTTTTTAGAGGTCTGGTTGCTATTGAGCCGGGTCATTCCTTACTACAGTTCGTTACCACGAACTGTTTGAAACTGGTCCTCAAGCCTCTAGTCCTCAAAAAAAGAAGCTCCAGAACTTATACCGCAATTTTGGACTTTCTCCGCAAGACGATAAAAATGTTTTTTTCATCTCTGTAAAAGTGACTGATTTATTAGATTCCGGCTGACATCCTCCTTATTGCTTTTAGTGAGTGCCGGCAGTTTTGCCTCATTTGATTGACCCTAGAATTAATATTTAGCGCTACAGCCAGATCATAAAAGGATGAAAACATTTGCTCGTGGTGATTATGGAAGTCGTACCTTATGAAAAGAAAAAAATCGTCTCACCGTAAAATTAATCTTTAACTTGATTAAAAATTGAAGACATAAAAGATTATGAACACCCATTAATAGAGTAATTCTGTGGAATTTTTTTTCGTCTCTTGGTTGTCTCTTGGTTATTTTATGTCATTTTTATACCATTATATATTTCATACTATTTTTATATATTTTGTTCCTTTATTTTGTTTCCCCGATAAATTATTTCTTCTTCTTCTTCTTCTTCTTCTTCTTCTTCTTAAAAAAGATTTTTTTAAGAGAGAATCGCATTTGTCTCATTTGAAGAAGAGCTTCCAAGCTCTTAGAGGTTCATGCCCCATTTTTGTTTATTCTTCGGTAGTCTTATTCAAGTAACTACCCACTCATTAAAATTTACATAGAGAATGATTACGTGACCAAAAGCCATGCGCTATGTTTATCTCTAATAAATTTCTCAATTAGAAAAAGTGTAGATAATGATTTTTTCGGGGGACTCAAATACCAAACCAAAACACCCATTTTGATTATAACTTAATGATGCTAAGGAGTGATCACATATCAATTCCAGATGTATTTGAGATTCAAGTCTCACAAGATTCAGCTGTCATTCAAGATGAAACACTTGTTCTATATTTGTAATAAAATTTAAGGTCGTTTATTCAACCGGAGACGAGGAAAAATTTTCCGCAATTTTACACCATTTGCGTCAGAATGTTTTGGCAAAATTTTATTGACTGTTGCTTATTTGATTACATTTTCTTCTCTGTTTTGCTGGCTATGTTCAACTTAATGTCGATGTTTTTCGCAAAAGACTAGGCATAAATCAGTAGTTGATGTGTTTTATGTTCAGCTCTCAGATTTTACCTCATTTGAAAGAGAAAACCACAGGTATTCCACTACTTCTAAAAAGGGTGTCGTTACTAACAGAATAAAAGTGGAGGAATTTAGATTGACTTGACAACACACATAGACAAAAATGACTTAGGGATACTTTTAGAGAACGAGGGGCGTCTGGGCAGGGCTGCCACACCTTGGACGTTTCTTCCCGAGGTTTGGATATTGGTAAGGGTATAAATATTGACAGTACTCTTAAAGAGCATATTAAATACATGTGTTATTATGATCTAATATCTTAGAAATGTATTCCAAGCCTTTGAATTTTTTGAAAGTTATTCTTGGGATATTATGAGATTCTTAGTGGCAACCCTGTGCATGGGGTCAGTTGTGGTAAAAGTTTTATATTTCTCCTTTGAAAAATTTTACACCGGCTATACAATTTTTAATTCATTTCAAAGGGCTCTTCAGCTTTTGCTTGATAAACATTAAAGCAATAAGGATACCTGAATAAAATCTTTCTCATATTAAAAATAATAATAAAGATTTAGATAAACTTAACTAAATGAAAATAAACATAATTGAAAATTTACGCACATGTAATTTTCTTGGGAATACTCCCTGACCATCCAAACAAAACGCACAGCGTAAAATGTTTAGTTAGATTTTGTGGAACGCTTCCAGTTGTGCTCTCTTGCACTTCCTTCAAACTACAAGATGGAAATAGCTAATCAAAATTCTGAAAGGAATTTTTGAAAGATGTTAGCTTTGTAACCTGCTTCCCAAATGAAACAAAATTTGTAATGGGTAATCACAAAAGAAAATGAAATATACGATTAAAGAATATTAAATCACTTATCGGCGTTGTCATGTAAGCATATATCCAAAAACGTTCATTACCAAGAAAATCAAAACAAAAATGCGTTTTGCCCCTGAACCCATTTGAGGTCTATCCATACCTCAAACTGTGAAATTCTAAGTTTCTTCTATAGTTGTTCTATTTTGAACTATGAAGCTATAAGGGTAGTATCATATTTTCGTCAGTGTTGCAACATTAACCGTGAAAATAAATAAGCTAAACTGATTGGTTAAGTTTGACAAAGCTTTTTGTTCTTAAAAAAAAAAAAAAATAAAAATTAGCAATCTGTTGATTCCCCGGGACACTAGAACTTCAAAAAAGCTACACCACCTTAAGCTATTTGATGCCATATGTATTTAACTAATTTTTGCTGATTTCAAACTTATATATAAATATATAAGTTTCAAGCTCCTATCTACTGTGGAACTTCGTATTTTTGCCAGAAGACCGATCAAGGGTCGGGTGCGTGTTTATTTGTATATATATATATATATATATATATATATATATATATATATATATATATATATATATATATATATATATATATATATATATATATATATATATATATATATATATATATATATATATATATATACGCCCCGCTCTTTACGCTAAAGTTTTTTACTGTTTAATAAAGTAGAATTGAGAGAAAGAGTCAAACTTTAGCGTAAAGAGCGAGGAGTTGAGAAGGGAACAGCCCCTTTCATAGACGGAGTAATTTCTGTTCGTTTTAAGTTTTAATGTCGCTCCTTACTTTCAGTTAAAAAATAACTAGTTTGTTTTATTTAGTCACATACTTTGAAGGTGCCATAAACTCCTGTAAGAAGTTTTGGTTTATCTATGGTACTTCTCATTAGTTCTAGTATTTTATATAAAATTTGCTTGTTTTATGTTTTGTTACTCAAATACGGTCAGTTCTTTTTGTCGGAATGTTCGATTCGTAATTTCAAAAGATTCTTCCAAAAAACTTTAATGTAAAACCTTTATAAATAACCCAAGATTATCACTGCACTCGTCAGCTTATTTTTCCATACTGGTACGCTTGCTAGAAAAAGAAGAAGTAATTACTATAAAATATACTTTCGAAATAAAATTAGAATAGATCATATAAATGTAATTTCTGTTTGTATTCCCACGCTTGCCCTGGAAAATCGGTCATTTTGTTTATATCATGATGTTTGTTTTTCTGTTATGCCTAATAATCTAGAGGCAGGATCGCTCCTATGAAAATATTTTGATACTACAGGAGTTCTTAAGGCTTTTGAAATAGCCATGACAGATTTTATGCAATGTGACGGGAAAAGCTTAGCTAAAAGAAACATTTCAGCCGTCATGTTTTGACAAGTCAATTTCTTTTTTTTTTAACTCTAACAATCTCGGTTTTCAGAATAGGGGCGAAGAAAGAAAATTTATTTCAGTTATGGATATTAAGTCGCTCCTTCAAATTATTACGTCTAAAACAAATTTCAATATATACCAAAGAAATTAGACTTCCGGAAATTGGGCTTTATATCGAAGGTTGGACAGACATTTTCTTCTAGTGTTTTAAGAGCAAACACATAAGAAAGGTAGATTTGTTTTTTCGCAGATAAGACGCTATTTCTGCGCAAACATTTTAAATCTGTCACACATGGTCGCTCAAAAGTGGTTGTACGTGGCAGCTTTCTACAATAACATTTATGGTCCCAAATCAATTTCAATTTTAGACAGATTTTTTTTTATTTTTTACTAATTAGCGATGAAGAAAGAAAACTCTGAAAAAATGAAACGCCTAGAATGAAATTGGGTATAGGTAAGAAATGATCTGGACGTAAGTTATCTAAAAAAAGAATTTGTAATTGATGGTAGGAATCAACTCTAAGGAGAGAAGCTTCTCGTAAGAATGTAGCGTTTATGGTCCCAAATCAACTTCAGCTCTAGTTAGACAAAAAGTATATTCAGTTGGCGAGTTAAAAGAACATTAAAAAAAGCTAAATGATTATGAATACTAAATGGGTTGACAAAATACTAAATCGAGTTTTGATATGGAGTAATTTGGATTTAAGTGATCTTAAAAAAGATAATAGAACGTGAGTCGATGGTAGGATTTAACTCTGAAGATATGTTTTTATTTTGCTCTTTCATTTTAGGTATCGTGGTGGTCTTGACACCCTGAGAGGTCAGACAGGAGAAGAATCAGTTTACACTGAGTTCAACGGAAAGGAAATTATGTTCCATGTATCTTCTCTTCTGCCTTATACCCCTAGTGACCCCCAACAGCTTCAAAGAAAAAGACATATCGGTAAGTTTTCAGGTAATTGTTCGTTTATTCGCAAGACCAAATTAACTACTAAAGCAAGTAACATTTGAAACACTTGGAAATCTGACTTTTTTGAATTTGGCTTAAATGTTTGAAGTTCCGCTCTTTCATCTGTTTACAGCATCCCCAGCTGTAAAATAGTTTGTACCATATAATGGGCCACGCGGGAAATGTTGACGAAAAAGTGTGAATACTATAATTAATATAGAAAAGAAGAAATATGACACAGGTTGTCTATAAAAGAACATTTAAGCAAATTTGGCCGATAAGATGAAACCAAGAGTTTTATTTATAGTAGCTATTTTGGACTGCGTGTGACAACTTACAATTAAAATTTTAACAGGTACTTAAAAACCGTACTCCACCCCTTCTCATGTTTAAACAAAGAGGTTATGCACAGGGGCGTAATTTTGTCAAAATCCAGGGAGTGGGGTGAAGTTGTAGCTGATTTTCCCAATTCAAGTGAAAATGATCAATTGAAAAATTAGCCGTATAGTATCACAAAAGCAAATGTATGCTAAAGAAAATTATGTAGACCTATCTTTGTTTGATAAGTTTTTGAAGACGCTAAATTTCAGGTATGGGCAAACTGGGGTCTGTGTGCAGTTGTCCCACCCCCTAGGCCTTAACAAATTACGCCCCTGGTTATGCATTGTAACGGTACGTTCTCTTAAATATTTGGGACTTTGGACCTTTGATCCTTCAAGCTATTCATGCCTACCTTCAGTGGGGTAAATCAAGAGGTGTTACCAGATAGAAATTATGCAAAAGGAAAAACTAAAAAATGTACTCTTGGGATGTTTGACTGGTAGGCTATTGACAAGGTTTTGTTTGTACTAACAAAATGTTTAGGCATCCAAGATACGGTAAGAAAAAGCGTATTCACTTTAGCTCCGTTTTTAAGCCTTTTCAAAAAGGGATATAAATTATTTTGGAGCAAGCGTTATCTGTTCAGGATATTAAGAAACAAAAAAGGATAGGGAAAAGGAGTTTGACGAGGGGGTGGGGTTAATAATTTAGAACACAAATCGCAGTTTGCCAAAAAATTTCTCATATTACCCTTTGAATTCCTGTAGGCTAGCTCCTCCCGTCCCGCCACTTTTAAACTCCTTTGTAAAGTATGAAGAGACTAGTGATTGCCCCCCTGGCCAAAGTTAAATCCGATCGACATTGGTGGTTTTAGGCTTGGGCAGAGGGCAGCTGTCCCCCTTTTTTGACATTCAATTCCTTTTTTTTTATTTTTACGCTCCTATTAAGGTACTTAATTAACTAAGAAGCTATTTTAAAACGCTTCCCCCCAGTTTATGAACTCTAAAACCGTTACCGCCTATCGCCAAATTATTACTGAGGCTTTAAATATAAAATAGCAGGAGATATAGTTAGTAAAAATTTTATTAAATTGAACGAATAGCTTGCATTCAAACAAACGGTTAGATATAAGATAAAGGCATGAATTAATGTAAACACAAATGCGGTAGTGCTATATTCAATATAAAAAACCTTACCCCTTGTATTAATTTGCTGAAACGATAAGGGTCTAAGTAAAACCACCAATAAAGATTCTCTGAATGTTTAAGTATGACAAAAGTTGTAATTTTTTTTTCAGCTCCATGAATATTATTTTAACTTTGTTATAGCCAGCCTCGGTTTACTATTGTTGATAAATAAGTAGATAGATACGTGTATTTGAAAAGCCCAAGGGCCATATACATCCAAAAATATAAATAAATAACAAACAAGCAAGGAAATAAAACAACAGTACAAATTACAAACACGCGTCAAAACAGGATACAACGCGAAAATACCTAATCTAACAACAAAAGAAATTAGTTATATAAAACTTTTTCTTCTTATTAAGGATTTATCTATATACACTCCCACTCGAAATGTTGTGGTTGGGTTACTATTTTGCAGATACCCGGAAGCATCAAATTAATCCCATGCAAATAAATTTCCCGTAAATCAAAGAGCACCGGGCATTTCGGGAGAAAATGATACAAGTCTTCCTCCTCATCTTTACAAAGAGGACAAACATTCCACCTATCAGGACCAACTATCATTTTTTTTTGTCGAGCAGTTTTTGCCTGTTATGTATAAAATATGTACAAATAAATATGTACACATTGTTGAGTCGAAAGAAATTCTTTAGGAATACGGTCTTATATATATCACGAAACTAAAAACAATTACAAGCTTGTTTTTTGTTCTTATGCATTTAATTTGGTAATACCCGAGAAATTTGCTACTAAAATTTAATTTTTGTCATTTGATATTATTTTGAGGCCACTTTTCTACTGGCTATATTTGCAAAAATTTGAGACCAAATGTGAACTGACAAATGTATTTAACCATTAAAGCAACAGAAAAATATTCACATTATAGAACACTGGAAAAGCTTGGACAGAATCTAAAATGATAAGAGAAACCAATTAAAATATTTATATAACTTAAGCCTAGGATTTATTTTATGTAATACTTATTTTTTCCTAAAAAATTAAATGAGAAATGAAGATTGTCTGTTCCTTTATCTAAATCATCCCAAAATTTTCGTTATTTCTGAAATTTTGTAGATTAAGGAAAGAAACATCGTTTGCGTAAGGCTCATGGATTTTTTTTTATTTATGTATTTATTATTAATTTATATATCTGGACGCCTTCTTTGATTAATTTCTTTTATGTATATTTTTGTATGTTTGTCTGCATTTTGAATTTGTCTTTTTTTATTCCATTGTAATCCTTAAGTGTTTTTAATGGGCATTAAACATTTTTTTTTCAAAGCATATTGTATTTTAATTAATTTACCTAAACGCCAACCCACGGTGTTTTTATTTATTTGAGAGAATCACGTGCATGAGAGCTTAGATTAATGGAAACATTTCTTCGGGAATTAAATCTTTTGTAGTCACAAGAAAGAGAGATGACCTTTTAAGTTTTATTTCACTGATTGATCGATTGCTTCGGTTGCTTTTATGTACAAAGGAAATGGGAAAAAATTATCCAGTTCGTTTGTTCGAACCCTCTAATCTCATTAGTTGCACCTTTCAGATTAACAAAGTATCCGTGCAGCATCTTTGAGGTCAGTGACGTATAAGGAGGGTGATGCCTTCTTTATGAGGGGTATTTTGGACCCCTGCTCCTTTAAATTGTCATGATTTATATTAAATCCCACATTTTCTTTATTTTAGCGTTTTGCTTAGTTCTGATTAATATTTTTTTTTATTTAAGATTACCATTTAACGGGATCTCTGCTTGAAATAGTACCTCAAAGGCTCTAATACTAACAACTCACCGTAGCACCAGGCCGCTTGTGGCCAACACAGCTACGCACACTCCTCTTCCATCCTAATCTATTCAAAGCCTCCCTCATTACACCCTCCCAGGAAGTTCTCATTTCCCTTAAATCTCTCTTTATGAATTCCTCCCACCCCAACCGTGGACGACCTGCATTCTGTTTAGTCCTAGACGACTGGCCAGAAAGGACAATCTTCGGCAATCTGTCATCCTTCGTTCGCAGAACGTGTCCTAGTTATGTGAACCTTTCTCTCATGATAGTTCTAGAAAGCGGAATTGAACCACACTTTTCGTACTGCCTACTGTTTGAAATACGGTCAGTCAGCCGGGTACCCAAAAGCTCCTTAAAGAATAACAGTAAAATCAATTGTAGAAGGGTCCAAAAAATAAATAGAAAATAATAATTCTACCTCGCAGTATCGAAGTCACAAATTATGGATTAATCAATAATCCAACATTGATTTATATGTTATTTCATTCAATTACCATGAACTTCTCATGAAATGTTAAAGTACTTTAAATGCATCCTAAGAAATTCCCTGGTTCATTCATCCAAATCAATATCTTAGACACTATTTGTTATATGTTACCAATGTTAATTCGTTCTGTATCTTTTTTACAAAATGTTGACATCTATGTGAACACTCTTTCTCCGCTGTATACTGCCCAAAGGGCCTTGAGTGCATCGTGACAAATCTCCAGAGATTTCATTTCCACTCGTTCATTCAGCGAAGTCTGTATCTTAGGTACTACTTATTGTAAGTTACTGATGTTAATTCGTTCTATTTTTTTTTTTAACACAGTTGACATCCAGGTGGACACTCCTTCTCCGCTGTGTACTGCCCAAAGGGCTTTGAGTGCATCGTGAGAAACCCCCAGAGATTTCAATTCCACTCGTTCATTCAGCGAAGTCTGTATCTTAGGTACTAATTATTGTAAGTTACTGATGTTATTTCGTTCTATTTTTTTTTTGAACACAGTTGACATCCAGGTGGACACTCCTTCTCCGCTGTGTACTGCCCAAAGGGCTTTGAGTGCATCGTGAGAAACCCCCAGAGATTTTATTTCCACTCGTTCATTCTGCAAAGTCTGTATCTTTATGCTAATTATTGTAAGTTAGTGATGTTATTTCGTTCTATATCTTGTTTTTGCACACAGTTGACATCCAGGTGAACACTCCTTCTCCGCTATGCACTGCTCAAAGGGCTTTGTTTGCCTCCTGAGAAATCCTCTGGGATTTCATTTCCTCTCGTTAATTCAGCAAAGTCTGTATCTTAGATACTACTTATTGTAAGTTACTGATGTTAATTCGAGCTATATCTTATTTTTGCACACAGTTGACAACCAGTTGAACACTCCTTCTCTATTATGCACTTCTCAAAGAGCTTTGACTGTCTCCTGAGAAATCCCCAGAGATTGAATTTCATTCCGTTCATTCAGCAAAGTTTGTATCTTAGATACTATTTTTGCAATCTACTGACATTAATTCGCTTTATCTCTTCCTTCACAAAGAGTCGAAACCCTCATAATGGAGCAAATATTGATGAAACTAAATAATTTTGTTTTTGTAAATAACTGTTGACGCATCATAAAACCCTTAGGGAGCAAACAGAACTGCATTAGAAAAAAAAATTAGTTCCACAAAGATCCTCCGATTTTATTTATTGCCTAAAATATGTCATATAAAATTGTAACGCAAATATATTAAAAACAGTTAAAATTTTCTAATAAGACAGTGAAAAATAAAAATAAGTTTTGAATAAAACAAAAATTATAATAAAAGTCCAAATATTTTCGCATCCGGATTCCGCATTTTGCATCCAGACACCATTATCAAAGAAAAACAAAAACTAAGAACTGCTACTACTACTACTACTACTACTAGCAGCTCACCGCAGCACCAAGCCACCTGAAGCCAACACAGCTACACAGGCTCCTCCTCTGCCCCGATCTATTCAAATCCTCCCTCTTCACACCCTTCCAGGAAGCCCCCATTTCCTTTAAATCTTTCTTTATGACATCCTTCCACCCCAGACGAGGACGGCCTGCTTTCCGTTTAACCCCTGGACGGTTGGCTGAAAAGGACAATCTTTGGTAATTTTTCATCCTTCATCCACAGAACGTGCCCTAGCCATCTCAGCCTTTCTTTCATTAATGCCATAGAAAGCGGGATTGAACCGCATTTTTCGTACAGCCTACTGTTTGAAATACGGTTAAACGCTTTTTATTCAAACGTGCTTTTTTTTATGTGTAGTGTTTGGGATGTCTTTCTTTACTTGTTTTATTTAGGCTATTTTTTGCGTTGATAAAAGCTTCCAGATGTGGACCTAAAATTTCGGACTTTTATTATTATTTTTGGATAAAAAATTTTTCCACTGCTTTATGAAAATATGCTGCCTATTCTTAATACATTTTCATTACAATTGTAAACATTTCGCATATTTTCTAAAAGTTTCAGAGATTCGTAATCCTTACATATTTTGTTCTTGAGTGGAGGACAGGAAAATCTCTGACCCCCCTCCTTTCTGCCCTAATGAATCCCCGTGAGCAAACCAGATACATACTGCTCTTTTCAGTTACTGACAGTGATTGGTTGTATCTCTTCTGTCACGAACAGGTGACACCTACATAATGGAGTTTATATTGATTAAATCCAATAGAATCTTTTCATCTTTTTAAATAGCAGATGAAGCGTAACTAATATATTTCTCAAAGGTGAAAAATCGATTGTTCTGTGTATCTTTTCTGCTCCATTAGCAGGGAAATTAGGAACATTTGATATCGATACCTATTCAAATAGCAAAACGGAAATGAAATGGAAAGAACTAATTGAGTCAATGCAATAAAAAAAAAAGAAAATGATAAACATTTCTGTGTAATCACTTACATTCCCTGTTAAGTGTCAGTAAAGGTTGGTTCGTGCAGGTAAAATTTCGTGCAAAACCGCACGTCTTACGCAAAATTGACTTGTTGAATTGCTGGCATGCATGGGTCACAACGTGTGAAGTTGTTTTGTGTATTGTAACACATAGCACACAAAGATGCAGTACAATGTAGAATTACGACTTTCTAGTGTTTTAATCTTACCCTCAGCAAAAATGTTCACACATCCCTGTGAGCCACCAAAATGTTGCAGTCTTGTATATTTTCGTCTACCAGGAGGGTTAATCGAAGGGGCATAATTCGGGGGACAGATGAGCAATTGCCCCTGGATTATGAAAAAATCTCATTTTTGGCATTTCTGTTAGAAAACATAAAAAACAAAGCCCCCCCCCTAGATGTCAAAACTACCGCTCTCTATACCTTAGTTTTAAACAAAAATATTGAAAATATCCTTGCCCCCTAAATTTTCTTACCCTGGCTGATGAAACCTCCCATTCTCCAACCCTCCGTTGGTACCCTTAACTGTCATTATGACATCTTGTGTTCTACACTGTCCCCTCCCCTATTGCACTTCCTGGCTGAAAGACCGTGAGTTGGTGATCACCACCCCCGGTTGGGCTCTGAAGTTTCGTGCCGTATCCTCCTTTTTCCTTTTATATTCCACTACGTCTGTTGCCCTCAGTGTGGTCAATAGCAACGTATTTTATGTTAAGAATGTTGATTCAAAATGTTTTTCATCTTTGATTTTGTGATTCACCTCGAATGCTTCAAATCTTTTTACTTCCTTTTAGTATGTATATGAATCAAATGCGAATGGTTTGGTTTAATAAGCTGTTTTTCATGAATACTGTTTTTAACAAATTAAATGAACCAAATTGTAAATTACTTTTCTGCGAGAGTTGAACTAGTTTAAGAGACCAGTCTTGACTTCTTAATTTCGGAACGTTATTGTTATTCTTTTATTGTAACCCAGCAAATTTTTTGGCAGAGCATTTAACCCCTAGCTTATTTAACTGCGCTATATAATCCTAGCAGGAAACTGATGAAGCAGAAGAATCTTGTTGTTGGGTTAGCACTTTTTTGGAACTTGTCAATGTTGCTTTTGTAGAAATAATAGAAATCAAAGAAATTTTTTTTTAAAGAGAAACATTTTCAAATTCATTTGTACTAAATTTTTAAATATTTGAGTAATTTATCGTTAAATTATGGGAGCTTTAACCTGAATAAGCTGCCTTGGCGCATATAAGCTCATATTAGAACGTTTCTGAACTACGTTTTAAAGGGTATCAAACAGTTCGTGGTAACGAACTGTAGTAAGGAGCGACCCGGCTCAATAGTAACCAAAACTCTAAGAAATGGAATTTTGATACCAATAGCTACAGCAAAAGAATCGCATTTTAATGCTGATTTTAAATATATAAGTTTCATCAAGTCATGTTTACGAGCCTGAGAAAATTTGCCTCATTTTAGAAAATAGGGGGAAACACCCCCTAAAAGTCATAGAATCTTAACGAAAATCACACCATCAGATTCAGCGTATCAGAGAACCCTACTGTAGAAGCCAAGCTCATATCTACAAAAATGTGGAATTTTTTATTTTTTGCCAGAAGGCAGATCACGGATGCGTGTTTATTTGTTTGTTTGTTGTTTTTTTTCCCAGGGGTGATCGTATCGACCCAGTGGTCCTAGAATGTTGCAAGAGGGCTCATTCTAACGGAAATGAAAAGTTCTAGTGCCCTTTTTAAGTGACCAAAACAATTGGAGGGCACCTAGGCCCTAGGCACCTAGGCCCACGCTCATTTTTTCTCCAAAGTCAACAGATCAAAATTTTGAGATAGCCATTTTGTTCCGTATGGTCAAAAACCATAATAACTATGTCTTTGGAAATGACTTACTCCCCCACAGTCCCTGGGGAAGGGGCTGTAAGTTACAAACTTCGACCAGTGTTTACATATAATAATGGTTATTGGGAAGTGTACAGTCGTTTTCAGGGGATTTTGTTTTTGGTTTTGGGGGTGGGGTTGAGGGGAGAGGGCTATGTGAGAGGAGCTTTCCTTGGAGAAATATGTCACGGGGGAAGAAAAATTCAATGAAAAGGGCGCAGGATTTTCTAAAATTACTATAAAAAAAAAATATGAAAAAATAAACATGGAAAAGTTTTTTCAATTGAAAGTAAGGAGTAGCATTGAAACTAAAAACGAACAGAGATTATTACGCATATGAGGGGTTCTAAAAATAGTTTAGCATAAAGAGCGAGGTATTTAGGAGGAGATAAATACCTCGCTCTTTATGCTATAGTATTTTTAATAATTTCAACTATTTATTCTACGGCCTTTCTGATTCAGGGGTCATTCTTAAAGAATCGGCACAAAACTTACGATTTAGTGTAAAGAGCGAGGTATTAACGAGGGTACAAACCCCCTCATATACATAATACAAATTTAAGAATATAAAAGTTTGTTACGTAAGTTAATTCTTAAGTTATGTATATTTTTTACTAATAAAAAAATTCGATAAAAATTAAAATTTATAGTTGCCTTTTTGTGTAACCGAAAAATTGCATGGCAACTAGGCCTCCTTCCCCATCCCTTATTTCACAAAATCGTCTGATCAGAACTAAGAGAAAGCCATTTAGCCAAAAAAGGAATTAAAATGTAAATTTAATTTTAATAATTTATGCGTGGAGAGCCAAAAGCAAACATGCATTAATTCAAAAACGTTCAGAAATTACATATAAAAAAAACTAGTTTTTCTAACAGAAAGTAAGGAGCGACATTAAAACTTAAAACGAACAGAAATTACTCCGTATATGAAATGGGTTGTCCCCTCCGCAATCCTTCGCTCTTTACGCTAAATTTTGACTCTTTACCACAATTCTGCTTTTTAAAACAATTAAAAGCTTTAGCATAAAGAGCGAGGGATTGCGGAGGGGACAATCCATTTCATATACGGAGTAATTTCTGTTCGTTTTAAGTTTTAATGTCGCTCCTTACTTTCAGTTAGAAAAACTAGTTTTTTTTATGTATATCATTCTAGGTCTATCTTCCTCTTATTCTTTCCTCTTTGTAACTATATTGAAGTTGAAAGCATTGGCAAAATAGTTTAAAATCTTTAGTATATCGCTAGCTTTTTTTGCCA
The DNA here is from genome assembly GCF_032884065.1 of Artemia franciscana. Taxonomy (NCBI): domain Eukaryota; kingdom Metazoa; phylum Arthropoda; class Branchiopoda; order Anostraca; family Artemiidae; genus Artemia; species Artemia franciscana. Next base: position 1,099,332 of record NC_088867.1, on the reverse strand, counting down.
TACTATTATATATCTTCTCATCTTAATGCATTAAATAAAAAAAAAAACAAGTTTTTTTAACTGGAAGTAAGGAGCGACATTAAAACTTAAAACGAACAGGAATTACTTCGTATATGAAAGGGGCTGCTTCCTCATTAACGCCCCGCTCTTTACGCTAAAGTTTGACTCTTTCTCTCAACTCTTCTTTTTAAAACAGTAAAAAACTTTAGCGTAAAGAGCGGGGCGTTGATGAGGAAGCAGCCCCTTTCAAATACGAAGTAATTTCTGTTCGTTTTAAGTTTTAATGTCGCTCCTTACTTTCTGTTAAAAAAAACTTGTTTTTTTATATTTAATTTCTGAACGTTTTTGAATCAATGCATATTTTGATTTTGGGTCTCCGCAGAGGAATAATTTAAACGAAATTTGCACATTTATTTTTTTTGGCTAAATGGCTTTCTCATAATTTTGATCGAATGATTTTGAGAAAAAAAAGAGCGGGGGAGGAAGCCTAGTTGCACTCCGATTTTTTGGTTAATTAAAAAGGCAACTAGAACTTTTAATTTTTTACGAATCTTTTTATTGGTGAAAGATATACGTAACTTATAAATTAGCTCATGTAAAGAACTTTTGTATTCTCATGTTTTCATTACATATCTGAGGGGGTTCGCCTCTTCAGTGCCTCGCTCTTTACACTAAAGCTTAAATTTTGTCCCAATTCATTAATAATGACCCCTGAATCATAAAAGCCGTAGAATAAATAGTAGAAATTACTAAAAATACTTTAGCGTAAAGAGCGAGGTATTAGGAGGAGGTGAGCCCCACATATGGGTAATAATTTCTGTTCGTTTTAAGTTCTAATGCTGCTCCTTACTTCCAGCTGAAAATTTTTTTTTCATATTTATTTTTTCATTGTTTTTTTTTAATAATGCTAGTAAATCCTGCTCTCCCTTCATGGAAATTTTCTTCTCCCATGACAAATTCCTCGATGGAAAGCTCCCCAGCATATCCCCCTCTTCTCAACCCCTCCCCAACCAAAAAATCCTCCTGAAAACGCCTGTACACTTTCCAATAACCATTACTATATGTAAACCCTGGTCTAAGTTTGTAACTTGTAGCCCCTCCCACGGGGATTGTGGGGGAGTAAGTCGTCCCCAAAGACATAGTTATAAGGTTTTTCGACGACACTGAATAAAATGACTATCTCAGAATTTTGATTCATTGACTTTGGGAAAATAATTAGCGTGGGAGGGGGCCAAGGTGCCCTCCTTGGGCACCTTGGTTCTTAAAAGTTGGACTGATTCTTAAAAGAATCAGTCCAACTTTCGGATTGGAAAGTTGATCCAAAGAACCCCCCTCTGAAAAATATAAAAATAGTGGAAGAAGTATGTACTTAGTGGAAAATGAGTACATAGGTAAGGGACCTTTCAAAGTTCACATAAACTTTAAAATTAAGAGGATTGAGAGTTTCCAAAGAGGCTTGTTGCACTTGATATGTCTAAGTCTTGATTGAAAATTAAGCATAGGCAAAAACTCCTTTTTGAATTAAATCCTTTTTTAATAGTTGTTCGGCTCGAACAACTATTAAATCGGCTTACATTGTTCCCAAACGTGGACTCTCATAACCGTCCACCCGGATTCAGACGAAAAGAAAGTCTTCGCCGGATGGGGTGGAAAGAAGTCATGAGAAATGATTTAAAGGAATCGGGAATTCGTGGGAGGAGACAGGAAGTGTAGCTTAGAACAAATTAAGGCACTTAGCAAAGATGTGCGTGATATAGGCCTATACAGTTTTGGAGTGGGGACTCCTCACCGCCATAGAAAAAAAAAATACAACGCTTTCAAGGCAAGAAACAGTTTGCATGCCCCCTTATAAAACATTTTCACAGACCTGCCTCCTTCCCCCTTGTAAAAATTCGTAGTGGGCCTATTAAAAAAAAAAAATATGATTGCTAATTTAGAATCAAGCTAACCCAACTGCTTGTACTTATACTTTTTTTTAGCTTGTACGAAGTCATTTATGATTCTACGGTACTTTTAGATACCCTGGAAAAATTTAGTTAAGTATGAGATCTTTAAGCTGAAAAGTTTCCTTAATAAGAGAAGTCTAACTGGATAATATCAATTTTGAGGCGTCTATTACCGTGTGATATTGCAGCAAATAGAAAAGAAATTATAAAAATAAGTTAATTCCAATTTCAGTTAGTTTTATTAAGTAAGAGTTTATTTTTTCTATTTCTCAGAAATTTTAATACACAGGTAAGGAAATAGGAGGGAAAAAGGGGTTAATAGGAGGAGCAAAAGGGGTTGGATATCAGAGAATTTTGTTAGAAAAGTTTTAGAAAATGTTTGACCTTCGACCTTTTTCTAACTTGTTGAAAGTTTGCTCTGATGCAGAATTTTGAGTCTGTAGAATCAGTGGTTTATGTTCTCGACTTTTAAATTTTGGTTTCTCTTACTTTTTCATATTTTTACTTCCCAAATAAAATTGTGAGGGTCTTATGGTAAGTGTCCGTATCATCTGGCCAATCAGGTGAGGCTATGAAACAGGTAGCTCAAGCCAATATTTTTCTCCGGAGTACTTTCATTATCAGATACCAGTTGGTTTTCGATCATCATTAGAGATGATATGTCGCTGTACCTCACGACTAGGGAGTCGAGCTGAAACTATCAAAACAATTTTTTTGGGGAAGGGGCTGGATGGGCTAGTTTGGGCAAAGGGGATAAAGTGTCTTTTCCCCCTCTTCACAAGAGAGCTGTTGCTTTTTTCTTTTTTTGTGCTCGTCGTCCGATTAATACTAAATATGTTTTTATTACTCAGAGTCTTTCCTTCGTTTATTTACTCCTCTCATATCTTCATTCCTTCATATTTCTTTTTGTTTGTCTTGTACTATGTGTACTGATGTACATGTTTGCTGTGAAACTGAAAATTAATACGCAGCCGGTTCTTCTAGATATTTCTGCTTCCTATGGTTCTCATAAAGTTTATTTTCAGGAAATGACATTGTTGGTATAATTTTCCAGGAAGGCAATACCCCCTTTACACCTGATATGATCACCTCCCATTTTCTGCACGCTTTTATTGTGATCCAGCCAATTAGTGTTCCAGGGTCAAAAAGTGTAAGGTAAGGGACTTTGTAATTCAAAATGTAGTCTATACAAGTAAACTGAATCGTCACAGTTCAAGCTATATGAATGGACCGCGACGGTCCCGCACGTCGCGGGACGTGCTAGCAGTCCAGAACTTTTACTTGATTATTGAGTTGTAGTCTAAAAAGAAATATGGAAAAATGTTTTTTTTATCACACATGTAAGTGAAACCAGAACTGTATAGGATAAACTCTGGGGGCTTCTTTAAGTTGTTTTGGGGTTGGGAGGGGGGCTGCAGCTGCATCCTTGACATTCAGTCGCCTCAGAAGCATATTGAGATAGCGGCTCAAGGATTACAGAAGGGAGAGAACAGCAGTTCAGAATTTTTCAGGTTCAGATTCATTTATTTTTCAATCATATATACATTTAATGTATATATATATATATATATATATATATATATATATATATATATATATATATATATATATATATATATATATATATATATATATATATATATATATATATATATATATATATATTCACATAAAAGTATAAAAATGCAGCGAGCTTCTGAGCTGAGAGGATTTCAAAGGGATGGAGAGGATTGATAATCCTTAGCTTCATTCTTGATGAATCCAATTTAACCACTCAGTCCTATGGATTTCTACTACGATATCCGTCGGAAACTTTCATTTGTTTATTCAGTTTTCGTTTTTTTTTCTTAACACGTTTCCTAAGAAGATTGAACTATAACCGAAACTGTTATATTATTGCTGAACCCATCTCAGTCGCTTCTGAAGTATCTGTTAATAGGCACAACACTGATTGCCACCATTTTTAGACAAAAAAATCGTCAATAAGCCTCATCTAGCGACCAATTTCCAAGTAAACCAGATTCCCAAGATATTACCCAGATGGTTGTATCTAAACTTTTAAAAGAGAACTTTTACTGTATTTTAAGGTAAAAAAAAAGTCTAGCTAGTTTCATAATTTTGTCACAGGTCGATTGGGAGTTGATTTCAGATGGTTTAGCTGGGTAATACTTTCTGATGTTTTTGCTGATCAAAAATTTATCCAATGGACGAGTCAGATTTTGAAGGGAGGGAGCCTTCTCATAATTAAACTGTCTTAACTATGCAGAATTAGACTGCTCAAAATTAAACTGTCCTATGTAAAGAAATATAAAACTCTTTTACTTTTTTTGTTTCCACAATATAACTAGTGTCTATAATTAGCCTGTGACTAGACTAATCTATAACTGGTATATAACTGTCTATAACTTGTCTATAACCATAACTAGTCTATCGTCTATAACCAGTTTATAGCTAGTCTATAATTAATCTATAACTGTCTAATAACTAGTGTCGATAGCTAGTCTATAACTTTTTATACCTAGTCTATAACTAGTCTATAACTGTCTATAGTGCAGCTTTTGTTTTCACAATATAACTAGTTTCTAGAATAAATAAATTTATTTAATTATATAGCTAACCCAGCACTTTAAGTCCCTATGCCTATGCAATGTAAGACGGTTATGATCGTATCATGTTTATGACGATGTTATGAGAACTGTTCAAATCGAACCGATGGTCGTAGAATGTTGCAAGAGGGTTTTTCGAGTAAAAACTGCTAGTTCTAGTGCCCTAATTATTATTTGTAAGTGATTGGAGGATAAAAGGATCCTCTTTTTGCCCTTTTAGTCCTGGTTCTCACAGTTGCGGAACATGATGTTAGATCGGCAATTAGAATAGTTATTCCCAAGACGAAAACTATAATATACACATTTTTTTTTAGATGCAAAGCCTCTGAAATATTTTAAACTAGATGTTAATAATAGCAGTAATTAAATTAAAAAAGAATACTGTCAATGAAAATAAAGAGCGACATTAGAAACCACAAGGAACAGAAATTTCATGTATATCAGGAACTGTCCTTCATAAGTATTATTCTTTTTGCTACAGTTAAAATTTTATATTTTAACTACAGAATTTACACAAGTCCTGCCCTAGACAATTCATAGAGTATCACAGAAAAAAGAACTGAACAAGTTTATCGCGCTAGGACACTTGCCAATGTTTACTTTGCAATTCCTTGTCTCCTAAGAAGTTTCAGAAGTTTAGCAGTTCTGATGATCCCACAACTCGATAAGTACTACTTTTGCAAGGACTCCATTTAGTCTTAACCGGAAAGTAAACTAGTTTTTAGAGCTCTTACTTAGATACAAGTTTGATTCTAGCTCTTCTCTTTTTTCTTATTTTCTTTATCTCTCTGCTCTCTTGTCCGTCTTAATTTTGCTTTACGTAAGTGTTATTTTACTGTACGTTTTATTTTTAATTATGCCTTGCCTTTCTGATGAAAGGCAAGCTTTTAGATGCCAAAAGCTGAAAAGAAGCTTAAGGGAAAATAGAGCCTAGTCGTTCATATACTAAAAGGGGAAAATACTAACTTACGAGAAACCATTGTAGATCAGACAGGATAAAGATAAAAACGGCGGTTTTCCCTCGCTCAGAAAAGAACCGGAGCTCTGAAAATCCTTAAAATGATTTTCGCCTGACTATTAGAAAAGTTGAAAAAAGAGGCAGGTAGCTCTCTTAAACAACTTCTTAATGGCATTAAGATTTCTATTTAAAAGGCATTGACGAAATTTTGTACCTCACAGCATTGATCATCCTGGCTGAGTGGGTTGGTGCGCTGGATTCGGGATCCTTTGTCTGAGAGGGCTAGGGTTCGAATTCTAGTGTACCCAATTATTGAGTTTGGGACGGGGGTTAGGGGCGTGACTCTGTAAGCTCAGCCAGTGTCGACCAAGCTCAAAATGGGTACCTGGAGAAATCTGGGGAAGGTAAAGAGGAAGGGTGTGTGAAAGCACAGGATGTTTGGCCCCTAACCCCCCATTGCACTTCCTGGCTGAAGGGCCAAGAAACGGAGATCAGCACCTCCGGTAGGGACTGTAAAGTCTAATGCCGTATTCTTTACTTTTACCTTTACAGCATTGATCAGTTGATAAGTGATTGGATGGCTCCTATTTTTCCTGTTAAAAAAGTGTTTCTAATACTAGTTAGTTCCCTTTTTGGGATCTCCTCTTCATCCTCATGCTTAAACAGTTGAGAAAATGGTTCAAATGCTTATAATCCTTCATAAGTTTCAAACTAATAATTAAGTACTCAGCTTGAATTTAAGTGGTCAATGCCCATAGTTTCTGGGCAAATATAGTCACACATATTTGCACAAATTATACAAGTTTTCTTCTCAATACATTCAAAACATAATTCAAAAGCTTATTGATTATGACGAGATAATGTTCTACAATCGATTTTTTTTTAATGTTGCGGGTTTTTCTTCTTAAATTTTACTTGACAGCATTCGGTGTATCGTAGTTTCTGACCAGATCGTCTGAAAAACAGTCTTAAAAATGGCTTCTTTCTAAAACATATTCTACCTAATTTGATACCTCATAGTTTCTGGCCATGTATTGTCATACTACCAAAAATGTCACATTATTGAAAAGGACTTATTTTCATATTACCACGGCTAGAAAACAGTTCATGCTTAATCTGCGGTTTTGGCTGATACCTTCCTACTCATGTAGTAGAATTTTTGTGTGTTTAGAAAAAAGTAGGTATAATGTCGTTACTTAGTATAAAGGGACTGATAAGAAGCGAAACCATAAAGGTAGAATAAAAATGCAATTATTTTCTATGTTGTTCTAATTCCCCCAACACATTTATTTTAATTGCTGCAGATAAGACCAGGCGTCTTCTGATTACTTAATAAAGAGAAACAATTTCGAAAGAATAAATTTTTATCTTCAATATCATTTTTCTCCCTGGAAAAATATGGAATGAAGCAGAGACCACCCGGCTATAACTCTTGAACCTGTAATCCAATCTTCGGGCGAATCTTGGTGCAATAAATAATGTTGGAGCCTTCACAGTATCAATTGGAAAGGATAGCTGATATTATGTCATGCATTTTCTTTTCTTTTTTTTCAGTTTAATGGGGGAAAACAATGAAAAGGAATTTGTTTAGGTCGAGGATCAAATTCTTTCTGAATAGGGATTTAACATTATAATATTAATGAAACGCAAGAGGTGTTTTCTGACACACTCCTTAAGCATGTCACTTAGGAGATCATCATAAGACTTACAGCTGTTTTGGTTATGCACCCTTAGATATCAAGCACTCATAAATTATTGGAATTATACTGCTTCTACATTTTTCTGTTCTTAATCTAAATTGACTAGGTCCATCCAGTCTTCTTTTTTTTTTGTAAGCAACAAAACATTGATTACTTAAATGTGTATAAGATCGCGGGTATTTCTTCTGTTAGAAACTGGCCTCCAGTTGTGTTTGATTTCCTTATATTGGAATCACCTGCACATGGCTACCAAATTGACACATTTTGTGTCAAAATGACACAATTTGATGTTGCGTGACACAATGACACATTCAGACGAAATGTTGACACAATCGACGAAAATGACACATTTTTCAATAAAAAATGACACAACCGACAAAAATGACACATTTTTAGAAAAATGACACATTTTTGTCATCCCAGTCTTGATTTTTAAAATGGTAATATAAGAAAAGTAAAATTTCAATTTTCTACCTCCAGAAAAGCTACAAATTAATGGAAGGGAATAGCGCTGCCTAACGGTGGCAGTAGTACACAAACAGTGCAGAATACAGGACAGATGCCATCACCGTATTTAAAATTTAAACCACGCGAAAAAAAAAACAGCCATAGGCGGAAATTTCAAATCAAAATGCACGCTGAATATCTGAACTTGATTGGCTTCTTGATTGAGTATTTGATTTAGCCAACTGGTACGTACTTAATAGTAAAAATTAAACAGCATGCAGTTTACCAAAGCTGTGTGATAAGCAGCAACTCCCATTTTTAGGAGTACAGGAGGGGTATCCAACCTCGGACAAGATTACAAATTGTCATACGAAAAGTCTATTTTCAATTTGCTGTCGGAATTGATTGTCCCTAAAACTTTTATAAATGTAAAATTGACTCGTTGGCCACCCAGATACAAATTCATAGTGTGTAACATTGATTTAATCGAATGTTTCTATTTCTTTCATGGCGTCACAAAAAGGTCATGATCCCAAGATAATAGGATAAGGTTAAGTTTACTCCTTTTTGAACTGATTTGGAAAAGATTACATATTCAAAACTCTAAATAAAGATTTGACAATTAAATATGATACCACTTGTAGCAAAAAAATATGACACATTTTGTGACACATTATGAAATCTGAGATTACACAAAAAGCACATTTTCGGAAAAAATATGACACACTCCTTAAAAAAAATTTGGCAGCCCTGCACCTGCAGATTCTCATGCTTAGAGAGTTTATATGTCTAGCAGATTTTCGTCAGGTATAACTCCATTGCTTAAAGTTCGTGCATCTATTTTAAGTTTCAAATTATTACCCAAATACCCAGAGGTAATATTAGGAGGAGGAGCGAGGAATCACTTGCCTCGGACACAGAAATTTTTCAACTAGGAGCTCTGATCAGTTGACTAGTAAAATCAGGCATACGACGCGATCTGGGTTTATGATTAAACATGGAGGTGTTGTTATTTGGGACTCAATTCCAGAGAGTGTTAAGTGGTCTGAAAACCTCATGTTATTTAAAGTAAGAATAAAAAAAAGTATTTTTTAAATAAATTGGAAATTACATTGGTCCCTAAATTGAGCAGCATATTATTGATTGTAAGTCCAATTTTAGTAATTTTTCTTTGATGAGATAAACACATACCTACCTACCTACCTATAACTCTTCCTGCTTTCTGACTCAAACTTAAATTCGCCTGCTCGGACCTATAGATACTTCGTCAGGCCCAGAGAATTTAGGTCCGAGCATCTATAGGTCCGAGCAGGTGAATTTAAGTTTGAGTCAGAAAGCAGGAAGAGTTATAGGTAGGTAGGTAGGTATGCGTTTATTTCATCAAAGAAAAATTACTAAAGTTGCACTTAAAATCAATAATATGCTGCTCAATTTAGGGACAAATAAATTTTGTGAACAATTCTTATTGGTTCAAATTAACGCTAGCTTCTTGGTATGAGTAAAGGTATGAAGTCATAGAATGAAATTTACTCGCTTACTAGTCATACTTATAAGATCAAAACGGCTCTCTAATTTTCTTACTAATGAAGATGCTCCCTAAAAATAAAGATTAATGCTAATACTGACAAAAATATCGGCCGTCGTATTCTAAATACATTTTTTTGGAAACCAGTTTGACCAATTGGATACGGAAATGTACTTAAACCCATTTCCCGTACATATTCATAAACAAATGAAAAAATAATAATAATAGCACTGGTTGATACATTCAGTGAAAACCAATATTTTTTTGGAGTATTTCCATTCCTTATTTTCTGAACTCAGTTTAAATTCTGAATGGCTCATTCTTTGAAATTTACATTCTTTGAATGTAAAAATTTACACATTTGTTTTGATCGAATTAGTTTCGTTTTTCAGCTCAGAGTTTGCATGCTGTTCTTCGGTATCAGAGCCTGGGCAGCTAATCAGCAGAATAAGTTGAATAAACAACTACACCTTCAAAAGAAAAGCTACGTAAGCTCTTTGGTGCAGTGTGTGTAGCTGATATTATGTCATGCATTTTCTTTTCTTTTTTTTTCAGTTTAATGGGGGAAAACAATGAAAAGGAATTTGTTTAGGTCTAACAAAGGAATTTGTTAGGTACGTACTTAATAGTAAAAATTAAACAGCATGCAGTTTACCAAAGCTGTGTGATAAGCAGCAACTCCCATTTTTAGGAGTACAGGAGGGGTATCCAGCCGCGGACAAGATTACAAATTTCCAGAGATGTCTTTCCTTCAGAATAATCCACCTGGCCTAAAAAGGCACCAAAAAATATGACAAAAATATTAGATTGAAGCTGGTCGAATGGCTTACATATTGAGTTAATAAAAAGCTTAGCCAATGAAGCCGATCAAACAGTTCGTGGTAACGAACTGTAGTAAGGAGCGACCCGGCTCGATAGTAACCAAAACTCTAAAAAAACTGAATTTTGATATCAATAGCTACATCAAAAGAATTGCATTTTAATACTGATTTTAAATATATAGGTTTCATCAAGTTTAGTCTTACCCATCAAAAGTTACGAGCCTGAGAAAATTTGCCTTATTTAAGAAAATAGGGGGAAACACCCCCTAAAAGTCGTAGAATTAACGAAAATGACACCATCAGATTCAGCGTATCAGAGAACCCTACTGTAGAAGTTTCAAGCTCCTATCTACAAAAATGTGGAATTTTGTATTTTTTGCCAGAAGACAAATCACGGGTGCGTGTTTATTTATTTGTTTGTTTGTTGTTTTTTTTCCTTTTCCCAGGGGTCATCGTATCGACCAAGTGGCCCTAGAATGTCACAAGAGGGCTCATTCTAACGGAAATGAAAAGTTCTAATGTCCTTTTTAAGTGACCAAAAAAATTGGAGGGCATCTAGGCCCCCTCCCACGCTCATTTTTTCCCAAAGTCAACGGATCAAAATTTGAGATAGCTATTTTGTTTCAGATAGTCAAAAACCATAATAAGTATGTCTTTGGGGATGATTTAATCCCCCACAGTCCCTGGGGGAGGGGCTGCAAGTTACAAACTTTGACCAGTGTTTACATATAGTAATGGTTATTGGGAAGTGTACAGACGTTTTCAGGGGGATTTTATTTTGTTTGGGGGTGGGGCTGAGGGGAGGGGGCTATGTTGGAGGATCTTTCCTTGGAGGAATCTGTCATGGGGGAAGAAAAATTCAATGAAAAGGGCGCAGGATTTTCTAGCATTACTATAAGAAAACAATGAAAAATAAATATGAAAACGTTTTTTCAAATGAAAGGAAGGAGTAGCATTGAAACTTAAAACGAACAGAGATTATTACGCATATGAGGGGTTCTAAAAATACTTTAGCATAAAGAGCGAGGTATTTAGGAGAAGATAAATACCTCGCTCTTTATGCTAAAGTATTTTTAGTAATTTCAACTATTTATTCTACGGCTTTCTGATTCAGGGGTCATTCTTAAAGAATTGGGACAAAACTTACGATTTAGTGTAAAAAGCAAGGTATTAACGAGGGTACAAACCCCCTCGTATACATAATAAAAATATAAGATTATGAAAGTTTGTTACGTAAGTTAACTCTTAAGTTACGTATATTTTTTACTAATAAAAACGTTCGTTAAAAATTTAAAATTTCTAGTTGCCTTTCTAAGTAACCGAAAAATTGGAGGGCAACTAGGCCTCCTTCTCCACCCCTTATTTCTCAAAATCGTCTGATCAAATATAAAGGAAAGCCATTTAGCCAAAAAAAGAATTAATATACAAATTTCATTTTAATAATTTATGTGCGGAAAGCCAAAACCAAACATGCATTAATTCAAAAACGTTCAGAAATTAAATAAAAAAAAAACTAATTTTTTTAGCTGAAAATAAGGAGCGATATTAAAACTTAAAACGAACAGAAATTACTCCGTATATGAAATGGATTGTCCTCTCCGCAATCCCTCGCTCTTTACGCTAAAGTTTGACTCTTTGCCACGATTCTACTTTTTAAAACAATTAATAGCTTTAGCGTAAAGAGCGAGGGATTGCGGAGGGGACAACCCGTTTCATATACGGAGTAATTTCTGTTCGTTTTAAGTTTTAATGTCGCTCCTTACTTTCAGCTAAAAAAATTAGTTTTTTTTTATTTAATTACGTATAGAGCCGATTACGATTACGACGTCATACGAAAAGTCTATTTTCAATTTGCTGTCGGAATCGATTGTCCCTAAAACTTTTATAAATGTAAACTTGCCTCGTTGGCCGCCCAGACACAAATTCATAGTGTGTAACATTAATTTAATCGAATGTTTCTATTTCTTTCATGACGTCACAAAAAGGTCATGATCCCAAGATAATAGGATAAGGTTAAGTTTACTCCTTTTTGAACTGATTTGGAAAAGATTACATATTCAAAACTCTAAATAAATATTTGACAATTAAATATGATACCACTCGTAGCAAAAAAATATGACACATTTTGTGACACATTATGGAATCTGAGATGACACAAAAAGCACATTTTCGGAAAAAATATGACACACTCCTTAAAAAAAAATTTGGCAGCCCTGCACCTGCAGATTCTCATGCTTGGAGAGTTTGTATGTCTAGCAGATTTTCGTCAGGTATAACTCCATTGCTGAAAGTTCGTGCATCTATTTTAAGTTTCAAATTATTACTCAAATACCCAGAGGTGGTATTAGGAGGAGGAGCGAGGAATCACTTGCCTCGGACACAGAAATTTTTCAACTAGGAGCTCTGATCAGTTGACTAGTGAAATCAGGCATACAACGCGATCTGGGTTTATGATTAAACATGGAGGTGTTGTTATTTGGGACTCAATTCCAGAGATTGTTAGGTGGTCTGAAAACCTCATTTTATTTAAAGTAAGAATAAAAAGGTATTTTTTAAATAAATTGGAAATTATATTGGTCCCTAAATTGAGCAGCATATTATTGATTCTAAGTGCAATTTTAGTAATTTTTCTTTGATGAAATAAACGCATACCTACCTACCTACCTATAACTCTTCCTGCTTTCTGACTCAAACTTAAATTCGCCTGCTCGGACCTATAGTTACTTCGTCAGGCCCAGAGAATTTACTGGTACCGAGATTTAGCTAGCACTGATTTGAGCCAATCATATTTTGGTAGAATTTGCTGATTGGCTGAAAAATTTCGTAAACAATTCTTATTGGTTCAGATTAACGCTAGCTTCTTGGTATGAGTAAGGGTATAAAGTCATAGAATGAAATTTACTCGCTTACTAGTCATACTTATAAGATCAAACGGCTGTCTAATTTTCTTACTAATGAAGATGCTCCCTAAAAATAAAGATTAATGCTAAGACTGACAAAAATATCGGCCGTCGTATTCTAAATACATTTTTTTGGAAACCAGTTTGACCAATTGGATACGGAAATGTACTTAAACCCATTTCCCGTACATATTCATAAACAAATGAAAAAATAATAATAATAGCACTAACCCTGACGTATTTTCCCAAGATGGTTGATACATTCAGTGAAAACCAATATTTTTTTGGAGTATGTCCATTCCTTATTTTCTGAACTCAGTTTAAATTCTGAATGGCTCATTCTTTGAAATAGCTTTTAAAACTTGGCGATAGCCGTTCAAAGCTGTAATGCATTTACTGTCAGGGTATAATAATGTCACTTTAATTAGGTAATTAGTATTACTGTACAAACGTTACCTAAAAACTAGTCTTACTTTCCATAAAACGTTAATGCACCGAGAACAGTAAATTTGAAATCTGATTGTTTGAAGTCTGATTTTCTGATTGATCAAGTGGAAATTTACACAACTATATATATGTTACCGTGAATGTCCGAAGTCTGGGTAATGCCGACATTTACCAGTGAATGTCCCAAATTCCTTTTTTTTGTGCTTGAATTCAATTAGCTTTGCGATTCAGCTTTTTCAGTCTTATGTAAGCTATTATGGTAAAAATTAAAGTTAGGTTAAGTTACGCTAATTTACGTTATGTTAGGTTAAATTTGGCTATAAATATCAGGAACGGGTTAGAAACGTAACTTAACCTAACCCAACCTAACCTAACCTGTCACAAACAAACCTTGCATTAAACTGAAAAAGTTGGCTGGCAACGCTGACTAAATCCAAGAACAAAAAATGTATTTCGGATATATACCGTTGAATGTGGACATTCAAGAATATTAGACATTCACGGTAACATATGCATTTAAAAATTAGGAAAAATTGAGAATTTAATTTATTAATGTTAAAAACTTCGATGTGCAGTTTTTCAGTTTTTGGTTTTAGTAGGTATCAAACTAAAAAAAAACAAACAAACAAAAAAACCGTGGTTGAAGAATCAGCAAAAAATATTCTCAAAATATGTGGCACCAAGCACCTTAAATAGTGAAGCTGCACCTTTAAGGTGCAGTAATTTTTGGGAATCTACAAATTGTGAATATTTGAATTTTTCTAGACGAAATGTATTGTCAGATTTAAATAGACTTATTACATTTACTTATTTATTTTCACGGTTTCAACATGGTAACACTGACGAAAATGTGGTTCTGCCCTAAAAACTTCATAGGGTTGCAATAACCAAAAGATATTCATTAGAAAATCGTGATTTTCAGTTATGAATAGACTAAGATGCATTTGGGGGGAGGGGCGAAGGTTCGTCTTTAAAATGGTACTCAAGGAGAAGCAAATTTATTCTTTGCTCAGATAAAATTTTTCAGGCAGGAAATATTTTCCAAAACCTTCGCCAGCGATTTATTCCCTTTATTTAGTGACGAAGGAATTTCATGGAGCCATATGTAGATATGTTCAAGAATATGAATATGACTAACTTCTAATATCACTGCTATTTTTATCAAAATAAAAATGTTATTATTGTAAAAACATTAATAATAGAAGCCAAAAAGTAACAATAAGATCAACCCTATTAAAGAAGATGAAAAGTTTTGGCGCTAAACCTCGTTTTCAAGACAAAATAACCGCAATTCAAACCCGCGATAAAAGAAAATGCGTTTTCAAATGCTAAAAGTGCGTGTAACCCTGATAATCATAATTTTGATTTTCTTGAGGATATCTACAAATGATGCCATCAAATCTGCTTCGTGACTCAACAAACAAATTGCTCCGAGCAATATTTTGCAATTTATGTACCTGTATTTAGAGGTGTAGGGAGGAGGATAATTTTCTGACCAAATAAAGAGAAGTCGCTGGTATGCACGTACTTTTATTATTCCATCATTCATTTCCTTTTTTGCGGCTTCAGACTGCGGTTATATTGTCTTGAAAATGAAGTCTAGTACCATAACGATTCTTCTTGATTAATAAGCTTGCAAAAGTGAGAAAACCTGTAAATAGTTTCCTATAAAAGAAAAAAGTTCTATATTCAGTTTTGGTTTTCCTTTTTGCCTTTTTTCCTCTCCTTCTTCCACCACGAAGCTGATAACCAGCTGAAGCATATTCTTCCTTCAAAACTATCCTTTTTACTTCTTTTTCTCAAACGGATGCATTTATCTGCTTCTTTGTTTTTGTAGCAATATTTCTATCCAAAATTCTGAAGTCTTACTGTAGAAAAAACTTAGGACCTGGTCCTTCCTTAGATTTTATTTCAGATTTTGATTTTGATTTAGCCCTTCTATGTGACCTTTTTGTAAAACGCATTTTGCCATAGACAATGACGCCAATTCCCCAAAATGTATGGAAGGGGATCAATATATTTTTCAGAATGTATAGAAAAAAAATTTTCTATTTTTTTTTCGGTGAAAATACCGAAAAAAGCACTAATCCGGATCTAGGGTGGAGGGGACAAAATTTAGGTGACAAATTCTCCTTCCTACCCCCTTTCTATTGGCACCACTGACTGTAGTAAGCTTTGGGTAAAGCAAGGGTCTCGCCAAACAGCATTATTTCGCGACATGCATTTTCACTTTGCCTCATAATTGCATCTTTCATCTGTCAGTTGGGAACTGTCCGTTACTTTACTTTCATATAACTTTTGTTCTTAAGATTGAATGACTTCCAATTAAGAGATGACCTGAACATCCCTTTTTCTACTAGCTGTTATGGAAACCTTGGTTTAACTGTGGACCTCCAAGGGTCCACTGAACAAAACACTTTTATCTATCTGTGGATCGCTTCAATGGTGCCAATTCATGACAAATTGGGGGGAGGTGCAAAATGTATTTTTCAAAATCTAGGAGGGGAGAGTTTTGTTGTTTTTCATTTGAGTAGCAACAAATTTAAGAAGGGGGTCAAATTCTTCCTCCCCCCTCTGCCCCCGACCGGTTCCACTGGAGTCTTGACTTTAAGTTTAAAGAAAATGCGATGTGATGTAAAGTAACCACAAGCAATGATAGATTTTTTCGATGTTAAAAGTTATCTTGATTTTAGAAAGAAGTTACTCTTCCTGGGCTACCATTTCAGGAAAGTAGGGAAGCTGTCCCAGTATTTCCCTTTTTTTATTCCATTACCCTCTCTAAGGCTTATTTAAGCTTTTCTTGCAACTTCGGGAGAGGCAACTTGTAAGCGTCCCTAGTTATTCTCCTTTGCAGCATTCTTTATTCAGCTTGCCATCTGGCGTTTTTACAGCTAGTGCGAATGTAAAATACGAACTGAGGTAGGAGACAAATTTATAAAAAACAGCATACGGGTGAAAATATTCTTACTGCTGGAGGGGTAGGGCAAATAAGTGTAGACGAAAGCTATAGCGTAAGTTAGACATAGGAAAGCGTATAAATAAATTTGCTTGTCTTTGCACATTTTGTATAAGGTTCTTGCAGAGTAACACCGCTGTTTTTCTTTGGTTGTGTAGAAATGTGTGCCTACTTCGAGGTATTGCTCATCAGCTCTGCAGACTACTTCGACTGCTGTAAATTAATATGCAACAGAAAACTCTCGATTCTTTACTCTTTAACAAAAATCAATAAACTGTACTCTCAGTTATGATAGTGGATTTCAACTCATGACTGGAAGATGATCAAGTCAAACCACAGGTCTAAGGTGATTGAGAAACTGTACAGTTCGTTACTAGGTGTATGGATCAGGAGTTTGAGTGAAGATATAAATGTAATTTCGACTTTTCCTGAGTCTAGAGCTCAAGACTTTTCTAGAGCCCGCTGTCATGATGACTTGTTTAGTCCGAGTCCGGATACTGACCGACAAAACACAACCAACGCTTGTCCTTCACCTTGTTAGGTTAACTATAGTGAGTAAATATTATATGAAGAGGTCATCGTCAAGAATTGACATTTCCTTTTCTGCTTTATGAATTGTTTTATGCAGTAGACATTTCCCATACAATAAAACCCAGTGAAAGAATCGAACTCTTATCTGGCATATATTATTTTTGCACCATTTTCGTCAATCTTTTAAAAAGTGGTATGGGTACTAGTGGAATATTTCTGTCTAAGATTGATCTGAAAACTTTCTCTATTTACGAAAAATGGGAAAAAACTGTAAAGTTCCAAAAACAACTGGAAAAAATGTCATATAGTCGTTATCAGGGGGAGCTCTAAAGGATATATCCTGGCAAAATTTGATAATTATGGCCTGAAAATGAACACTTTTGACATTGCAACTCACTGTCCTCTCCAAGATGAATCCTATGTTATAGCCCTCTAAAAGCTTAGCTGTGTACACCTACCAACGTTTCAATAATTAGGTATGTCAGGGAATGTTATAATGAAGGCTATGTGTATTCGACAACTATTAAGAGATTGAATGTGGGTATATATTCCATTAACTAATAGCAAGTTTAAACAGTAACTAAAGTTGAATACTGGCGGCTGAATTCATACTTGAACACCAATTTACACACAGTAAATGACACCATTTTAGCAGAAAGTTCACTTCTAATCACAACCAGTATTTCGAATGACAGTAAAAAGGGATATGAGCTATTTTCTTTACAACAAAAGATCATTTTCAGCAAAAACTTTAGCTTCAAAAAGACCGATAAGACAATTAGAAGAGGGATGGTTGCTGGGAAAAAAAGGAAAGAAATAAGTTAAAGAAAACTAGTGAAATTACCTAAAGTTGTCATATTTTAAGGAGCATATTTTAGTGACCGAAACTCTAAAAAACGGTATTCTGATATCAACAGAAATATCAAAAGAATTTACTTATTATGCTGACTTCAAATAAATAAGATACATTAAGTTTAGTATTACCCATCAAAGGCTACGAGCCTGAGAAAATTTGCCTGTTTTCGAAAAAGGGGTGAAACACCCCCTAAATGTCAAGGAATCTTTTCACACCGTCTGGTTCAGTGTATCCGAGAACCCGGCTGTAGAAGTTTCAAGCTTCCATCTGCAAAAATGTGGAATTTTTTATTTTTTTGCCAGAAGAAACATCACGGATGCGTGTTTTTTTTTTGCTTTTTTTTTGTATTCCCCAGGGACGATCGCATCGAACCAATAGTCCTAGAATATCGGGAATGGGTTCATTCAAACAGAAATTAAAATTTCTAGTACCCTTTTTTAGTGACCAAAGAGATTGGAGGGTAACTAATCCCCCTCCCACGCTCCACTTTTAATCGAAGTCGTCTGATTAGCATTTTACGATTTCCATTTTGTTCTAGTTCAGTAGCTATGCCTATGGGGATAACATGACCCCTCATAGCTCCTGAAGAAAGGTATGTAGGTCATGAAATTTGGCCATGGTTTTCCATATAGTATTTGTTATAGGTGAATATACTGACATTTTTCGGGAGGGATAGAATTTTCTGTTGGTGGAATTTATTGTGGGGAAAATCTTCCATGAGGAGGAAAGTTATCGGGTAGTGGACTTTCAAGGGAAATTTCACACTGGGGGATTTTCAAGAATTTCTAGACGAAATTTATTTTTGTCTTACTTTCTCTTTTTATTTGTTTTACTTTCTCTTTACCGATTCAATTTTACGTGTGGAGATGTTATGGGGATTGTCTGGGTGGAACATTTTTACCGGGTTGGTATTGTCTAGAGTATCATCCCGTAGGGGGAGGGTCCACTAGAGAAATTCTCCATAAGGGAGTTTTCCACGGGAAAAATTCTCAAGAGTTTTTTTTGCGGGAACAACTGTCTACTGGAGATATTTGTGGGGAAATTTTTCCACGGAGGAGGGGATTTCCGGCAGAATTTAAAAACAATAGTAAATTGAAGTCCTTTTCAAGTGAAAGTGAGCTAAGAAAAGTTTTCATCCATAATTCTCCACAAGAAATATTTCGGGTGGAATTTTCAGCTAGAATGGAATTGTCAGAGGGGAAATGTTACTGGCAGGGAGGGGGGATACTTTGCGTAAGTAGAACCTTCCATGGAGGGATTTTCCATACAGGGAAGGAATTTTCCACGGAGGGGAGCCAATTTCCCAGCATTATTGGAAAACGACCAGAAATTAAACATAAAAAAACAAGTTTTTTCAACTGAAAGTAAGGAGCAATGTCAAAACTTAAAACGAAAAGAAATTATTACTTATATGAGATGGGGTTGTCCCCTCCTCAGTACCTTGGTCTTTACGCTAAAGTTTGACTTTTTGTTCCAATTCCTTAAGAACGACTTCCGAAACACGGGAGTCGTTAGCTAGAATAATAAGCTTTTTAAAAGTTCTAAAAAAAACTTTAGTGCAAAGACCGAGGTAATGAGGAGGAGGAAACAACCGTCATATACGTAATAATTTCTCTCTATTTTAAGTTTGATGTTGGTCCTTGCTTACATTTGAAAAAAAACCTGTTTTTATCTTATTTAATCAAACAGTTCGTTTGTAAGTAAGGAGCGACCCGGCTCAATAGTAATTGAAACTCTAAAAAATGGATTTTGATCGATTTTAATTTTACCCATGGAAAGTTACAAGCCTAAGAATATTTGCCTTATTTCCAAAAAAGGGGGAAACACTCCCTAAAAGACATAAAATCTTAATGAAAATCACACCATAAGATTCAGCATATGGGAGAACCCTACCACAGAGATTTTAAGTTACTATCTGCAAAAATGTGGAATTATATATTTCTTGACAGAAGAAAGATCATGGATACGTGTTTATTTATTTTTTTCATTTTTGTTTTATTTCCCAGAAGTGATAGTATTGAACCATTGGTCCTAGAATATTGCGAAAGGTCTCATTCAAATGGAAATTAAAAGTTCTAGTGCCCTTTTTAAGTGACCAAAAAATTTTGAGGGCATCTTGGCTCCCTCCCACGCTAATTTTTTCCCAAGGTCTCCCGATCAAAATTTTGAGATAACCATTTTGTTCAGCATAGTCGAAAGATCTAATAACTATGTCTTTGAGGATGACTTATTCCCCCTCAGTCTCCAGGGGAAGGGCTGCAATTTGTTAACTTTACCCATTGTTTACATATAGTATAGGTTATTGAGAAGTATACAGACATTTTCAGGGAGGTTTCTTCTGGTGGTAGGGGGAGGTATTGGGAGAGGGTTTTGCGTAGGAGGATAGATCCATGGAGGATTTTTTCATGGGGAAAAGAGAATTTTTAACGAAGAGGGTGCCAGATTTCCCACGATAATTTAAGAAACAATCAGAAATTAAATTAAAAAAAAATCAACTGAAGCATGGAGCAACATTACTTCATCCTTAGTGGCCAATAAGCGTCATTAGTCCGACATATATGTCCTTTTTCTTACTGCCTAAAGGCAGCCACACGCGAATAGATATCAAACGAGAGTTAGAATTATTTCTGGCATGATATTCTTTTGGTTTATTCTGTTGCTTAAAAATGGTTTAATAATGCGTAGATTAAACTGACAATTATTCCTGACCATTATAGCCTGGGGGCTACAGATATATCGATAACGCCAGAAGCTTTCTAATGGGGATATTTTATCTTTTTTTCGCATTTTATTGACGGCTACATACAAATGAATAAGAACTGAAAGTCATTCCTATAAGGCTTACTTTCACTTTTCGCATTGCTTAAAAGTAGGGACATGGATGAAACCGCGATTTATTTTAATAGAAAATAAATTCTGTTTTCCTCGTCGCTTGAAAGTGGTTACACACGTATTGTAAAACCGATACGTATTCTGAACTGGAAATAATTCTGGTTTTCCTCGTTGCTTAAGGGTGGCTACACACGGATAGACGAAACAGAGAGTTTTTATAAAAGGGGCTATTTTAGGCTGAACTCCCCCTCTATTAGATCATTTTTCTCTCCCCACCCTACTAGAAAAATTTATATAACGTTTTTTTTTTATATCCCAAAGTGAAAATGACAAGAGTTTTCGGCTTAATTTTGATGACGAGAAATATCTTGTTTTTATTGTCTGATGATTTATGCTTTTTATTTTATCTATTTGTTTCTCGGTAGTCTGCTCAGAGTCTGGGTACCTAGAGGGCGATAGCCGTGAAGGATTTGTCCCTCTCTCTATTTTTCTCTACTATCCGTGTCTGTTACAGAACGTGAATATGTTCTTTAACTCGCATTCCACCTAAAACTAACCGAACTGAAGAGTCAAGTCCATATACATTTGTCTATGGGAATAATAATGTTACTTTTTTTTTTAAGCACCAACGGTTTGCACTTTGATCAAGGTTTTTACTTGTTCAAAAAAAAAAATTAAGAAAATTAAACTATCGAGACCAGAATACTAAACATTCCTGTACTCCCTGTATATTTTGTTTAGTAAAAAAAAGACGTGCCTGTTACATATTTATGACGTGCATTACTTCAGTGACTTACCAAGGGTATATTTTCTATGATGAATAAGTCACCTATGCTTAAGACATGATAAAACCGATAAAAACAAAGATATAGGCACACAGGTCGCTTGATAATCAGGTATTAACAGAAGGATAAAACACTTAGCCACATGTGTGTGTGTAGAAAATTATTAGGGTGAGGGGCTATAGCTTGGGAAAACGCAATAAGAAAATGACACTTTATCTTTCAGTGTTTGAAAGAATTAGAAAAAAAATATAAGATCTCGAGTTTTCGGGGCAGGACATGGTTTTGAAGGTACTATCCCGTGCCCCATATACGAAAGTACTTGAAATAGAATTTCACCAATCCATGTCCACCTGGAACTGACTCCCCAAACTTGTTACCCCGTTAAAACATCTGTTGAATCCTTCAATTAAACTGGGTAAAGGAATAGTGGAGTATCAAGCATCTGACGTTATTGGATCTATCTTCTGCAGATCAGAAGACCAGGTCTCATGCAGGAAGCTTTTTCACCCTACTAGTCACGACCTTGTTCGTCCTCAGCTGTTAAGCTGAATATGTTCAGTTGGTTTTTGCCTGTTTTCCTTAGTACTGAACAGTTTTCCTTAGTTTTCCTTAGTACGGAAAGACTGAAAACAAAAAGCCTAATTTGAAGATGTCACGGTAAGTGAGCATAGAAATATGTCACTGTGCTTAGCCCAAAAGAGACACGACACTAAACTTAGTTTGAGGGATTAGTATTTTTTTAAAAGCCACCAATCACACAAAGTTAAGTTACATTTAATTAATATTTGATATTATGTCTAAGTAAGGCTCGACTGATCTTTAAAGGAATAAACAGAAAACAAAAATCTGAGGTGACAGGCCAGCTCACCATGAATTCATTGGATGTTCAATCCACATATATCTTTCTTTCCTCTTGTTTCATTGTTAAGTATTTTCATGGATTCCTCCTTAACTTCTTCAAATAGCTATACCTTTAAATTCTAAAATACGAAAGAAATCTTGTGTTTCTTTTTCTCTCAGAAATGACATGGATATTTTCATTCATAAAACCAATTTTCATAAAATTTTCATAAAATATATATATATATATATATATATATATATATATATATGTATATATCCTGTAATTGTTAGATTTAGGTTGATATCCATGCATGATAATCTAAAATTAGGTAAATATTAATGACATAAACTACTTTAACTGGCTGTTTGTGCACCAAAGTGACCATCCAACTTAGCCATCATAACCCCAGGGTTGAAGGAGTCGTTAAAACATCTGTTGAATCCTTCAATTAAACTGGGTAAAGGAATAGTGGAGTATCAAGCATCTGACGTTATTGGAGCAACAGAGTATGTTCTAAAATTTTTTTTGCCCAAGTCCTTCATAAATCTGTCCAAGTGCAAGCCTCTACCGCAATAATTTTCAAATACGATTTTTAAAGTTTTGTTTTGGCTGTTTCAAAATTACAAAGTTTTTAGGGCAGTACAAAATTTCGTCGGTGTTGCCACGTTAAACTATTAAAATAAATAAGCAAAACTACGTATTTTATTTTGGTAGCGGTTTCGTCTGCAAAAATTGAAATGCTAGCAATCGGTTGGTGGCCAAAGACAACTACACCTTCTTAAGCTGTTCGATGCTACTATCTTTTTTTTGCTGATTTTTCTCCAAGTTTTTTTTTTAATGTGGCACCCACTACCACCTAAAATTGCATAGACGGTAGTCTTATCTCCAATTTTGACGAATTTTTTTTTAACAAATATGCTTTTTCTAGTTTTTAAGTTAACCAATTCCAAGTTATATCATTAATGATTATTTTAGTTATCATTTTATTCTCATTGTCGTTTATTCCTTCACCAAAAACGCTTCTTCAATACAAAACTCACGACAGCAAAATGTCTTAGGTTGGCTAAACTATTTGTCCCTTCTAGGCTTTTCCAACTTCCTTGCTAACTTTTAGAAATAAGTTGAGTTTCCTCTTTAACCGGCTTTGGAATTTCTTTGACCGTCGGCATTTAAGTGTAGGTATCATATTTCTAAGAGATGCCCCCACGGAGCCGTCTGATTGTATATCATAATTTGTAAAGACTAAGTGACAGGGAAGTCTCAGCTTTTGATGATGCATATGGTTGTACAACAAGTGCCCTTTCTTGATCAACTTGGAAAAAAGTAAATAGAATAGCAGTGTTTACAGGTACAAAGGCAGAGAAAGTAGCGTATATACACGTTTTTTTTTTAATTTTCTTCTGGGGGATGGGAAAGAATCAAATTTTCACAGGAGTTGGAGCAAAAGAGAACACCCTTTTTTACTCAGTTTTTGGGAAATTGAAAATTTTATAACCAAATTCATGGCTTAGAAGGTTTTGTCGAACCATAAATGAAAGCCATTGGCCACTCCCGCCATTTTGAATTAAAACCTGAGAAGCTTTGAAAATAGTGTTTTTATTAGCCAACTAGATGGTTTGATTTAATTGGAATCTTTGGAGCCATTTTTTTTGTGAGTTTAGTTTTAGCTCTTAAAATTTTATTTATTGAGAGATAAAGACTATTAAAAATAATGAGGTAAATAGACTATTTATCTCTGATAAGAAAGGTTTTTTCTGGTTGTGTTATCTTCGCAAATAAGCCATTCTTAGCCAACCTTGTATAATTCTAATTCAATGTATTATAATCCACGTTGCAATTTTAATTTACTGCACTAAGAAAGGTTAAACCTTTAAGATGTTCACTAATACCTTCATTATAGATAAAGAAGCAGTAATATTCTTTTGTGTTGTCCAAATTTATGATCAAACTTTTCCCTAATCCCGTCATGAAATGCATTTTCGAATACTTGTTTATACATTTTTTTTGAAGCTCCTAGATGATCTTTTCTAGTTTGATTGCAAGTTATATGTGCACTTGTTAAAGAAATGCAAATGCAACCGTTTAACATTCAATTGATCCAAATAAACGATGCTAGATATTATTCAGCTTATCAAGATTTTGTCCCGGGTGCAAGAGAGGCCAGAACCGTCACTGGACTTATGAGGGGTTGATTTCTCCAGTAATTAAGCTATTGTGGTCAAACATCGTAGAGCAGTTGCATACTACTACCATTCTTAATTGTATCGAAGCACCATCATATGGGTAGCATACACAGCTTCGTACGCGTCTCTCCTATATTGCTCTGTTCTAATATTCGTAAGCAAGGTTAGGATAGATTGTGTTAGTTTAGGTTAGGTTTGGTTATGTAAATTTGGTTCTAAATATCAAAAATGGATTAAAAACTTAACTTAAGTTAACCTAGCCCAGCCTCACCTCACCTCACAAAATCTAACCAAATCACAAAATCATCTAACAAAATCACAAAATCAAAATGCTGACTAAATCAAAGGAAAAAAAGAAAGGTATTTCGGACATTCACCGGGGAATGTCGACAGTCACCAATTTGTGTACATTCACGGTAACACCTCCATGAAATTTCTACTTTGTTTAAATCCTTTTTTTGTGCTTTCATCCGTCACCTTTTAAGGACCTCTTGGTTTTTGTTCGACCCCAGCTAAATTGCCAAAGATTTTTTGCATTGGGTTAGACTTTGGTATTTGTTTGAGTTTTTGGTGCTTAGGTGTTTGCGTCTGAGTCGGTGGTGCCAATTTACAAAAATTTTATGGGAAAGGGGCAAAATTTATTTTCAGAATCTAAGAGGAGTATTTTTTAATTTTTGCAATGAAAACACAAAAAGATAATTTTTCAATGAACATCCAAAAAAGATGTTTTGAAATATGGGGGGGGGAGCATGTACGATACCTAGTTAGGTGCAAATTCCTCTACACCTCCCTTCCCCGAAGTGCCACTAGCATGAGCTTTCTTTGAAATCAATAGTGAGAACACAGTAGGTGCTAGCTTCTCCTTGTGACCTGTATTTTCGAAATCACCTTCACGATCAAACAGTTCGTGGTAACGAACAGTAGTAAGGAGCGACCCGGATCAATAGCAGGTTAAACGAAACTCTAAACAAAGGAATTTTGACAATAATGGATACGTCAAAAGAATTGAATTTCTATGGTGATAAATATATAAGTTTCATCAAATTTAGTTTTAACTATCAAAAGCTACGAGCCTGAGAAAATTTGCCTTATTTTAGAAAATAGGGGCGAAATACCCCCTAAAAGTCATTGAATCTTAACGAAAATCATACCATCGCATTCATCATATCAGAGAACCGTACTGTAGAAGTTTCAAGCTCCTACCTACAAAAACGTGGAATTTAATATTTTTTGCCAGAAGACCGATCTCGGGTGCGTTTTTCAGGGGTGATCGTATAGACCCAGTGCTCCTAGAATGTCGCGAGAAGGCTCGTTCTAACGGAAATTAAAAGATCTAGTGCTCAATTTAAGTGGAGGGCACCTAGGCCCCCTCCTACGCTAATTTTTTCCCAAAGTCAAAGGATCAAAATTTTAAGATAGCCATTTTGTTCAGCATTGTCGAAAAACCTAATAAATATGTCTTTGAGGACGGCTTACTCCCTCACAAACCCGAGGGCTTTATCCCCCACAGTCCCCGGGGGAAGGGCTGCAAGTTACAAACTTTGACCAGTGTTTACATATAGTACTGGTTATTAAGAAGTGTACAGACGTTTTCAGTTTTTTTTCTTAGTTGGGGAGGTCGTTGAGGGAGGGGGTTACGCGGGAGGATCTTTCTATGGAGAAATTTGTAATGGGAGAAGAGAATTTCCACGAAAGGGGTGCAGGATTTTCTAGCAATACTTAAAACAGAGAATAGTGAGAAAATAAATATGAATAAGTTTTTTCAGTTGAAAGTGAGGAGCTGCATTAAAACTTAAAACAAACAGAAATTATTACGTGTATGAGGGGCTCATCTCCCCCTAAATACCTGCTCTTTACGCTAAAGTTTGACTCTTAGTCACAGTTCTAGTTTTTAAAACAATAAAAACTTTAGCGTAAAGAGTGGGACGTTGAGGAGGGGACAACCCCTTTCATATACGGAATAATTCCTGTTCGTTTTAAGTTTTATTGTCGCTCCTTACTTGCAGTTAAAAAAAACTTGTTTTTAATATTTATTTAATTCATAGAAGACTATTGTATTTAAGTTTCTTTAAAATTATTTCAACATTTTATAGAAAAAAATGTCAGTTTTAAGATTCGCAGTATATCATTATTCATAGCTGATCTTACTAATCTTACATTAACTAAAAAAATCTTCAAAAATAGAAAAAAATAAACAAAATCAATCTTTGATATTTCTTTGGCCAATAAAGATTATATAAAAGAAAGCCAAAATGCAAGTTCAGTGCAGCCTTACTATCTTACTTTTGTCACTTTGACGTTTTATTGGCAAAAGTATACCTGTTTAACCCCTTTAGCCTTGAAAGAAGTATGCAACCCCCCTAGAATGTGTCTGCATGTGATTGTGACTGTAGAATGTTTCTCAGCCTTGAGTTACCTAATATTTTGTATATTTTGGTTATATTAAAAGAACCTTGAACCTTGAACTGAGGCTTCAAAAATATAGTTAGAAAAAAAGAAATAAAATGAAACAACTGTTAAGCATAAAGTAGTGTAAAAATACAATTACAGTGCGAAAATACAGCGTAGAAAGCATACAGTAGAATAAAAAACAATTTTCGGTGAAAAGTGCATTTTTGCTACACAGTCATTATTGACAAGATGGTTCGTTCTTTACGAGGTTATTTCTAAGAAAAAGCTGAAGTGAAAATAAAACACGTCCGGACGCAATTGTCTTGTCGTCTGGATAAAACAAAAGAAACAAAATTCACTTTTTTTTAGAAAGCCTGAAGGAATACCTAGTCTAGAACAGAAAAGGGAAACTCCATTGTATGGTCTATCTGTGTCTAAAATATTTTTTTTTTTTGTAAATTTTTAGCTAGCGATTGGCAGAAACAATTATAAAAACAGAGATCTCTTGAATTTTACTCCATCATAAGGTTTAGCGAACATAATTGTAAAATAAGTTTTGTCTTTGTGGACTGTTTAGAAAGCCTGAAGCAATGCCTAGTCTACAACAGAAAAGGAGTATACCTCCATTATATTGTTACAGTGTCTGAAATTATTTATGTGCATTATTTCTGTGTTTCACTATTTCTGTGTTATTTTGCCATATTTCTGTGTCATTTTGTCATTATTCTGTGTCATTATTGTTAAATTATTTCTGTCAGGTTATTTCTGTGTCTTAAATAACAAATTTCTGTAAAATTTTAGAAGGCAATTGGCAGACACAATTTTGGTAACTGAGATCGTTTGAATTTTACTCCATCAAAAGGTTTTGCGAAAATAATTATAAAAAATAAGGTTGTCTTTGTAGACTGTTTAGAAAGCCTGAAGCAGTGCCTAGTCTACAACGGAAAAGGAGTATACCTCCATTGTATTGTTACAATGTCTGAAATTATTTCTGTGTCATTATTTCTGCGTTTCACTATGTCTGTGTCATTTTGTCAATTTCTGTGTCATTATTTCTGTGTTTCATTATTTCTGTGTCATTTTGTAACTATTCTGTGTCATTATTATGGGATTTTCTGTCAGGGTTATATCTGTGTCTGAAATAGCGAAATATTTGTATATTTTTAGCTGGCAATTGGCAGAAACAATTCTGGGAACTGAGATCTTTTGAATTTTATTCCATCAAAAGATTTTGCGAAAATAATTGTAAAAAAGAAAACAACCTCCATTGTATGGTTACAGTGTCTGAAATTTTTTATGTGTTATTATTTCTGTGTTTGATTATTTCTGTGTCATTTTGTCATATTTCTTTGTCATTATGTCTGTGTTTCACCATTTCTGTGTCATTTTGTCATTATTCTGTGTCACTATTGTAAAATTATTTCGATCAGGTTATTTCTGTGTCTGGAAAAACAACATTCTTGTAAAATTTTAGAAGGCAATTGGCAGAAACGATTCTGGAAAATGAGATATCTTGAATTGCGCTCCAACGAAATGTTTTGCGGGAATAATTGAAAAAAAAAGTCCTTTTTGTAGACTAGCCTAAGAATTAGAAAAGTGTAGAAGAAATAAACGAGATCAGCCGATGGAAATTTAGAAAATAATACAAATATTGCCGCAGAGATCACTGGTTTGCTCAATGCAAGAGAAAAGAAAAAATATGAAATAGAATTAAATATGCAAACAAAACTAAAAGGCTCAAAAACACAAAAGTTAAAAGAGCCACTTTACTGAAGTCATTTATTTTTTCTCTGCTTTTCACTTTTATCAAGCATTGTCTTAAAACTTATTTTAGGTTCATAGTCCCTATGAAACATGCAATTTTGTGACAAGAATACAGCTGCAACTTGCGCCAAGAGAACGTGTACTAAAATACAAGATTTTTTAGTTTCACTTCTAGCTATCTATCGAGCCAGAATTATGATGAAACTTAAACTTTTTTCTAGAGAATGATCTAAAACTGCTTAAAAAATAGAAAAAATGTTTGTCTTCATATGTTTCTGACTTATTTTTCTATTTAGAAAGTAAAAGCAAAGTTCAAAACTTTTATTTGGTAGATAAATAAATCTGAGTCTCAGCTATCGAAGGAAATTATAATTGTTTTTTTTTATGTTGAAAGATTAATACCGAGATTAATACCCTTTAAGTCTATTACGTCTGAGCAGATCAGAAGACCAGGTCTCATGCAGGAAGCTTTTTCACCCTACTAGTCACGACCTTGCTCGTCCTCAGCTGTTAAGGTCAATCTCCTAGGTTGAAAGCAAATTCTATTTCCAATAACACTGAAATACGTTACGAAATTTCCTCCTTTCTCATTGGCTTAATTGCTCCTTGAGGGTTGTATCAGAATATCTAAAGACTGTTGACTTTCCCTGAACATTAAGACCGGATTTAAAGGGAATTTAGATTTTTCACATGTCTAATTGGTAACAGCTGACCATTTGAATTTGGTTGATTACAAGTCAGATAACAGTTTAGCATTTGAATTTTCACGATGGGCAGAAAAAAAATACAAAAACAAAAAAGGGACGGGAAAACCTGAGACATTAGTAAGTTCTATCTCAACGTTATAGTAGAATGTATTACTTTTATTCATTTACAAGTTACTATTTCAAACAGTTCGTGGTAACAAACTGTAGTAAGAAGCGACTAGGCTCAATAGTGACCAAAACTCTAAAAAACAAAGTTTTGATACAAATAGTTACATCAAAAGAATTGCATTTTAATGCTAATTTTAAATATATAAGTTTCATCAAGTGTAGTCTTACCGGTCAAAAGTTACGAGCCTGAGAAAATGTGCCTTATTTTAGAAAATAGGCGGAAATACCCTCTAAAAGTCACAAAATCTTAAAAAAATCACACCATCAGTCAGCATATCCGAGAAACCTACTGTAGAAGTTTCAAGCCCCTATCATAAAAATGGTGGAATTTTGTATTTTTGATAACGGGTGCGTATTTTTTTGTTTTTTTTTTGTTTTTTTTCCTCAGGGGTGATCGTATCGACCTAGTTGTCCTAGAATGTCGCAAGCTGGTT